>NC_044034.1:185790405-186109251 GCF_901765095.1 Microcaecilia unicolor | reverse complement strand
TTTGCTTCCCAGGGATCAATTTAATTAGTTATAAAAAGCAACTTCTTGTCAGAAGCCAGAGGAAATGCTGACGTTAAATAAAGCCATACGCAATTTAAACAATAAAGCTATCGATGTCTGGTTAAAAGTTAATGATGCACAAGAAATGGCTTAATAGAGACAACCTCAGCAATGAAAGCGATGGGAGGAAAATGAAGCTAAGTGGATGAATGAGGGATGGTGATGTTGTTGGATTGTTAAAACAAATTCATAAACTGTGAAACTTTTGGAAAGCAATTTAATCGAAAACCGTAGTCCCCCTTGTGCCCTCCCCACCATCCACGTCTGGTAAATCTTAATGGAATAAGAGAAGGATGAGGTTGGTGTGTGTCAGGGAAGGAGACTGTCACAGCTTTTAATGTGCAGAAGGGCTAAAGTGTGGATATAATGCTTGTGAATATAAGAACACTATTGTATTGGTGTGATAGTGCCTGAGGGAGGAGGCACAGCAATGAGGTAACTAATTGTACCATTTGTTAGGTTGTTCCAGGTTAAATGGGAGAGTGTCTGCTCGTACAGCATGGATAGATCTTAGAAAATGGAATTTAAAATATATGAACATGAGGGATTCAGCAGTAAGATTCAGTGGGCTTACACTGGTAGTGCTTTGCTGATCACTGGCTGGTACTAAGATAATAATCTCCCTTAGCACAGGATATTTCCCACGGGGGGGGGGGGGGGGGGGGGAGGTCAATGCAGAAAGCCATGCTATACAGCCTTGTGCAGATAGCTGAGCACACAGCTTCTACCATAAAATTAAAACCATATGATGCAGTAAGCTAATGAGATGCTAATTTCAAGTGTACAGAACTTGTGTGGGGGGGGGGGGGGAATTCTACCAGACCAGGGGTTCTCAACCTAGTCCTCGGGACACACCCAGCCAGTCAGATTTTCAAGATACCCACAATGAATAAAGATGGTCCAGAAACAGATGGGCAAGTGGTCCTCTAGTCCCAGTAAAATGGAAGATGAAGAAGCAGACACGGTGGAAGATGAACTTACAAGTCTTTGTTGTAGAGAGCAGGGAAAACTATGCCCAAACTGGCCATGTTTCACCCAGCAGGGCTGCTTCAGAGGCAATATAATACCTCACTGGGGAAAGTGAGAGGATATCTCCTTGAGGTATTATATCACCCCTGAAGCAGCCCTGCTGGGCGAAACACGGTTGTGTCGGGAATCCTTTTACCTGCTCTCTCTACAATAAACATTTGTAAGTTCATCTTCCACCGCATCTGTTTCTTCATCTTCCATTATACCCACAATGAATATGCATGAGATAAATTTGCATACAATAGAGGCAGTGCATGCAAATTTATCTCATGCATATTCATTTTGGGTAACCTGAAAATTTGACAGGTTAGGTGTGTCCCGAGGATTGGGTTGAGAACCCCTGTGCCAGACATATGTGCAGAAAGGTTCTGCGGTGAGGGCAGCTCAACGTGCACATGTCTGACAAAAACAAAAGCGTCAGCACACATCTGGGTCTCTTCCTCAGCACATAAATATTAGCCTCATAAAAATTACTCACATAAAATTTTTGTTACGCTGGTATGTGCAGGAAAACAGGTGCAGATATGTGCTAGCTCTTTTATTTTATTTCAGACATGTGCACGTGAGCTGTTACCTCCTGTTTGACTTTAAAGTTTCAGATACTTGTTCTGATAACTGAAAAAAATACAAAACTGTGATTTAAACCCCCCCAAACTGGCACTATGTCCTCTTGACCAACCTTTCTTTGCTGCCCCAATTTCTTGCATTGTGCACACATTAAAAGTCAATGTTTCTTTCTGTGCTTTGCTGACGAATACTTAGGGGCATAGTTTTTTTTCCACCACTAACTCGTGCTATTTTAACACAGGTCCCATTGTATGCAATGAGGCCTAGTTTATAGTTTATTAAAACTTGCTATATCACCTAAGCTAACTTGCAGATCTAAGCAGTTTACAAACTAGTTAATAATAAAATAGCTCTTCTTAAGAGTAGCCTATGTTGATATCTTTCCCCCTTATTGATCACATTACCATTTATTTTAATGCAGTATGCACCCATGTGTACCACGTGAGTTAACTCCTATGCTCAAACCCTTTCTGCATTGTGCAGCCAGTAACGTGTGCTTACACCCCACAGTTACTGCACACTTTGTCTTGTGGTAGTTTTCTGCAACGACCCCCAGAATGCAGAAAGACAAAAATGAGTTGGTACTTCCCATGATAAAACTATCCTTGACTTACAGTTTGGTATCTTCTGTGATGGCATTTACCAGTTCTCTGAAGTGTGTATGCTTTGTGAGATTGGCAAAATTGCAGAAATCTGCTGTGCCACCTGGCTGCTTTTAGGCAAGGAATGACATGGACCACAAACATTATGTTACTGGGCAATGCAGTGGAGAGAAGTAGAGAATGCTGGGTTGGTGAGGGGGAGTGGAATGAGAGAGGATACTGGGTACTGCAAAAAGAGGGATGAAATACTGGGTTAGAAAGGATGATGTAATTTGGGAAAAGAGAGAAAGAGGGGATAAGGAAATTCAGGGGCCCTGGTGCCGTTTGCTAATCCAGAACTACCATTGGGCTACCGCAGGAGCCCAGCAGTAGTTCCCACCCCCAGTGCGCACCATTTCTGGTGCTACAAAAATATTTTCTATTTTTGTAGCACCAGTGCTTACCTGACGGTAATCAGACAGCACTGTGCGCTGCCCAGTTACCGCTACGTTAGTGTGGGGGACCTTACTGGCAGTAAGTGCTCCCCCCACCCCGAAATGGCCACATGGCAAGTGGTTCACTTGACACACAAGCATTTCTTTTTGAGAAAAAAGGCAGCCTGTTACCCACTGCGGTAAAAGGGGTCCTCAGCACGCTGATGCTAACGTAGACTCCCTTTTACCACAGCTGATGCTATTGCAGACCCCCTTTTACAACAGCTTAGTGAAAGGACCCCTCAGAGCACAAGATGAGAGAAGAGAGCAAGGGGAATCCTGTGGTAGAACCACACCACCTATAGGAGGCACTTATGAGCTGGCTGGAAAGTGAGGATGTGCAGTTATTCAAACATCTAGGTTTGTGCCTGATCTATGGAATGCACTTCCCAATGACTTCAGAGCATAGACTGATTTGAATGCATTTCAGAAGAAATTGAAGACTCTATGAGATGTTTGTTGTTATTTTCTGGTTAGGTCCATGTCTGTAATTTTATATGGAGATTGCTTTTTGTACCTTGCCTAGAACTGTGATGATTGTGTGAGTAACAAATAATTTGTCTCTTATATTCCACGTATACCCATACAGGATTCAAGGCAGATTACGAGAAGAAAACTAGGGTATAAAACCTAGGAGTGTAAAATAGAGCAATTATGTGTAATGCCACAGAGTAGAGAGTTTCAGGGGTCCTTTTACAAAGGAACGCTAGTGTTTGTAGTGCGAGTGTTAAATATGCATGCACTAAACGCTAGAGATGCCCATATATTCCTATGGGTATCTCTAGCATTTAGCGTGCGCTAATCATTAGTGCATGCTAAAAATGCTAGTGCATCTTTGTAAAAGGACCCCCTCAGTAAATTAACATGATGGAGTATTAATTTTATCAATAATATGGTTTCAGAACAAAATAGTTTTTATGGCCCTTTTAAAAAGAGCATAATGGGTCTCATGGCATATCTCAAGTCCGGTGGGGGTAGACAAATATGATTTGAAGTAAGGGTCAGGTAAGGGGAGGGTATTAAGGTACAATAAGGGTCAAAGATAATAAGGAACATATAATGTCCAATACAATCTAAGGTTTTGTTGTGTTGCAGAGTTGAGGCATTTAAGTTGGGTCGGTTGAGTAGGCCTTGCAGAACAGGTAGGTCTTTAATGATCTCCTGAAGTTTAGATGGTCATAGATCGTTTTCATAGTCTTTGGTAATGCATTCCATATTTGTGTGCCTAAATAAGACAAATTGGATGCATAAGTTGATTTATATCTGAGTCCTATGCAGCTTGGATAATGCAGGTTCAAATAAGTACGTGATGCTCTGGTCCTGTTTCTGATCGGAAGATCTATCAAGTCAACCATCCAGCTTATTTTCGAAAGAGAAAGACGCCCATATTTCGACCCAAATCGGGAGATGGGCGTCTTTCTCCCGTGTGCGACCAAATCGGTATAATCGAAAGCCGATTTTGGTCGTCTTCAACTGCATTCCGTCGCAGGAATGAACAAAGTTGACGGGGGCGTGTTGGAGGCGTGGTGAAGGCGGGACTGGGGTGTGGTTATCGGCCGAGGAGAGATGGGCGTCTTTAGCTGATAATCGAAACAAGAAGGGTGTTTTTGACAAGAATTTGGTCCGATTTATTTGGACCCTTTTTTTCAGGTCCAAGTCCCAAAAAAGTGCCCCAACTGACCAGATGACCACCGGAGGGAATCGGGGATCACCTCTCCTGACTCCCCCTGTGGTCACTAACCCCCTCTCACCCAAAAAAACCCACTTTAAAAACTTTGTTTTCCAGCCTGTATGCCAGACTCAAATGCCGTACCCACCTCCATGACAGCAGAATGTGTTCTATCCTGTGACAGCCTTTCCCTGCTTCTGATGTGGCTCTCAGGTGAGTGTGACACCTTTTCTGTTATGCGCACTGCAGAGTCACATCAGCAATGCATTGTGGTGGGTGTAGGGTATTGGGCTCCGTGATTCCAGTAGCTTGTGTTAACTGCTTGCGATGTTGGTAGTTAGTAGACTCTACTCCCATGGTGCTTTTCCCCCTGCTTACTGGGTCAGAGTGTGCCCTGTTTTGTTTCCGGTAGTCCATGAGGTAGTTGCCATTTTTGTAACATAGTTTTAGATCCCTTTCATGTGTTAGCCATGTTACAGCACTTAGCTCTTCCCTTAAATGTTGCTGAAAGAGGGCATTGTACAGCATTCTGCCAGCTGTGACCTACTGCTAATCTTAGTACCAGGAAGACTCTTTGCCAGTGGGGCACAACCTCTGATCTGCAGTTAACTGTGAGTAAACGTGCTTATTCAAATAAAGGACTTTTTCAAAGAGATTAGTCTTCAGGTGTCAACTGGTGTGCCAAGGTTATACAGCAGCAACAAGTCCTAGAGGCCTGCGTGTATGCAGGTCCCTGGAGCACTTTTAGGGGGTACCACAGTGCACGTCAGGCAGGCGGACCCAGGCCCATTCCCCCTACCTGTAACACTTGTGCTGGTAAATGGGAGGCCTCCAAAACCCACTGTACCCACAAGTAGGTGCCCCATTCACCCCTAAGAGCTATGGTAGTGTTGTACATTAGTGGGTAGTGGGTTTGGGGGGAGGGGGGTGGGGGCTCAGCACCTGTGGTAAAGGAGCTATGCATGTGGGAGCGCTTTCTGAAGTCCACCACACTGACCTCTAGGGTGTCCAGTTGGTGTCCTGGCATGTCAGGGGGGCGAGTGTACTACGAATCCTGGCCCCTTCCATGACCAAATGGCTTGGATTAGGACGTTTCTGAGCTGGGCGTTTTTATTTTCCATTATCGCTAAAAAACAAACAAACACCCAGCTCACAAACGACTAAATCCATGGCATTTTGGTCCGTACAAACCGTATTTTCGAAACGAAAGATGGACGCCCATTTTTTTCGAAAATATGGTCTGTCCCACCCTTTCATGTACCCGTTCTCGGACATAGACGCCCATGGAGATGGGCGTTCGCGTTCGATTATGCCCCTCCACGTATCCTGGAGTTTCACCATAGATAATCTTGTGGACCAAAGAGCAAATTTTGAAGGTAATACATTCCTTGATAGGGAGCCAATGCAGTTTTAATCGGAGAGGTTTGGCGCTATCAAATCATGATGTTTTGCACTGGGGAAGAATTCTCTGATGCAGGTGATTTCATTGAAACATGATGATATGTTGGAAGAAAGTTGGAAGAAGGCTACTTAAGTTAAGTTTTATTGAATTTTGATACATAATGAATGAAGAGACTTTGACATTATGAAAAGAATGATAGTTTAAAGGAATTTCTATTTTAAAAAGTGTACTGATGATGAAAGTGAGCTGATAGAAAGTGGACCATGCTCTCCCATTTTGAAGAACCAGGAAGGCAAGTCTTATTATTCGGATAAGAAAGTGATGATTGACAATTTTTATTATTTGTATACATTTTGAGGATCAGGAACAGAGCTTGCTTCATAAAGGTAATGTAGGTGTCTTTGGGGCCTTTTAACCAAAGGGTTGTCAAATGGCAACCCGAAACTAGCACTGGCTCAACGCAGGAGCTGGCGATAGTTCCATTGCAATGCTAGTGGAGATATTTAAAAAGTATTTCCACAGGGTGTTACCTGGTGGTAATCGGGCAGCATCTCACACTGTCTGATTACCACCGGGTTAGCGTGAGTGCCCTTACCACCTCAAAGGGTGGCAGTAAGTGCTCCCCTCCCCCAAAATGGCCACAAGGCAAGTACAAACTTGTCACATGGGCATTTCTTTTTTTGGCTTTTTCACTCGAAGGGGCCCTAGCATGCAGCAAAAACTGACACTGCTGCTAGCGCAGGGCCCCTTTTACCACAGCTTAGTAAAAGGGTCCCTTATTACCGTTATGAAATCGATTCCTAGAATAATTGCCAAATTCTTTTGCTCAAATTTACACCTTTTCCATGTACTCTTTATAAAATGCCAGCATACATTGCAGTTCTATCTCTGATCTGCTCGAACTATTCCTCTGAGAATTTTTATGCACAGTTCACATGGTTGGCATGTGTATTTTTATGCATGTTTATATCCGTGCAATTTAATATTGCCATTGTGTACATGTAAAACATAGCTTATTCATGGAACGTATTGTGTAACATTTACCCCCTAATTGTATATGATAAAATTTCCTACATCTAAACCCTCCCATTATAAGATGAGCATATAGGAAAAAGCGGAAGTAAGTAAGAAGGTGGGAGTTACAGGTCGGTAAGTCTGACTTCTGTGGTAGGTAAATTAATGGAAACAATTTTAAAACGGAGAATAGTGAAGTTTCTGGACTCCAATGACTTGGAGGCAGCATGGTTTCACTAGAGGCAGACAAATCTGTTTAATTTCTTTGGCTGGGTGACCAGAGAGCTGGATCGAGGAAGTGGGCTAGATGTGGTTGTATTCAGATTTTAGCAAAGCCTTTGACATGCTTTCATATAGACGACTAATAAATAAACTGGGTGACTTTGTTAGGGCCCTAAACTGACTGACTGGTTTAGGAACTGGCTGAGCGGAAGGCAACAAGAGAGTAGTGGTAAATGGAGCTCACTTTAAGGAAAAGGATGTTAATCAGTGGTGTGCTGCAAGGTTTGGTTCTTGAGCCAGTTCTTTTTAACATTTTGTAAGCAATATTACTGAAGGGCTGTCTGGTAAGGTTTGCCTTTTTGCGGACAATACCGAAATCTGCAACACAACAAAACTAAAGTACGTAATGGACATAACAAAACCCTTCCGTTGTACGATTCCATAATGTGGCTGTGCCACATGAACTTTATCTAACCACAATATCACTTTGTATTTGTTTACACCGGAGTCTGCAAACGCCTCTCCGGTACTATGTAAGCCACATTGAGCCTACAAATAGGTGGGAAAATGTGGGATACAAATGTAACAAATAAATAAATAGGTTAGAAACCCATGATGGTATGGATAACATGAAGAAGGACCAAACAAAGCTTGAAGAATTGTCCGGAATTTGGCAGCTAAGATATAATACTGAAAAAAATACAAGATCATGCATTTGGGCTGCAAAATACCTGAGGGAATAGTTTAGGGGGGGAAAGAACTTTTGTGCATGAAAGAGGAGCAGGACTTGGGTGTAATCAAATGTTATGATCTTCAGGTGGTCAAACAGGTGGAAAAGCCTAGAAGGATGCTTGGATGCATTGGGAGAGGAGTGACCAGTAGGAAAAAAAAGAGGTGATGATGCCCCTTTATAAGACTTTGGTAAGACTTCATTTAGAATATTGTGTACAATTCTGGAGACCGCACATTCAAAAAGATATAAAAAAAAGATGAAGTTGGTCCAGAGGGTGGCTACTAAAATGGTCAGTGGTCTTCGTCATAACGTGTATGGGGACAAAGTTCTCAATGTGAAGGATGAGTACAATGAGGGTATGTATTTGCACAGTGAATTTGTTCCAATATGATGTGGCAGTTAACTTGGTACTACTGCACAGCCACACAGGCAGGGAAAGAGATATGCTTTATTTCTCCTCCTCCCTCCTGTAAAACGCCATCCTCAAGTCACTGGTCACACTAGAAACATTGGGAAAGATGTAATGACTTTCAGTGACTTAACTGAAGCTACCCAACAAGGTCTGTGCTGAGCTGTGACTCTTAGTACCTGGTAAAAGCATTACAGTAGCCAGCAAGGCAAACCTTGTGGGGTGGGGGAGGGGAGATTTGCTTGAGAATAAAAAGCTCTGTGTCTGAAGAATTTTCAGACTCTGCTAGAAGGACAGGATAGGGTTGTTTTTTTTTTTTTTTTTTTGCTGCTGTTGTTGCTAATGTTAAGCAAACTGTTTTGTCTTTGCACTGACTTTATGCTGACTGCAGCCTACACAGAGAGAACTGCTGGAAATAGAAGAAAAGGGAGTGAGGAGGGAGCTTGTGGGCATTAATACACTTTACTGTTTGCAGGCTAGAGCCAGCAGTTAGCAGGGATAGGAGGAGGGGGCCCATGTTTTCTTAGGGCTCAGATGGCAAAGAGAAGCATTCAGCCCACGGCAGGAAAAAAGTGTGTTTTTTTTTTTTTTTTGTATTCTGGCTGCAGAGCCCGAGCATTCCCAAAGGAAACACAATGAATGCCCCGTTTTGTCTAACACTATTTCATAGACATAGAAAGACATAGAATTCTTGTTGTTTTTTTTTTCTTTTCATAATTATTCTTGCCCGTCACTGGGTGTGCACATGACATTTGAGCGTGTTTTAAAGTCTTAACACACTCATGTGCCTGCAATAAAGTTAGTTCTAACAATCCTGGCTTTTTGCAGACAACAGTGCAGGGTCTGTTATTCTCACAAGTCGCAGCAGCTGGGAGGCCATTGTGAAGACAACAACTTAATCTAGCTAGAAAATACAGGAAGGGGGTGGTGGAGGGTGGAAGGAGAGAGACAGAATATACACTAAATTTCTTTCTGTATTATTGCACACAATGAGGGGGTTTTCCCCTCATTTACTTTGGGTGGTCTGGGTCGAATGGGATTGGCAGATAACATGCATCCCTAATTCCTTCCTCATTTTAAGCATTCTACTGTATTTTTAAAAAAAAAACCCCACAGGCACATAGAAAGAGACAAGATTATATATAAAGAGAGAGAGAGAGAGAGAGAGAGAGAGGGCATATGGGGTCTGTGCTTCTCCCAGCAGAGGACGTACTGTGGTTGTCACAGTAGTGAGTATGAACCAGTTGTTATAGCACTCCCTTGTAGGAATGGCCTGAATGGTTCAATCTTGGAAGTTGATTGTTTATTAGGATTTATTTGCCGCGTTTTTGAAAGAATTCACTCAAGGGACCCAATAAATATTCTGGTCTAAATGTAGAAGGGAGTTAGAAAGGGACAAAGCCTGCCTCCTTCAGAGGGCCACACAGTACTGAAGTAGCTGTTCCTAAGGGTTCCAGGAATGGAGTAGATGAGTAAACCTTCTCCTCAGAATCTGTCTTTAAGGGGGAAGAAAGCACCATTCTGAAGTCAAAAAGTGAACATATATAATCACAGAATAATGAGAATTGTAGGTTAATTACTCATCCAGAAGTGCCAAGCTGCGTGGACAGGTGACAAGGAGAATTGAGATAGTCTCTCATCTGGTGCTGATCCAAGGAATCAGTCACCACATATAAGGGTAAGATGCTCCAGAAAAACCTTTATTAGGACCCAACACGGCCCGTGTTTCGGCTATATCAGCAGTACGTTACATGAAGTGCTTATTACGGTTTTTGTGATTCTTATTAACGATCATTAAGTGTTCCATCAACCAGTATACCCTCATATATTTATTGATTGACCCCTGAAGAAGGCTGATATAGCCGAAACACGGGCCGTGTTGGGTCCTAATAAAGGTTTTTCTGGAGCATCTTACCCTTATATGTGGTGACTGATCTCTTGATATTGGGCTCTCTCCACCCCATTTCCTTGTTGTGTTCGATTGCTGTGGAGAGCGTGAACCCCGCTTTGCCTTTCTATTTGCTGATCCAAGGAAGCAATGGGTAGGAAAAAGGAGTTGAGATGTAACTATTTGGAAAAGGGATTCAAAAACGAGAAGGTAGAAGACTTAATTTGAGTCTAAGGAAGGAAGCAAGAGGATCCCAGTAGGTTGCAACAGACAAGGTTCAATTGTATCATTGAGTTTGAAATAAAGACAGTCACAACTCCCACCTGTTTAAGGCTTTTATTTTGGAACACCAGCACCAGTGTGCAAAGTCTTTGTGTGTAACACAAGTCTTACGCCTTGGACCTATAAGGTAAATCTTTTCCTCCATTGGAGAATCTACACCAGAATTTATAGGAGTGCAAAAGGGTTCAGGCAGGTGGTGCCTCCTAGCACAGTAGGAGAGAGGTCATGCATGAAGACACTTGGGCAGCTTGTGAACATGACAAAGGAAAACCTACTGAATCTTTAGCTACAGTTCACAATCTTTTCTCTATTCCTCTTTCACTTGTCTATATTTTTTATATATTTTTTCTTTCCTTATACCACTGTGTTTCAGTGTTCAATCATTTTATTTGCTTTCTAGCCTAGAAGTTAAAAAAGCAGCCATTCTGCTTTCAGTCCTCAGTCCTTTTCAGTCTGTGCATTAATATCCAAATTTAAAAAAGAATTATTGAAGAGAACATTGAAAAAGAACAGAGCCTGTGTGTTATTAAAGCACTATGCTTTATCCCAAGATGAGCAAAAGATATTTCTTGATAAAAGAAGACAGACGAGAGGATCTTTTCTGCAGTGACATTAATAATTACTGAAAAGCTATTTTTTGCCTTATTGTTTTATATCTTTGAAGAAGGTATGTGTGGTATATTCAATAACGTGACAGGTGGGAAATGAAGGGGGCTATCAAATCTCACTATTTTAAGATAAGACCTTCTAAAATGGTCATACTGTGTTCAAAAGTTTTGATGTTTCTACTGAACCTTATTTATTTCTTAGCAAGAATGGTAGCCATTCGTGACATCCACTGTGACACAGCTCCAAGTCAGAGGGTAACAAAGCACCATATGTTTAAATGCTTGGGCTTATGAGTTTAACATCTTCTTTTGAATCCCAAATGTACTCGAACTGCAAGGTTTGTTTATTAACTAGGCCCCATGCTGTGACCAAATCAATCTGATAGAGTCTCGAATTTGAAGCTGTGTATTCACATATACACCCATCTATCTGGGGCATATTTCTTAGATAATGATGTAAGCCTTAGACAACTCCCTTCATTATCCATGCTCTTTGAGGGATTCCCAAGGGAGTTAGCCAGTTCACTGCATTTTTTAAAAACTTTACACCAAACACAGTGTATTGAGTGGGAGCACCTACATTAGTCTGGACTGTTCTGTTCCCTCCCTCGAGCCAGGAACTGAATGCATTATGATGAAGGCTAAAGGAAGGACTATAAGCAGACTGCAGAAAGAGAATATATAAGCAAGAAAATAGTGAAATGAAAGATAATCACTGATAAGACCTTCTTAAATTGTGATATAGACCTAATATTGTGAGATTTGCAGTTTCTGTTGGATAGTAGTTTAAGTAGGGCCTTCCTCATCAACTATTTCTGCAATTTTGTCTTATCACATCCCCTACTCAATGACAACAATTTAAAGTTCATTCTGCAATTCAGATAGAGCGCTAATCATTACTAAATTCTAAAACATTTATCATGGATGGGCAAACATTTGGGCCTGAAGGCCACAATGTGGGTCCAGTTCTGGTAGAGGGAGGGAGCACTGAGAGTAGAAGTTCTGTAGAGCAGGAGAAATTCCCTTAGAAGTCTGACACAGTGATTGATATATGTGCAAGATGTAGCTGTGGCTTCATTGGCTGCAGTTGGGGATATCAAGGGTACATGACCAGAGGGGTTCAAGAAGTAGAACTGAGGGGGTAATTTTATAAAGTATTTTACTTGTCTAAAGGCCTTTTTGCTCACATAAAAGGGCTGTTATAAAAGAACCTAGCACAGTGGTTCCCAAGTTTTACACACTGTACCTCATAAGTAGTAGTAGTAGTATATAGTAATGAGGTGCATAGGCGCCCCGTATAAGAGGCTTTGGGAGGCTAAGCCTCCCTAGCCCAATCGTGGACTTCCGTTTGTGATACAGCCCGCCCCCCCGCCCCACGCGTTTTGACCTTTTATTTCCATGGCAGCGACGTCAATGAAGAAAAAGGCTACAGGCTCGCCGCCAGCTTCTCCCTTCTCTCTGCACACAGTGTCCCGCCTTCTGCAGTGATGCATTTCCTGTTTTCGCGAGGGCAGGACACTGTGTGCAGAGAGAAGGGAGAAGCTGGCGGCGTGCCTGTAGTGTCTTTTTCTTCATCGACGTCGCTGCCACGGAGCGTATGGAGGTAAGCTTCGCCCCCTTTAGCCTCCCCAAACAGTTGGGCTATCGACCGTTAATGATGAGGTGTTTTGTATGCATTTGAATGCTTTTCTTCTTATTAACATGCCTCCCATGGTAACTTAATTTAATGAGTGGTATGGTAATATAGTGCATGTTATTTATTTATTGCCCTTTGATATGTGTTATAGTTGTAACACACCTTAATAACTACCCCCCACCCCCAATTTGATATGGGAGCACTTTCTAGGTTTTTTGTTTGTTTGTTTGTTTGTTTGTTTGTTTTTTTAACTGGTGGCTTCTTTCAGTTCTTCTATAAATTGTATCACTCTTCCCGTTTTGATTGAGGTGGAATAAAGTTACCAGTACGTAAGAACATAAGCGTTGCCATACTTGGATAGACCAAAGGTCTATCAAGCCTAGTGTCCTGTTTCCAACAGTTGCCAATCCAGGTCACAAATACCTGGCAAGATCCCAAAATAGTAAAACAGATTTTGTTTGCTATACCCTGCCTGGATAACAGAAGCCAGAATCTTGTGCTAGCCTTTAAGTCTACATTTCTTTATGTTAATTTATCCATTGTTGATCAGAAACTGAAAATATTGGAATTGTCCAGATTGTGAATGAAGCTATTTATCACTGTACACCTGACAGCAATGCTTAACATAGCTGATAACATTTTCAGCTGCATCCCACAGGACTACAAATCAAAGGCAATCTAAAACAATTACCATCCCTTGCCAGCCATTAGCTAACCGCAATGGAACCCAACATTGGGCCAGATGTACAAAGGGATCTCTCCAATTTCATGTCAAAGAGAAAAATACCTAGTATATTAAGCCCATTGTCTACAAACCAAAGGTGTTTGGCTACCCCAAAATCCATTTTAGTATTACGGAAATAAATTGCACAAAGATGACATTTTCAGGAAGAAACTGCCTCATTGATTGCGATTATGGAAAAGTTCTTTACCAGCTCCATAGATCTTACTGTACCTGGGGATTTACTTAACTATTTTGTATCTGTTTTCAGTGAAAGAAACAAAAGAAGCTTTAGAAATTAAAAACATAACTGGTATTCAATCACCACGCTAAAAAACAAGGGAAAGTGAGATGGATGTTTTCCAGGGGAGAACATGCCTTACTGTATAAAGGGCTAGTATAACAAGAAGGCATCTATTCTTGATTTCTTTAGACAGCTAGAGCTTTGTGCCCTGCCTAGTTTCTACATTTTAAGAGCTTGTTCTGTGTAGCAGAAATAATACAATAAATGGGTTTAACCACGTTTGTCTCAGCTAGACAGGCTGCTTTGTCAAAGATTGCTGGTACAACATAAACAAATTATGTGTTTGTAGTGCTTTTCAATGAAAGCCTATCTAACAGAGCGGAGATTGTGTTTCGGCAGCTGTAGATTTAATCTCCTACCTGTCAGTTAAAGCAGGCATTTCCTGAGCCAGATAAGGCTGGCTGGGGGTGGTGGGGAGAAGGAGGGGTGGAAGAAGGCAGCACTGGACAAAGCCCCTTTGTTACTGACCCATAATTTCTATGCAGATTTGACTGCCTGTTCCATCCTGGAAGTTATAACCAGTGTGGTTTCAAAGGAGCTAACCTGGCCTCTCTCGCTGTTCACTCAGGCATAAGCAAAATGCAGCTGAAGCAGAGGCTTTTGTCTTATTGATCCTTGCTGATTGTCATGTGGAACTTAAGAAAAATAACAAAGGCTGTGATAACAATGTTACAATACCTGGGGTAAGCTTGCAGACTCATTGTAAAGTGCCTGTGAGTGCCAGACAATGCAGTCTTGTCTGTGTGTGGTGAGCCTGTATGTCTGAAATTGAGGGACTACACAAGGCCCGGATAAGAGCGGCTGAAAGCACTTTGGGGTAATTCTATAACACAGGCATTAGCATTGCGCACATATGCATGTAAAGGCCATAATTCCAACAAAATGCTGTTCTGGAAATACTCAATGTACATAGCAGGAGGTATTTGAAAGGGGAGCATTCATGTGGGCAGATCTGCCACTTATACATTAATTTACAAAATACTGTCAGTTACGACCACGGGAGGCAGCCCAGTTAACTCCCGCGGTTGACAGTGAGACAAGATAGTCAATGCCGGGCTGTTTACGGTGACCAGCATTGAATACCTGGTTTAAACTTTGGCCGGTTTAAACTTAACTGGCCAATCCAATATTTAGCACTGGCTAGTTAAGTTTAAACTGGCCAATGACAGGCCTGCTATTTTGGTAGCCCAAATTGGCCACCAAATTTAGCTGGCGATGTGCTGAATATTAGCAGATAATCTGTTATAATGCATGATATAGAGGGGCATAATCGAACGGAAACACCTATCTCCATGGGCGTTTATCTCCGAGAACGGGTCCGTGAAGGGGTGGGCCGAACCGAATTTTCGAAAAAATGGACGTTTCTGAGCTGGGCATTTGTTTTTTTTAGCGATAATGGAAACTAAAAACGCCCAGCTCAACAACGTCCTAATCCAAGCCATTTGGTCGTGGGAGGGGCCAGGATTCGTAGTACACTGGCCCCCCCTGATATGCCAGGACACCAACTGGGCACCCCAGGTCAGTGCGGTGGACTTCAGAAAAAGCTCCCACATGCATAGCTCCCTTACCAAGGATGCTGAGCTCCCAACCCCCCTCCCCCAAAACCCACTACCCACAAATGTACAACACTACCATAGCTCTTAGGGGTGAAGGGGGCACCTACATGTGGGTACAGTGGGTTTTGGAGGCCTCCCATTTACCAGCACAAGTGTTACAGGTGGGGGGGGGATGGGCCTGGGGCCACCTGGCTGAAGTGCACTGCGGTACCCACTAAAAGTGCTCCAGGGACCTGCATACACGCAGGCCTCTAGGACTGGTTGCTGTTATATAACATTGGCACACCAGTTGACACCTGAAGTCTAATCTCTCCGAAAACGTCCTTTATTGGAATAACCGCCTTTACTCACAGTTAACTGCAGATCAGAGGTTGTGCCCCACTGGCAACGAGTCTCCCTGGTACTGAGATTAGCAGTAGGTCAGAGCTGGCAGAAGGATGTACAATGACCTCTTTCAGCCACATTCAAGGGAAGAACTAAGTTGTCTAGTGTGGCTAACACAGGAAAGGGAACTAAAACTGGCTTACAAAAATGGCCACTACCGCATGGACTACAACAGGAAACACAACAGGGCACACTCTGACCCAGTAGGCAGGGGGAAAAGCACCATGGGAGAAGAGCCTACCAACTACCAACATCGTGAGACTGTAACACAAGCTGATGAAATCATGGAGCCCAACACCCTACACCCACCACAATGCAATGCTGATGTGACCCTGTACTGCACCCGAGAGCCACATCTGACCCAGGGAAAGGCTGTGACAGGATCGAACACATTCTGCTGTCATGGAGGTGGGTACGGCATTTGAGGCTGGCATAGAGGCTGGAAAAAAAGTTTGTAAAGTGGGGTTTTTTTTGGTGGGAGGGGGTTAGTGACCACTGGGAGAGTCCGGGGAGGTCATCCCCGATTCCCTCCAGTGGTCATCTGGGCAGTTGGAGCACTTTTTTGGGACTTGTTCGTGGAAAAAAAAGGGTCCAAAAAAAGTGACCCAAAATCGCAGTAAAAACGCCTTTTTTTTTTTGATTATCAGCTAAAGACGCCCATCTCTCCTTGGCTGATAACCACGCCCCAGTTCCGCCTCCGACACACCCCCATCAACTTTATTCGTTTCCGCGACGGAGTGCAGTTGGAAACGCCCAAAATCGGCTTTCGATTATACCGATTTGGGCGCCTTTGCGAGACAAACGTCTATCTCCCAATTTAGGTCGCACTATAGGCGTTTTTCTCTTTCGAAAATAAGCTGGATAACTGGTTAGCCGCTAAGGACTAAACTCTATATATGGCACCTGAAAAATCCATGTGGAAAAAATTACACCTAGGCATATTCTTTAAAGCACATCTAAATTTTATAGGATAGACAAATTTCCCCGCAGTATATAGAATTCGCTGAGCGGCTCGCTACGTGACTAAATTTGGTTGCATCCATTTAGGTCATGTTTTATTTGGTGTAAATCCCGATGCCTAAATTAAGTGTAGATCGGGTGTATTCTATAATAATGCACATAGATTTTAGAAATACCCACACACCACCCTTGTCCATGCCCCCTTTTCAACTATGTGACTTAGAATTTAGGCACACCATGTTATAGAATACACTTAGCGAGTTGTGCACGTAAATCTCAATGCCAATTATTGCTGATAATTGCTTGTTAATATTAACAATTAACAATTAACAGTGCTGATTAACTAGTTAATCAATTAAGTTACGCACATTGTTATAGAAAACACTTCGGTTACCGCGCAGATTTTCAGGCGCCATATACAGAATCTGGGGGGTGAGTGCTGACTGGGAATATTCAGCAGGAGATAACCAACTATCTTTTGCTGAATATCCGCAGATAGCTAGTTAAGCACTGATTAACTGGCCAGGAGCCATTCTTAGCCAGTTAAATAGTTCTGAATATTGGGGGTGGGGAGGATTTAAACGCTAACACACCAGCTCTATGGTTGATGTAAGTGCTTGCACCTAACTTTTCAGCACATATTTACCTGGTCATTGGTGGGCCCACCCAAAATTGTGGCACCCTTGTTAAGGCCGGAGGTGATCCCCTTCCCTGATGGCCCGAACATTCCTGCACTCTGCAGCTGGTAGCAATATCTATGGCCGCGCCGGTCCCCTGCTCATGCTCAGTTTTATGCCTGCTCAAAAACAGCATGTGCAGGGAGAAAGGGCAGTGTGGAAGCAGACCAAAGAGAGTGCCACCCACTGCAGAGAGTACAGGAGTGTTCTGCCTCCAGAGGAGGGCTGCCCACCTACTGAGGTATTTATTGAGTTGGGGGTTGCAGTGGGTGGGGGGGGGGGGGGGGGGTCAGGGAAACATTGTGTGTCCACTCAACTTGGGTTCAGGCAAACCCAAAATGGCATGTCTGGCTATGCCACTGTACCTGATTAGGCTAGTATTCTACAAAGAAAAGTTGCTTTACAGAATAAGCTCCTACCAGGCGCCCTGTTATAGAATTGCCCTTTTCAGGTAGCTCATAACTGGTACTCTTGATTTCCATGTTGGAAAGAAATATCACTTGCATCTAATGCAGAGCTTCTCAAACTGTGGGTTGGGACCCCAAATGGGGTCATAAAACCCACATTTGAGGTACAACCTGGATGGGCTCTTCATAGGCGCATCATTATTCTGTACCTCCGGGGGATCACACAATTTTATTTGGCTGGTTGCTATCATTGGGTCATGGCCACAAAAAGATTGATAAGCAATGATCTAACATAAATAAAGGAGTAGGTCATGGTAGTGTTGTGTAAACTAGTTTTTGACTTTTACTGTGTAGCAAGAGCCCAATAGATCTGACCCCATAAAACCTCACATGCATTTATTTCACAGTGTTTTCTGATAAGAAGGTCTTATGTAAAACAAGCTCCTTTTTTAACACTATTTGACGTACATTTTTGAAAGTTGCGAGTGGTAACATTTCCTCGAGATTCCTCAAAATGAGTGCAATGCATCCTATGCATAGAAGCCAGCTTTGTGGGTGCCACTGAGTGCTGAGCACCCCCCCCCCCCCCAAGTATTGAGCAACCTTCTTCATTGTGTCCAGAGAGGGGTAATTTGTATTGTGTTTGGCACCTCCAATCATTTTGCCCCATGTTCCTTATATTAGTAGAGGAAGGGAAGGGATTTTGGAATTAGGCCATGCCTTTTTCATTTGTAGCTCAAGGTTACTTAGAGTTTTTCTTTTCCTTAGAGGGTTTACAATTTAAATTTGCACCTAATATAATAGATGGTTAAAAGGGTAATTCTATAATGGGGTACTTAAATGTAGGCACATGTTACTCCCTAACTCCCCCCCCCCCGGTTTATTAAGCCATGCTAGTGGCTGCCGTGCGCTAATGTCGACACAGCCCATTCACTTTGAATGAGTTGTGTCGACAATGCCACACGGCAGCCGCTAGTGCAGCTTAGTAAACAGGGGGACAAGTCTATAAACTTGCATACACAATTTTACACTTACCTCAAACTCTATATTTGGCACTCAAATTTAGGCACAGGCCCTATTTGCACACACAATTTAATTGAATAATGAGCCAATTAGCACCAATATTTGGGTGCTAACAATTAATTATTGGTGCTAATTGGCAACAATTTGCATTTATGTGTGCATCTTCCTATTCGCTATTCTATAAGATGTGCCTCTAAATTTTTACGCTCAGATTCTGAAAGGGGTCATGGCCATGGGAGGGGTATGAGCAGGTCAGGGGCATTCCTAGCCTTGGAACTCTTTGATGGAGGATGTGGTACCAGCGGTTAGCGAATCTGGGTTTAAAAAAGGTTTGGACAAGTTCCTGGAGGGAAAAGTTCATAGTCTGCTATTGATACAGACATGGGGAAGCAACAGCTTGCCCCAGGATTGGTAGCATGGAATGTTGCTACTAATTGGGTTTCTGCCAGGTACTTGTGGCCTGTCTTGGCCACTGTTTGGAAACAGGATGGACCATTGGTCTGACCCAGTATGGCTCCTTTTATGGCAAGGCCAAAAATTTACATCAGGCATGGATGCTGTTAAAAAATACCATCCTGGAAGCCCAGGCCAAATATATTCCGTCTATTAAAAAAGGAGGAAAGAAGACCAAACGACAGCCGGCATGATTAAAAAGTGAGATGAAGGAAGCTATTAGCGCTAAAAGAAAATCCTTCAGAAAACAGAAAAAGGATTTGACTGAAAATAATAAGAAACAGCATAAGGAATGGCAAGTCAAATGCAAAGCGCTGATAAGGAAGGCAAAGAGGGACTTCGAAAAAAAGATTGCGTTGGAGGCAAAAACACATAGTAAAACTTTTTTTTAGGTATATTAAAGCAACAAGCTGGCAAAAGAATCGGTTGGACCGCTAGATGACTGAGGAGTAAAAGGGGCACTGAGTGAAGACAAAGCCATAGCAGAGAGATTAAAAGAAATCTTTGCTTCGTTCTTCACCGAGGAAGACTTGGGAGAGATACCGGTTTCAGAAATGGTATTCAAAGCTGACGAGTCTGAGAAACTGAATGAAATCTCTATAAACCTGGAAGATGTAATGCACAATCTGACAAATTGAAGAGTAGCAAATCTCCTGGACCAGATGATAGAACAAAAACATTAATTTGTGGAAATATTGTTAGTAATATGTAATTTATCTTTAAAATCAAGCATGGTACCAGAAGATTGGAGGGTGGCCAATGTAACACCAATTTTTAAAAAAGGTTCCAGAGGAGATTCAGGAAATTATAGACCGGTGAGCCTGTCTTTGGTGATGGCAAAATGGTAGAGACTATTATAAAGAACAAAATTACAGAGCATATTAAAAAGCATGGATTAATGAGACAAAGCCAACATGGATTTATTGAATGGAAATCTTGCCTCACCAATCTATTACATTTCTTTGAATGGGTGAACAAACATGTGGATAAAGGTGAGGCATCAATATTGTGTATCTGGATTCTCGAAAGGTGTTTGACAAAGTACCTCATGAAAGACTCCAGAGGAAACTGGAGCGTCATGGGATAGGAGGTAGTGTCCTATTTTGGATTAAAAACTGGTTAAAAGATAGAAAACAGAGAGCAGGGTTGTATCGTCAGTATTCTCAATGGAGAAGGGCAGATAATGAGGTTCCCTAGGGGTCTGTGCTGGGACCGCTGCTTTTTAACATATTTATAAATGATCAAGAGATGAGAGTAACTACTGAGGTAATTAAATTTACTGATGACAGTTACTCAGAGGTGTTAAATAGCAAGAGGATTGTGAAAAATTACAAGAGGACCTTATGAGACTGGGAGACTGGGCATCTAAATGGCATATGACATTTAATGTGAGCAAGTGCAAACATAACATAGTAACATAGTAGATGACGGCAGATAAAGACCTGCACAGTCCATCCAGTCTGCCCAACAAGATAAACTCATATGTGCTACTTTTTGTGTATACCTTTCCTTGATTTGTATCTGCCATTTTCATGGCACAGACCGTAGAAGTCTTGCCCAGCACTAGCCCCGCCTCCCAACCACCAGCCCCACCTCCCACCACCGGCTCTGCCACCCAATCTCAGCTAAGCTTCTGAGGATCCCTTCCTTCTAAACAGGATTCCTTTATGTTTATCCCACACATGTTTGAATTCCGTTACCGTTTTCATGTCCACCACCTCTAGTAATGCATGTGGGAAAGAGGAACCTGAATTATAGCTTCATAATGCAAGGTTCCACATTAGGAGTCACCGACCAGGAAAGGGATCTAGGTGTCATCGTTGATGATACATTGAAACCTTCTGCTCAGTGTGTGGTGGCGTCTAAGAAAGCAAATAGAATGTTAGGTATTATTAGGAAAGGAAATAAAAAATGAGGACATTATAATGCCTATGTATCACTCCATGGTGCGACTGTACCTTGAATATTGTGTTCGATTCTGGTCACTGATGCAAAGTGGTGGTCTATAAATACTACCCAACTTGGAGCACTGATTATAGAATAACACTTAGCGGTCATCCTTTTTGGCATCCAAATTTGAGCACCATTTACTGAATTTAGCCCTAAGTACACAAAGTTGCAAGCGCAACTTATAGAAAAGTTATAGAATAGTGCCAGTTGTGTGCCTAAGTTAATTGTTAAATTATGCACCATTTGGCCTAAAGTACCAATAACAGTCCTTAATTGACATTAATTGGCACTAATTTGTAGTTACGCGTGTAACTGGACTTAAGACCCGATTCTATGAACTTGGGGCCTTATTCTATAGAGGTTATACTCCTAAATGTATGAGCATAATTTATGCTCTTAAATTTACACTCCTAAATGTATGCTCTTAAATTACGAACCTAATCTATTTAGGAGCATAGATTACACTCGTAATATAGGAGCGTAAATTTAGGAGCATAATTTTAGGAGCATAAATTATGCTCATAAATATAGAAGCATAAATTCTAGGAACATAAATTGAGAGCATAATCTTTATAGAACAAGGCTCTTAGGGGGAGATTCTAAATATGGGGCCAAAAAAATCGGCATGGAAATCAGTGCCTACTAAGCATATTCTATAAGCGGGGCCTAGATTTAGGCATGGTATATAGAATACACAAAATTGGTATCTCAATGCCTAAAACTATGCACCTCCATTTATAACAATGAAAATGTAGCGTAACTCCCAGTGCGTAGATTTAGGCACACTGGGCCATATTCTATAACTATGCATGTAAATCTCAGAATGCCCACGAAACACCTATTACCCCGCCCATAACCATGCCCCTTTTTGCCTGCTTGCATTAGAAGTTAGGTGCACTCCATTACAGAATATGTTTAGCGAGTTGTATGCATAAATTCTAATTATTGCCAATTAGGTCTTATTATTGCTTGTTAAGAGCTGTTATCAATGCTGATTAGCTTGTTAAGCCAATTAAGTTATGTGCATTGTTATAGAATACGGTTGGATTTCAGCACAAATCTCTATGCACGCTATATAGAATCCAGGGGTTTGTGCCTAAATGCTATAGTGCACAACTGCAAAGGGGGCATGTCTTGCACTTGTGTGCGTAAGTTATGGGATACTTTGAGTTATGTGCGCAACTGCCACATTTAGGCACAAGCATTTACACCAGCCTTTGACATGGTGTAAGTGCTCACGCCTAAAGTTAGGCATGCTGAATTACGCTCTATTCTATAATGACAATTTCATGCACAAGTGCTGTTATAGAATTGGCGCTTAGCACTTAGCACCCATATTTTTCAGGTCTAAGTTTTGGTGCTCTTTCTTCAATTTACCTCTAGTTGTCTAAGCATTATAGTACAAAATAATAGATGGAGATGGAGACACTTATGGCCTGATATCCAAAAGCATTTATGCAGATAACAGCAGTTGCTACCCAAACAAATGCTGCAGACTGGTGCCATTGATTTTCAGTAATCCACTTACTATGGTATCTTTTTAATCTATACTTAATAGAGGGGGTATTTACTATAGCTCACAAAGTATAACTCAGCTCTCAATATACTTCAATATACTTCAACTATACTTTTATAAGAGGATATTATTACATTTATTTAGGATCCATCAGATTTTCCTATCACCATCATACAGGCTAATAATGTGAGCCAGGCACTTTCATGATGGTTAGGTATTCCTCACTCGATCCATTTCAGTTTTAAGAATTTTTAATTATTTTTCTCTTATACTTTATAAAATCAGTTCAAATTTCAATCAAAAATAAGCACTTAGCTCAATACTAGATGATCTCTTTATATTTCTTCTTTCATTTCAAGTGATTTTACCACTGAGCACTCATCTCGGAGATGTACACCGACATGAATTCACTTTTCGCAACTAGTGCTGTATCAAGGTATATCTCCTAAGATTAAAAGAGCATATATTAATCTCTATTATTTTAGCAATCCTCAATAGCAATTTTATACAAAAAAATACCTCAAACAGATCTGGAAACAGTTCTCTGCTTTCTCCATCTTGTTTCATAGATGGCCACAGCGTTCTAGCTATTTAAATAGAGATTTTTTTCAAATTGTACGTCATTAATTTACTAGCACCAATCACAGAGCTCCACACTCTAACTCCTCCCCTTGTATTAAATGACTGACATCCACTCGATTTCTCGATTTAAACCCTTGGGGTATACCGAATTTAAAGAGAAAATCCATGATTGTTCTTTATAATTTAAGATATTTTCAATATTACCACCCTCCCACCCTACTATAACATGATCAATGATTCTCCATTTTATATCCGTAATTTTATGATCGTATTCTATCCAATGTTGTACAAGAGGAGCTTCTTCCTTTTTATTTTGAATCTGAGATTTATGTTCATTTAATACGATCATAAAATTACGGATATAAAATGGAGAATCATTGATCATGTTATAGTAGGGTGGGAGGGTGGTAATATTGAAAATATCTTAAATTATAAAGAACAATCATGGATTTTCTCTTTAAATTCGGTATACCCTAAGGGTTTAAATCGAGAAATCGAGTGGATGTCAGTCATTTAATACAAGGGGAGGAGTTAGAGTGTGGAGCTCTGTGATTGGTGCTAGTAAATTAATGACGTACAATTTGAAAAAAATCTCTATTTAAATAGCTAGAACGCTGTGGCCATCTTTGAAACAAGATGGAGAAAGCAGAGAACTGTTTCCAGATCTGTTTGAGGTATTTTTTTTTGTATAAAATTGCTATTGAGGATTGCTAAAATAATAGAGATTAATATATGCTCTTTTAATCTTAGGAGATATACCTTGATACAGCACTAGTTGCGAAACGTGAATTCATGTCGGTGTACATCTCCGAGATGAGTGCTCAGTGGTAAAATCACTTGAAATGAAAGAAGAAATATAAAGCGATCATCTAATGTTGAGCTAAGTGCTTATTTTTGATTGAAATTTGAACTGATTTTATAAAGTATAAGAGAAAAATAATTAAAAATTCTTAAAACTGAAATGGATCGAGTGAGGAATACCTACCCATCATGAAAGTGCCTGGCTCACATTATTAGCCTGTATGATGGTGATAGGAAAATCTGTTTGATTTTCAGTGGCATTTTCTGTTCAATGTCATTTCAAATCATTGCAGATTGCCCCAGCACCATCCTGATAGCACCAGGGTAATCTGAGGGTGGACTGATGATAAAGGGGACTATTTCTAAAGTCTGAACACCTGATTGTGGAATACCACAAGGGTCTCAGCTTTAGCCAATCCTTTTTTTGTATTGTGTTTTTTTTTTATTGTGGAACTCAATAAACAGTAAAGTAAACAGTACAATGTCATGTTTTTGATTACTAAATACATCCAACACCTAACTAACCCCCTCAACCCATCAGTTACTTGCCCCCCTCCCATATCTTAAAGACCTAATTTTGTATAGCAATGACACACCAAGAAAAAAGTGAAACAAAGAACCTGGCAACAAACAAAGTCAAGAAAGGAATGTGCAACCAAACCCCAGTCAGCGATCTTCTCCCCCCACCCCATATCCAAACAACCCACCCCCACCCTGACCCCAATCACAGAAAACCTATATTCCAACCAGACAAGAAGAAAAAAAAACAAAACCTTTCCCCCCCTTAGATATCCAAAAACCAAAAGTTTAGTAATACAGTCTGGCCAGGGTAAGGGCCAAAATGCCGGTCAAAGAAAGTGGGGAAGGACCTGTGCTCTTATGCCCTTCTCCTCAGTTGCAACTGACCATCATATAATGGAAATTCTCCCGTAAGTGTCTACTTTAGAAAAACAAAAAAACAACCACACACACTACATTGGAGCCCTCGGGGCGGATTAGGCCAACATTTCAGTAGTATCTATAGGGAGTTCAAAACAAAACTCTGTGCTCTGGATGATAAAGATAAAAGATAGGGATCCCATATATTGCCAATCCTTTTTAATGTTTTTATGAGTTATTTCTGGTCTCTGTCCTTGGCCTCCAGTGACACTATCTATTCTTATGCAGCTAATATCTTGTGGAGGAGTAGCTTAGTGGTTAGTACAGCAGCCTTTGATCCTTGGGAAATGGGTTTGATTCCCACTGCAGCTCCTTGTGACTCTGTACAAGTCACTTAACTCTCTATTGCCCCAGATGGTCCAGAGTCCCTGAAATCGTGCAGCCCAACAATCTAATTAGAAATCCACAATGTAGAGGGTGGTGGTGGATATGTAGAATGCCCTTCCGCGGGAGGTGGTGGAGATGAAAACGGTAATGGAATTCAAACAGGCATGGGATAAACACAAAAGAATCCTGTTTTGAAGGAATGGATCTGCAAAATCTTAACGGACATTAGGTGGTGACGCCGGTAATTGGGAAATAAAACCGGTGCTGGACAGACTTCTACGGTCTACGCCCTGATCGTGACTGAATAGATAGGGATGGGCTGGAGTGTAAATTTTAAGGGACTTCAACGTTAGCTTCAGAACGTAGTACAAGAACAGTGCTGGGCAGACTTCTACGGTCTGTGCCCTGAGAATGGTAAGGACAAATCAAACTCGGGTATACATATAAAGTATCACATACCATGTAAAATGAGTTTATCTTGTTGGGCAGACTGGATGGACCATACAGGCCTTTATCTGCCATCATTTACTATGTTACTATAAGTACCTGTATATAATATGTAAACTGCTTTAATTGTAATCATAGAAAGGCAGTATATCAAGTCCCACCCCTTTCCCTTTATATTGATAGTTGTATTAGGTAATAACCAACATACTTGGAGGAAAGTAGTAAGATGTATATAGAATCTAAAAGCATGGGCTAGTTCCCTGATGTTGAAGCTAAATGCAAACAAGACCAAGGTTCTCTGGTTTACTAATCAAGTGGGCAGTTTACCAGATGAAAATCTATATAGGACAACATGAAAAATTAAAGGTTGAATGGTTATCAAGAGTATTAGGCGTGACAGCTGCAAAGTTGTCTTTTGAACCACAGATAATTTATTCAGGAGGGTTTTCTGGAAATGAAAACAACTATGCTTTGTGAGATCATATTTCCATGAGCATCATTTTAAATTGCTAGTTAAGAGTTTTATATTGGCTCATTTAAAGTATTGTAATGTTTTGAACTTAGGAATATTGATAAAGTTAAGGAATCATTTGCAATTGCTGCAAATATGGCAGCTCATATAAAATTTAAAAAGAGTAAGTTTCAGCATGCATTTTCTCTGCTCAAGGAACTACATTGGCTGCCATTACAAGCACGAATACTCTTCAAAGTGTGTTGCTTAATTTATAAGATGTGGCATTGTCTAATACCTTTGCAGGTTTCTCAATTAGTTCTGCACTCACCCAGATTATGTTCTAGTAGACTGTTAACACTGGATGGCATTAAATTCATCACATTTTTACAAACCTCTTTTTATTACAAGTTCCTTGAGGTTGAAATGATTTACTGCTAGTTTTTAAAGGTTACCTTTCTTATAATTTATTCTGTAAGAATTTGAAAACTTTTTTATTTAATATGTTTAGGAACTAAGGGGGTCTTTTACTAAGCCACGGCAGAACTCAGCTGTCAATAAAAGCCAAGACGCCCATTATATTCCTGTGGGCGACTCAGTGTTTACCACCAACTGATTTCTACCGCAAGTTTAAAAAAAACACTACTGCAGCTTAGTAAAATACCCCTTAGTTATTATACTAGATTTATGTATATATGTTTTCTTTTTATCATTTGTATTTGTATCGATTTGCAATTGTTAGCCGCTTTGAACCTATATAGGAATGAAGCAGGTTACAAATGTCAATTTAGATTGGATTTAGATTAGATTAGAAGACTGAGGGCAGATCATGAGCAGTCCCGGGAATTATCCAAATAACTTATGATGGGAGAAAAAGGCTATCCTAATTTATCTGGCTAAGTTATCCAGAGAGCAGGCCAAATATTGCCTCTATGGAGTAAATATTCAGCCAGTGGCAGTCAGCAATTTTTTCACCTCCACTGGCTTTATGCCCTGATTCAAAGCCAGACCAGGTCTGGGCAGCAGCATTGATTATTTAGGTATGTGCGACCTGCTGGCATTTAACCGGTTAAGTGCCAATACTCAGCCTTTATGTGGTCTTAATTGACCAGTTAAACTCAACCTGTTAAGTGCTGACTCTGTTCTGACTCTGCCCCTGGACCACCCACAAAATAGTTGTTTTTTCTTTGACTGATTACTGCTGATTCTGTAGCACTATCCAGTTAAGTGCTACTGAATATCACTGGATAGTAGCATAGCCAGACCTCAATTTTTGGGTGGGTACGACCCACACATGTCTTCTTTGCCCGCTACTCCCCTCCCCAAAGCAGTAAAAATGGTGGTGGGGATCTCCGGGCCCTGCTAGTTGAAGAGTCCTCTCTGGAGTTTCCCCAAGCAGTCTCATGTCTGCAATAGTCAGCAGCGCGTTTCCAGATGCTGACACTGGCACTGGCCCCTCCCCCCGTGCATGATCAGTTTAACCAACTAACATCCCCCCTCCCCATTCACGCATGCATGAGGGTGCCAATTGAACTGAGCATGGGTGAGAGAAGGAGGGTAATGCTGGCACTGGCAGCTGGAAATGCTCTGCTGACTGCCCCTGGAATGAGACTGCTCAGAGGGACTCCAGAGAGAACTCTTCAGCTAGTGAGACCTGGGTATCCCCGCTAGTTATACTATTGATGAGTGCCGCCACTAGGTAAGCTTGATGTGAAAATGGGCCATCTGTGGTTACACCTCTCCTGCCCAGTTAAATTGCTTTGAATACTGACCCCCCTATATGCATAAAACTGGTGTTTGCTGTTCTGTTTTCAATATTCAAATAGCGGCACTGAAAATCTGGATGTATTATAACTGCAGCTGCTGAGTATTGACATTAAATTCTACCAATGTGTGACAAGTTCAGATACAGTTAAGAACAACAAAGCAAATTCCATTGAGTTTTTTGCCTCATATTTCCCATCTATAAATATGCAATAAACCAGGCAACATTAAAGCATAGCATTCCTGTCAAACATACACAGTGGACTGTCCTGGTGCCATTCTGCTGCAGTGTGTCTTCTGGTTTAACACTGCCTATAGCAGCATTGCTTAGAGCAGTTTAATTGATTCACAGTACATATGTATGCCAACTTTGTAACAATCAGAAGTTATTCTTGTAAACTAATATAAACCATATTTTTAAAACTTTTGTGTATTACTCACCAATATGTATTGCAGGAGTCCTCAGATCCAGTCTTCGAGGACCCCTGATGTAATGGATCTCAATAAAAATGTTAGATTATCTGGTATCCCCCTTCTTTCTCTGTTGGATTAGGGAATCAGGCTGGCCATAGGGTCAGTGCATGCATACTATAGTTATCTGGCTTCATATCACTTGGATAAAATTTGGGGATTAGTAATATCAGCTGCTATGATTTCTGTCAGTAGATTTAGACAGAGCATGGTCAATAAAATAGTTTCAACAGCACTAATGTAAGATTATGTAGTCTAAAAATATTACAGCAGAGAATGGGTGAGATTTGTAAAGAGCATGTATGTGGTATCCATAGTAGCTGTATATCAGTAAGAGCCGTTATTGCAGTCTGGAACATTGCAATTTAAGTGTGCCTGTAAGAACTGAACTGATGAGGAAATATCTGATACATGCACAGAGATTTTGGAGGCATGCTGAAATGACAAGACATGTTAAAAAACAGCAATCATTAGACTGCAATTTGCTCCATATTTCTGTGAAAATAGGACAGGATGAGAATTAGAGCCATACGTCTTCACTAGTCTTTGAAAATATCAAAAATAATTGACTTGCTCAGTCTTCTGTGATGGCTCGGTGACCACTAACTGTGACCATTTGCATAATAGTCAACTCTTCACTCCTTTAGTGATAACTGTTTGTAGCTGATTAAAATTAAGACTGTTTTACTTCTCTAGACTTTTCCAGAAGTTGCAGAAATTGAGATTTGCTGTTCTGCTTTAACCAAACAAATGCACACAAGGGGATCACAATATGCTGAGTTTATGCAGATTTTTCAACAAGAATCTGAATAAAATACCCCTAATAGATCCTCAAGGAGTAATAAACACACATGAATTTTCCTTAGTTGCACTTTAAAGTGATTCTAACATACTACTAGACCTTAACAATAATATTTAATTGACAAGATCATGCATTTGTATGGATTGAAAAGGTGGTTGGTATCTAATTCCAGATGAGTCATAAATTCACGTTTGCATAACATGTTTTATTTATGGCAAAGTTGTTCATCTTCCTTTCCTGGTATCAGTTTCTTAAAACACAGTAAGACAATTTAAGCAAATTTAATTACCATTTATCATACATTTAAGTTAGTAAAATAATCTCCAAGCGAATTTTGCTTTGATAGGTTTGACCACATTTGGGTATAAAAAGTGTACTAATGGATATGATGTATCTCTCTATCAACACATACACACTTTTATGCACTTGAAGAAAGCGTACCTTACTGAAATATATATTGCTTCTTAATCAATAAATAAAACCCAGACCATAATAAAAATTTAAATGGCATGATGAATATCATACTTCTTTATGCCGGGCACATCTAGACCTGGTTAGGTTTGTATTCTATAATGGAAAGTTGGTGCCTCTGTTCCTTTATAGACCCTGTTATAGAATTGCCTTTTATGCATGTTAATATGTATTAATGGAGCTGTTCATGTGCAAAAACTAAAATATATGCTAATCATACAATGGCATGCAAACATATACAAAATAGTTTATTTCCTATTAACAGTGAAAAAGTATGTGTATTAAAATGCAAATAATGTAAAATAAGAACACATACCAAAATCTTAATTAGACTTTAGAGAGGTTTGGTTAATGGGATGATAAAGCAAAAACTTAATGCATGCACTTTCCTGTTTATAGTAATATACATCTCATTTGCCTCTCATCATCATCAGCTGTTAATATATGTGCCCTGTGTTAATTCAGTTTAGTACAATGGCCCTTATGGGGTTCATTGTCAAAGACATTTAAGCATTTAGAACAGTGTTTTATGTGCTCAAGTAGATTCACCCTCAGCCTTCCCTTTCCCCAATCCTCTTTGATCTCCCAATCCACCCCATATCTTCTTTTTATTATTTAGTTGCCTGGTTCGATTCACAATTATGTTTCATTAAAAAATTTCTGAAGTATCTACACTTCGTTTCTCAGCACTTCATCTTTTGCATTCTGTTCATCCTGTTTTTGGTCTATAACTCTATACATACAGCTTTACATGTCTTTCTTACTTCCTGACTGGATTACTGTAATGCGATTTATGCTGGCCTTCCTTCCATACAAATCAAACACTCCAAACACTTCATAACTGTGCAGCTCATTTTCTTTGTAACGCTAAGAGATTTGACCATGTGACCCCGTTGCTTCCCCTTGTACACTAGCTCCCTATTAAATATCGTATTTCCTTTAAAATCCTCACACTCATTCACAAAGCTTACTGTACTGGGGACCCTTCTTATCTCTTGGCTCTTACTATTCCCTACACACCATCGCGTAATCTCTGTTCACTTGATTAGTCTTTCCTAACCCTAGGCAAAACTCATTATGAATCTACACATCAGTCTGTCTTTTTCTACCTTGCCTCCAAGCTTTGGAATAGTTTTCTTGGTCATATTCATAATGAGGAATCTTTTCCCAAATGTAAGTCTTTTCTCAAAACTCATTGAGGCTGATTTTCAAACCATGAGAGTTAGACCGGCTAACTCCCAAGGTCAGCGCTGAGCCTGGATATTTAATGCCGGGCTGTTTCTGGTGACAGGCATTGAATATCTGGTTTATTTTTGGCTGGTTTCAAGTTCACCAGCTAAATTGATATTCAGACTTAGCCAGTTATCTTGAAACTGGCCAAAGATATTCTGTGGTTTCACACGTCCAAATATGGCCGCTATACTTGCTTTAAAAATCAGCGGATAGCCGGTTACATCGAGCTGGTTATCCCCTGCTGAATATCAGCAGATAGCTGGTTAAGCACTATTTAACTGGTCAGCAGCTGTTCTGACCAGTTAAATAGCACCAAATATCAGGGGGATTATTACCAACAGGCTTTTGGTTAAGGTTTTTAGCAGCTGTGAGTCAGTTCCTAGACTGCAGTAACATAATATTATGTCTCTTGGATGAATATTTTTACCATGTCCTATATTTAATGATGCTCTTTTTCCTTTTATTATGTGCTAGTTAAATTGTACACTACATAGAACCTTGTATTTTGGAATATGTGGTAAATAAAGTTTTATTAAACAGAAAGATATGCATATAAAAAATAGGTGCACAGAAACATAACGCTTAAGTTTACATGATACTAAACTGCAGTAAGATGTTGCACTTATCACGAGTTTAAATTATAAGTGTAATGCCAATATGTTGGGGGGTGTTCCCAACATAATGCCATTCAATGACTCACAGAAAAGTGATTTACCTAAGTACACTATGTTCAGGAGGTGTCAGCTGTGCTGTGTGATCTGCCATAGTAACAGTTAATGCATAGTAACCCATCACATGTTAACAGTAATGTACGATCCTTTCCCATTTTGTGCCCATTTGCCACCCATTCTCTGCTCCATTTCACATTTGCTATTGATGCAAAATTACTGTACATTAACTGCTAAGGCATTGTATTAATGTTAGTGTGGCACAGACTTATAGACCTCAATATGTATACGCTGGAAGAAAGGTGGAAGAGAAGAGATATGATAGAGACATTTAAATATTTCTGTGGCATTAATGTGCAGGAGGCATGTAAACCATCTAGACCTGTTTCACAGACAAGGCAGTATAGTAAAGGTGGAATAAGCAATAAACAGTAAACAATATTTCAGTTGAAAGAAAACTCTAGAATGAGAGGGCATAGGATGAAGTTAAAGTGTTGTAGGCTCAAGACTAATTTAAGGAAATACATTTTTACAGAAAGGAGGGTGGAGGTGTGGAGACAAACTCCCTGATATTCAAAACCATTTAACCAGCCAGGAACTGCATCTGGATGGTCAAATGGCACTTAACTGGCTATCCAGTGATATTCAGTGGGGGATAGCCGAGTATCCCCTGCTGAACATTCCCAGTAGTGCCTAGGAGATAACCGTCTATATTGCGTGATATAACTGGCTGTCCCTGAATATTCAATTCATACCAGCTATTGTAAGTGGCCACATCAGCCACTTAAATAGCTGATATATCTTTGGCCAGTTTAAAGTTAACTGGTTGTCTTTGAATATTGACTTGGCCAGTTAACTAAACTGGTTAAAAATAAACCGGATATTCAATGCTGGACACCGGAAATGGCCTGGTATTGAATATCTGGGTTGACCACCAACAGCAGGAGTTAGCCGGGCTCCCTCCCGTGGTCTGAATATTGGTCCGAAAGATTATATCTGAATTCAAGAAAGTGCGGGACAAGCATGTGGATTCTCTTAGGGAGAGGAGGAGATAGTGGATGGTACAGATGCAGGCAGGATGGGCCATTTGGCCTTTATCTGCTTTCATGTTTCTATGTTACCTTAAATTTCTTAATAGACATTTTTGCTCTTAATTTTAAGGGGAGATTGTTCAAATACAATAGGGTTAGAAAGAAAAATGCACATTGACTTGTTGATTCCAAGCAGAAAACACTTGGAATCTACTGCTGGCATTCCTCATCAAATTGAACTTTAATATTGATGTCATAGAGACTATACTTTTCATAGAAAATAGCAATGTTCCATCTATGAATGGGAAAGAACAAGAAGCAGACATTGTTTTCAGAGGGCCATGTTGATTTCCCTCCTGATTACTCAGAAAATATTATATATGAAATAGAATACTAAGATTTCTCTTTGACCATAGGTCTCCCATAAACCAATATTAGTAAATATTTCTTATAAAAGTCATGTTATGTAGTACAATTTAAGATTTGTTTAGCCTATGTCTTTTTCTGCTGTTCGATGAGGGTTGACCTATGGTGATTAGTAGAGATATCTAAACAATTCAAAGACCATAAGGAATATTCACATTTTCCCTAGATTTGGTGAGTTTTTACTTGACAGATTTGGTGAAAACTTGAATGAAATTAGAAAAACACAAATCAGATTAAAAGTGCAGTAGAGCACCTTACATCTGAAAATGGTTGGAGCCATATTTGTTCCAAATAATATATACACTGCATTTAATTATATCTACCCCAGAAATACTGTCAAATTCTAGGCAAAACGTTTTTGTAGCCCCTCTTTTGTCAGTATCGCTTGACTAGAATTGCTCAAAAAGAATGTAGAGCAATGCTGCATATCAACTATGACCAAGTCTACAAATGAATTGCTAGTAGACAAGGCAAGATGAAACTACAGTGCTGATGACGATGTCTATGCAGTGTCAATTCTTGGCTAATAAATACTTTTCCAGATAACAGAACATTCAGAGGGAGTTTTCAGATAAAGAATCCTTGGATATAATGTGTTCAACTGTATTTGATTTAAATTTATCAAAAGATGTTGAGTAAACCTACAAATTTGATTCCAGTTTTTCAAAAATGCAAAGTAAATTTTGTGATTTGGTTTGAATTCCTTTAGAAATGTTTGTTGTGCTAATTTCATGAAGCTTTGAAATGTTTCCAAGTTTGTCAGACAACTAGGTCAACCTATTTTAAAGAAGGTCACACATCTCTACTGTATGGCCTTGGACTGGATATCTGGCCTCCTTGAAAAAGTAAACAAATGCAGCCAATATGAGGGAAACATTTTTCTTTCATGGAAATAATGTTAGATAATACTGTCCATAGAAATGCCCATCATGAATTGGTTTATTTTTGGTAAAATATTTTATGAAAATGTATTCAAAGCATATACTTTTCTAGTCAGTGAAAGCCATTTTGTAAGTATCATCTTCAGCTACATGTACTTACTGCTCATCAGAAAAGATTTCAAATAATCTTCATGAAAGGGAAAATGAGCCCCCCTGGGTTTCACTCTGTTTGCATATTGGCACATAGCAAGGTCTCTGCCAAGTTGCTTTCTGACTGACTGCTGCAGATGCTCTTTCTCAAGTATTCTGAGTCACATCTTTACTGCGAGTCTTCAGGGACAAACAATAGCACCTGTTCCTCACAAGACAGTAGGGCAGTTAGCCCATTCATGTATCTTTAATGAAGCTTTGGGGCAGATGGCAAAAAATGGCATCTTCCACAACTTAACATAGAAGAGACAAAAGGGGGAAAGTGTTGATGCAACAATACGTTATTTCTTTTACAAACTGAAGGAGATGGTCTGTGGTATTTCACGTGCATCTGCTGTTGTCTTGGTTTTAAGATCTGAGGAGCATCCTAGCAATTAAAATTTCTGGGCATGTAGCCGATTTTAGCAAGACCAAAGAGAAGTAGGAAAAAAATCTCTGAAAACAAGATAAGTTTGGCTGCCATGCACAGTTGCAGTCAGATTATTTTTTATAAGTTGTAATGTATTTTTGTTCCTACACAGAATAATCCTTGGTAATTGTGATAGTTAATAATGTATATACTATTACTTCTTATTCTTCAGTGGTATCCATTTGGCATACCATTGAAATAAATACCAAGTATTTATTGTTGTACAGGGTGTTATCTCACTCTCAAAAGCACCAACAAGTGCCTTTGACTAGAACAAACATATCTACATAGAAGGTTCAAATTCAGCTTGCTTACCATATAGAAATGTCGGACATGAAAAGCCAATGAGAGCAATTTGAACTGAACGCACTCCTTGATGGGCAAACAGTAGAGGCTAGTTGTCAAAGGGCCCAAACTAACATCAATACATTCCAGTAACCAGTAATATTTCACAGCCTTTGGAGTCTCTTAAAAATCTTCTCTGACAGCCAAAAATAGAGGGTGTTGCAGTAATCTAAGGAGCTGAAGAGCAGAGCATGCATCACTGTATGAGTAACTCCCCAAAAAGAATCACCTGCTTTTGACCAGTCACAATTTGAAAAAAGCTATTCTTAACACTGCAGAAATATGTGACCCCCCAACAAATTATCTCCATTCATCAGCACCCCCAGATTCCTAGCCACCTTTACCACTGCAATATCCTCAGCTCTAAACGTAGGCTACATTTGATTTCTTGTCAATTCAGTCCCCAAAACGTTTGATTTTTGCTTATTTCAAATGAGATGATTTATTTCCAACCCATCTGTGAACAATTTAACTGAGCCAGAACCTTGTCAGGGTTTCCAACTAGGGGTACAACTTAGTGAATGTCATCTCCATACAAGTAGATAATAAACCCAAACGAGTAAATCAATTCCCTTAAAGCTGCTAAAAAAATGTTAGACAACAAAGGGGAGAGGAAGGAAACTTGGGGAACCCCACAACTCATCATATGAAGGCCCTTTTCCTGAACTCACCCACCAGGTTCTCTCCGTTAGACAGGGTTGTAGCAAGTAGATAACATGTCCCATGATGTCTAAGATCCTTTCTGATGAAGCCATAACAGGTGCTTATGGTTTACTAAATCAAATGCTCTGGATAGATCTAATAAAATTAAAAGAACAGAGTAGTTATTGTACAGACTATGATAGGCTTTATCGATAATTGTTAGCACCAATTTTATATCAGAAACTGACTTAAATCCAGCTGACTCTCATAAGTATTGCCATACTGGGAAAGACCAAAGGTCCATCAAGCCCAGCATCCTGTTTCCAACAGTGGCCAATCCAGGTCACAAATACCGGGCAAGATCCCAAAAAAGTACAACACATTCTATACTGCTTATCCCAGAAATAGTGGATTTTCCCCAAGTCCATTTAATAATGGTCTATGAACTTTTTCTTTAAGAAGCCGTTCAGATCTTTTTAAAACTCCGCTAAGCTAACCACCTTTACCACATTCTCTGGCAACGAATTCCAGAGTTTAATTACACGCTGAGTAAAGAAATTTTTTCTCCAATGTGTTTTAAATTTACTACATTGTAGCTTCATCGCATGCCCCCTAGTCCTAGTATTTTTGGAAAGCGTAAACAGACGCTTACACATCTACCTTTATCATATCTCCCCTCAGCCGCCTTTTCTCCAAGCTGAAGAGCCCTAGCCGCTTTAGCCTTTCCTCATACTCTCACCTGAGTACCAATCAGCCTCTTAATAAACTTATCCAGAAAGGAAAGGTTAGCAACTGGCCGATAAGTGGCACAAAGTAAATGATCTAAAGAGGGTGTCTTTCAAAGGGGAATAAGATTCATTCATTCATCCATCCATCCAGCCCTAATCTAAAAAAAAAAATAAAGCATTTCTACGGGGACTGACATTAGTGGAATCAGTAGAAAAGGATCCACCAACCACCATTACTATTCAGTTGCCCCAAAGTGTTTTGCAGTTCTGAGTTGCTTAGTGGAATGCATCTAACACTTGGCCCTGATCATCAATGGGAGATGCAACAGTATTAATACTAGCAACCATGTTGCCCAGACCAGCTGCATTGGCTGTAGTTTGTTAATCTTGTCAAGACAAACTTTGCCTAAGACATTGGAAACCATATTAAAAAAATGTTTTTGGTTTGTGTTCAGCCTGCGGAATTAAGGTAGAGAAAAATCCCTTCTTAGACTCATTAATATAGGGCAAGTATCTATTAGCTATTTTTACCCACTCAGATCTGACAACACTGGTTTCATTTTTTTTCAGCATTTCTTCAGTCACCCAACTAATGATTTATGATGTTTTTAGATTTGTAGAAAACCAGCCATAATTAGTGTGAGATGAATCACAATAAGATCTAAGTGGTATAACCCAGTCCAGTACATCTGAAAAAGAACTACACCTGGAACCCACTAATTTGCCCACATTCTCTGCAAGTTCAGATCTTTTCCAATAACTATTCAGGGTCAGTTCTTCCCCTTTCCAACTGATGCCCTTTCAAAGGGAAGGCTGAGACAACTCATCATCTCAGGTGAAAATGAAAAATGATTCTGTAGCAGTCGGTAACTTCACAAATTGTTGTAGACCTACTTCCTCAAGTGTAACAGCAAGGCAGTGGCCTCCAGACAGGTAGCTGTATCCATATTCTTATTAAAATCTCATAACACGGTAAGAGAATCAAATTCCAGTGCAAAAGTTAAAATCAACTTCAGTACCTTATCCTATTTCCCTATTCCCGTTGCTGACACCAACCTCAGAATCCTCCTCCAAACTAATCCGCATTCATACACATCCTCCTTGTGCATATGAAGGCAGGTGCAACACAGAGAGGGGCATAATTGAACGAAAGAGGCGGACCGAACCGTATTTTCGAAAAAAAAAATAGACATCCATGTTTTATTTGACAATTTGTGAGCTGGGCGTTTTTGTTTTTCAGGGATAATGGAAAATGAAAGCGCCCAGCTCAAAAACGAATAAATCCAAGGCATTTGTTCGTGGGAGGGGCCAGGATTCGTAGTGCACTGGTCCCCCTCACATGCCAGGACACCAACCTGGCACCCTAAGGGACACTTTTACAAAAAAAAAAAAAGTTAAAGAGCTCCCAGGTGCATAGCACCCTTCCCTTGTGTGTTGAGCCCCCCAAATCCCCCTCAAAACCCACTGCCCACAAGTCTACACCATTACTATAGCCCTAAGGGGTGAAGGGGGGTACCTACATGTGGGTACAGTGGGTTTGTGGGGGGTTGGACGACTAAGCATTAAGCAGCACAATTGTAACAGGTAGGGGGGGATGGGCCTGGATCCACCTGCCTGAAGTCCACTGCACCCCCTAACAGCTGCTCCAGGGACCTGCATACTGCTGCCAGGGAGGTGGGTATGACATTTGAGGGTGAAAATAAAAAGTTGTGAAACATCATTTTTTGTGGTGGGAGGGGGGTAGTGACCACTGGGGGAGTCAGGGGAGGTCATCCCCGATTCCCTCTGGTGGTAATCTGGTCCTTTAGGGCACTTTTTGGGGCCTTATTCGTGAAAAAACAGGGTCCAGGAAAAGTGCCCTAAATTCTAGCTACAAACGCATACTTTTTTTCCATTATCGGCGAAAGGCGCCCATCTTTGTTCGGGTGATAACCATGCCCCAGTCCCGCCTTCACCACGCCTCTGACACGCCCCCGTCAACTTTGTACGCTTCCGCGATGGAGTGCAGTTGAAAACGTCCAAGTTCGACTTTCGATTATACCGCGTTATTCGTTTTTGTGAGATAAATGTCCATCTCCCGATTTAGGTCGGAACTTGGGCGTTTTTCTCGTTCGATTATAAGCAGGAGAGAGATCTAACTTATACAGAAACACTATCCCACTGTTCCCCTTTCTCCCTGTTTCTCTATTCATGTTTTCTGGATGTATCCTTAATCAACTGGGCATAACTGAGCTCCAGGGATCTCATCCCTCAATAACAATTTGTTTTTTTTCATAACAGGTGACTGTACAGGATTTGACAAAGGAATCAGTGGCACATAATACAAAACACGATGCCTGGCACCTCATCTGTATACCTGCTTCCCACTATCCTCTTCATAATAACCATGGACTACAACACAATTAAATACTCCGTCACCCCTTTAGACCAATAAATCTTGAGTGCCAAGAGGAGGCCCAAATAATACCCCAAAATTAACACATCCCAATCGACTTCTGAAGAGGCATATAATTGGGCATACCCCTTGGATATGCACCTTAGATGGGACCTGCTAGTCGAGGTCCATATGGAAGGTAGTTTTTCTCAACAGTGCAAATGTCACTGCTTGCTAATGTTGCTGATGATAAACAGATTTCCAAGAATGTGAGATCACACATACACTGGCACACTAAAGGGTAGATTCAAGAAAGTGTGCCAAAAGTTAGGCACAAAAAATAGGGGTACTAAGTGCCGATTCTACAATTGCAATTGCCTGCAAAATTGCCGTTTACAATAGAGCATAAGTCAGCATGTGTGCACCTAAGTTTAAGTATGAGCACTTATGCCATTTCAAAGACTGGTGTAAATGCTCATGACTAAAGTTGGCAGTTGCACACTTTTATCATTTATTAATCTTGCTATACCGCTTAGTTCAATGCAAATTAAAGTGGTTTACAATTTAAAAATTAAAAACAAGTAGAAACAGAAAGGAACACCATTTGTAGATAGGAAAGAATTAACTAGCTAACCATACAAACACTATCCCAATTATACAAGGAACACACTCAAAGACATAGACACATAGCTATTTTACAATTCAATCACTAACCAAATCATACAAAAAACATAATGAAAGACATCCCTACAGAGAGATTAAAAACTCATACCAGAGTCAGATAAATTTACAGTTCACACAACTAAATCCATCCCTGACCTCCTGCTGTAGACTGAACCCTGGCCTAAACATAAAAAGCCTGCTGAAACAAGCGGGTCTTTAATTGTGCACAAAACAAATATAAGATGTTTCAAGCAAAGATGCTTTGGTAGTAAATTCCAGCGTGCTGATGAAGTAAAGAAAAGAGCACTAGACCTTGTAGATTTGGAAGGAGGTGGGATAACTAATCTATTATCTTTTAAGAGGAATGGGACTTGATATACTGCTTTTCTACAGTTTTTGCAACCACATCCAAGGTAGTTTATCTGGGGTGATGGAGGGTTAAGTGATTTTACCCAGAGTCACAAGGAGCTACAGTGGGAATTGATCCCAGTTCCAAAGTCCACTGCACTAGCCACTAGGCTACTCCTCCACTCCCTCCACTCCACTCGTAAAGTGCAGGAAGGTGTATAAGCAGTGGTGTGCTGGAGCCGGCTCGCACCGGCTCGCAAGAGCCGAGCCGGTTGTTGGCCCGTGCGAGCCGGCTCGCCTCTGCTCCCCTGCTCGTCCATCTTCCGTCTGCCCTCTGCAGATCTGTCGATAGTAGACCTGGTTTCTTTCTTGCCCCGCCGCCCTGCCTTTAAAATTTTTATTTTCCCTCGAGGCGCACCAGCATTGAAGCGAAGGCAGCAGGCTCAGCTCGGTTCCTGCCTTCGTTCTGTTCCTTCCTTCGCATCATGGCTCCGCCCTCGCGCGAACAGGAAATACATCAGGGGAGGGCAGAGCCATGATGCGAAGGAACGGAACAAAAGCAGGAACCGAGCTGAGCCTGCTGCCTTCGCTTCAACGCTGGCGCGCCTCGAGGGAAAATAAAAATTTTAAAGGCAGGGCGGCGGAGCAAGAAGGAAACCAGGGCTACTATCGGGGAGCAGAGCTGCAGAGGGCAGACGGAAGATGGACGACCAGAGGAGTGGGGAGGGCTGGAAGAAGGCAGGTGGAGGAGAGGAGGGCAGGGGGGGAGACGAGGGTTGCTGGACATGGGTGGGTGGATGGAGGGCAGGGGAGAGGAGGGCTGCTGGACATGGGTGGGTGGATGGAGGACAGGGGGAGATGAGGGTTGCTGGACATGGGTGGGTGGATGGAGGGCAGGGGAGAGCAGGGTTGCTGGACATGGGTGGATGGAGGAGAGGAGGGTTGCTGGACATGGGTGGGTGGATGGAGGGTAGGGGAGAGCAGGGCTGCTGGACATGGGTGGGTGGATGGAGGGCAGGGGAGAGGAGGGTTGCTGGACATGGGTGGAGGAGAGGGAAGGGAGAGAGAAGAAATGCTGGACATGGGTGGAGGGGAGGGAAGAGTGAGGAATGAGATGAGAAGAGGGAAAAGGAAGAGAGGAGAATAACTGCACACCAGGGCCCTTTTTACCACAGAGGGTAAAATACCCCCAGACAAACATGGCCATGTGGTAAGAGAACTCTTACTGTATGGCCATGCGGCAGGGAGCCCTTACCACCACCCATTGAGGTGGCAATAAAGGCTCCCGTGGTAACCTAGCGGTAATCAGGCAGTGCACGGGGATACCAGATTACCACCGGGTTAACACTGCACAAGCCATTTCCAGGGATTTTCTTTTTACCCCAGAAATGGCATGCGCTTGGGGTGAAACTGCCACCGGCAGCTGTGTTGGGCTGGTAGTAGTCCCAATTTAGCATTTGGTAAACCTGCATTGGGTTTACCAATGCTTTGTAAAAGACCGCCTAAGTTAGGTGTTCAACTGACACTATTCTATAAATTGCGTGTGCAAATTTGCCACTAGTTGGAGATTTTTTTTTGTTACATTTGTACCCCGCGCTTTCCCACTCATGGCAGTCTCAATGCGGCTTACCTATTGTATGCAGGTACTTATTTGTACCTGGGGCAATGGAGGGTTAAGTGACTTGGGCACACAACTTTCTTGAATGAGGGGGTAAATGACCTATGGTTGGACAGATTGTAGCAGGAGACAGTCTCAGGTAGTTCCTTCTGTGCTAGTAGCAAACTAGAACTTCATCGGGAGGCAGGCCTTTCAGTGATGCGAATATCACTGCTTGATGATGTCACTAATGATACACAGGTTTCCAGATTGTTAGGGTCACACACATTAGCACACTAAAATGCCTATAGCTCAACAGTTATAAACAGAAACCAGCCCCTACATTGACTGCACAGTCTGAGTCAGCAGGAGAGCTGTCTAGGTTAGTTCTTACCTACAGGTACGCTGAGGAATGTAAAAAGGAAACATACAGAGCAGCTGAATTTCTGCATGAACATCCTTTGTTAAAATATCTTACAGGATCCTATGTTGCTGCTGCTTTGGTTACTACAGGGATGCAGTCTATTGTTATATGAGGTAGTAGAGGCCTATTGAAGTTCCACCTATAAACAAATACGACTAGATTCTATATATCACGCCTAAAAAAATTGGTGCCGAAATAAAATAAAGTACATCTAAATTTAGACATACTTTATAGAATAGCCTAAATTTCTGTGTGGTTTATAAAATACACAGAGTGCCTGACTGCGTGACTAAATTTAGTCACGGGCAGTTACATCAAGTAAAACTTGGTATAAATGCCAACACCTAAATTACGCATGGACTGGGTATATTCTATAACAACGCGCATAGATTTTAAAAACGCTCACAACCTGCCCATGCCACGACAATGGCCACACCCCCTTTTCAACTATGCAATTTAGAATTTACGTGCATCACGTTACAGAATACACTTAGACAGTTGTGTGCATAAATTCTAGTTGACAATTATTTCATTTATTTATTTATTAGGATTTATTTACTGCCTTTTTAAAATAATTCACTCAAGGCAGTGTACAGTAAGAATAAATCAAACATAAGCAATAGACAATTACAGCAGTAAAAATATTCAAATAACAATACAAAGTATGGCAATAGTATACTACTTACAATGTCAACACAATATATAATAGAATATTATAACACATTTTAGGGTATAAGCAAAGATGAAACATAGATAGGCACGAGAGTAATAGGAGTTAGAAAATAAGGTGACTAATTTTAAAAAAGTTGCACATAACGACATAGGGTTAGATTTTATTACAGAAACTTGGCCGACAGATTTGGATAGTCCGATCATATTGGAATTTTCCCCATTGGGGTATAAGATCTTACATTGTGTCCATCAAGTGAAAAAGGGGGAAGGGATTGGTATAATATATAAAAGTTTTTTCCATTTGAAATTATTAGATTCAATGGTATTCCAGGATTAGAGATGATGCTATCAGGCTCATTTTCGAAAGAGAAGGACGCCCATCTTTCGAAACAAATCGGAAGAGGGGCGTCCTTCTCCCAGGGTTGTCCAGATCTGTATCATCGAAACCCGATTTTGGACGTCCCCAACTGCTTTCCGTCGCAGGGACGGCCAAAGTTCAAGGGGGCGTATCGGAGGAGTAGAGAAAGCAGGACTTGGGCATGCCTAACACATGGACGTCCTCGATCCATAGTGGAAAAAAAAAGGGCGTCCCTGACAAGCACTTGGACGACTTTACATGGTCCTGTTTTTCTTATGACCAAGGCACAAAAGGATGGCCGAAATGACCAGATGACCTCTCCTTACTCCCCCAGTGGTCACTAACCCCCTTCCATCCTCACAAAATATCTTTCAAAATATTTTTTGCCAGCCTCAGATCTCATACTCAGCTCCATCACAGCATATGCAGGTCCCTGGAGCAGTTTTAGAGGGTGCAGTGCACTTCAGGCAAGCGGACCCAGGCCCATCCCCCTCCCTACCTGTTACATTTGTGGAGGAAACAGCGAGCCCTCCAAAACCCACCACAAACCCACTGTACCCACATCTAGGTGCATCCCTTCACCCATAAGGGCTATGGTACTGGTGTACAGTTATGGGTAGTGGGTTTTATGGGGTGTTTGGGGGGCTCAGCAGACAAGGTAAAGGAGCTATGTTCCTGGGAGCATTTTATGAAGTCCATTGCAGTGCCCCCTAGGATGCCCGGTTGGTGTCCTGGCATGTCAGGGGGACCAGTGCACTAGAAATGCTGGCTCCTCCCATGACCAAAGGGCTTGGATTTGGTCGTTTCTGAGATGGGCGTCCTTGGTTCCATTATCGCCGAAAATCAGAAACGACCTAGTCTAGGGATGACCATCTCTAAGGACGACCTAAATTTCAAGATTTGGGCGTCTCTTACCGTATTATTGAACCGAAAGATGGACGTCCATCTTGTTTCGATAATATGGGTTTCCCCGCCCCTCTACCGGGACGTTTTGCGAGGACGTCCGCAACAAAACTTGGGCGTCCCATTCGATTATGCCCCTCTATGTCAATTATGTGATGATACTGTATCCGGTTCTTTAGGTTTTATGTTGATCTATAGACAACCAGGAAACTGGTCGACAGTTGAGAATCAGTTTGTTGACTTTTGGACTCATTTTCAAAAGAGAAGGATGTCTATCTTTCGACATAAATCGGAAGATGGATGTCCTTTTCACAGGGACGTCCAAATTGGTATAATCGAAACCCGATTTTGGACGTCTCCAACTGCAGGACATCGCAAGGACGGCCAAAGTTCAAGGGGGCGTGTCGGAGGCATAGCGAAGGCGTGACTTGGGCGTGCCCAAAACTTAGACATCCTTGAACCATAATTGAAAAAAACAAGGACGTCCCTGACGAACACTTGGATGTTTTCACCCGGACGTGTTTTTATTATGAATAAGGCACAAAATGTTGCCCAAAATGACCAGATGACCACCGGAGAGAATCGGGGATGACATCCCCTTACTCTCCCAGTGGTCACTATTCCTCTCCCATCCTCAAGAAACACCATTAAAAATATTGATTGCCAGCCTCTATGCCAGCCTCAGATGTCATACTCAGGTCCATGACAGCACATGCAGGTCCCTGGAGCAGTTTTACTGGATGCAGTGCACTTCAGAGAGGCTGACCCAGGCCAATCCCCCCTACCTGTTACGTTTTTGGAGGAAACCCACCACAAACCCACTGTACCCACATCTAGCTGCCCCCTTCACCCGTAAGGGCTATGGTAGTGGCGTACAGTTGGGGGTAGTGGGCTTTGGGGGGCTCAGCACACAAGGTATGGGAGCTAAGTACCTGGGAGCAATTTATGAAGTCCACTGCAGTGCCCCCTAGGGTGCCCGGTTGGTGTTCTGGCATGTCAGGGGGACCAGTGCACTACAAATGCTGGCTCCTCCCATGACCAAATGGCTTGCATTTGGCCGTTTTTTACATGGACGTCTTTGGTATCGAAAATCACCAAAAGTCAGAAACGTCCATGTCTAGGGACGTCCAAATCTAGGGACGACCAAATTTAAGGATTTGAACGCCTCTGACGGTATTTTCTAAACGAAAGATGGATGCCCATCTTTTTTTTTTTTAAATACGGGCTTCCCCGCCCCTGGATTTTGCCGTTTTGCAAGGACGTCCAAATCGCAACTTGAACGTCCCTTTCGAAAACGCCCCTCTTTGTTTCTCAGTATTCAACTACTTTTACTCATCTCCTGTTGCTGGGAGATTTTAATTTACATTTAGCTATCAACTTGGGCCTTTCAGTTGATCGATTAGTGTAAATAATTGCATGTTAAGTGGCAATTATCAGTGCTGATTGGCTTGTTAAGTAATTAAGTTGGGCACATAGATATAGAAAATGACTAGATCTGCATGTGCAACTTAGATCACACTATATAAAATCTGAAGGATAATGCCTATTCCTGTTGGTTAAAAGGCATGATTACAGAATAAAACAATAATGCAAATGAGTACTAATGTGAGATTTCAGCACACAGAGGAAGTACACAAGTATGCTTATAAGATATTGACTGTTTAATTCAGTGTTTAGTTTTCAAAAATCAACATTTGCCCTGTGTAAATATTGTTTTTTGTTAAACTATCCACCTTATAATCGAAAGAGAAAAACGCCTAGATTTCGACCCAAATCGGGAGATAGACGTTTATCTCACAAAAACGAATAAATCGGTATAATCGAAAGCCGATTTTGGACGTTTTCAACTGCACTCCGTCGCGGATGCGGACAAAGTTGATGGGGGCGTGTCAGAGGTGTAGCGAAGGTGGATCTGGGGCGTGGTTATCGGCCGAGGAAAGATGTATGCGTTAGGGCGATAATCAAAAAAATAAAGGCGTTTTTAGCGAACATTTAGGACACTTTTGTTGGACCCGTTTTTCACACGAAAAACGGTCCCAAAAAAGTGCTCTAAATGACCAGATGACCATCGGAGGGAATCGGGGATGACCTCCCCTGACTCCCCCAGTGATCACTAACCCCCTCCCACCACAAAAAAATGATGTTTCACAACTTTTTTTTTCACCATCAAATGTCATACCCACCTCCCTGGCAGCAGTATGCAGGTCCCTGGAGCAGTTGTTAGGGGGTGCAGTGGACTTCAGGCAGGTGGACCCAGGCCCATCCCCCCCTACCTGTTACAATTGTGCTGCTTAAAGCTTATTAGTCGTCAACCCCCCCCCCCCCCAAACCCACTGTACCCACATGTAGGTGCCCCCCTTCACCCCTTAGGGCTATAATAATGGTGTAGACTTGTGGGCAGTGGGTTTTGAGGGGGATTTGGGTGGCTCAACACACAAGGGAAGGGTGCTATGCACCTGGGAGTTCTTTTACCTTTTTTTTGTTTTTGTAAAAGTGCCCCCTAGGGTGCCCGGTTGGTGTCCTGGCATGTGAGGGGGACCAGTGCACTATGAATCCTGGCCCCTCCCACGAACAAATGCCTTGGATTTATTTGTTTTTGAGCTGGGCGCTTTCATTTTCCATTATCGCTGAATAACAAAAACGCCCAGCTCACAAATTGTCGAATAAAACATGGACGTCTTTTTTTTGCGAAAATACGGTTCGGTCCGCCCCTTCACGGACCCGTTCTTGGAGATAAACACCCATGGAGATAGACGTTTTCGTTCGATTATGCCCCTCCACATGTTCATTTGTTGTATAATTTTATGCCAGATCATTGCTGTGGCGCAAAGGGTGCATTTAGATCTAGGGGTGGTGCTTAGCTTTGGGAAAAAATCATAACAAAAATACTTCTCCACATCTAAGATTCTATTGAAGTTCCAGTTAGTATCACTGAGCTGTAGATGGTTTGTGTTTGCATACCTATTTTTAATTTATTTCAGTCAGCATGCAAGACATGAGAATTATGAAGAACACAAGCATTATGAGGCTTTATGCCTTAACTGCTATGCAAATGGATGGGGTGGCAACTAATAACAGAAACGTATTCATAACTCACTAGAGAAATGGATTTTTAGGCATTTTCCAATCTCCTGTTTCAATTTAGCATGTGTTTACAGTATTTATTTATTTATTTTATTTATTTGTGACATTTATATCTCACATTATCCCAAACAAGTTTGAGTTTAATGTGGCTTACAATAAACAGTATAGGATACATAACAAAGAATAATGCATAAGAAAGTAATTTGTTGTAAGAATTCAATTTTCCAATACAGTAACATACTGGGATAACTATGGAAGTTTTAACATTTAGAAAATCTATTATGAATGAGAAATTGTACATGAAGCAAAGAGAACATTAAGGTAATAGAGTAAAACCATTTCAGGTAATAATTAGCTGTTTGAGATATGGTTGCTCTTTGTGAGGGTTTGTTTGAATAGGAACAATATATGCAGATACATATCCATCTGGGGATCAGAGTTCTTATCAAAACACCCATTGCAAAATTTAGGTCAGAGAGTGTGTGTGTATGTGTGGTGGAGAGGGGGATGGAGAAGTGGATGCAGTGTCCTGTCAGAGCCAGCAGACAGTTTTGTTCGGACCCTCATGTTATGGGTTTCACTGAGACCCCTGATGAAATGCCCAGCAGGGGTGAAATCTGATAGCTGAAGAATAGCACAAATGGGTGTCATGGAGAGGCATTTTCGAAAGAAACATCCAAGTTGCGATTTGGATGTCTTTGCAAAACGTCGAAATCCAGGGGCGGGGAAAACCGTATTTTTGAAAAAAGATAGATGTCCATCTTTCATTTCGAAAATACCGTCAGAGACATCCAAATCCTTAAATTTGGATGTCCCTAGACATGGACGTTTCTGACTTTCGGCAATTTTTGAAACCAAAGACGTCCATATCAAAAACGTCCAAATGCAAGCCATTTGGACGTGGAAGGAGCCAGCATTTCTAGTGCACTGATCTCCCTGACATGTCAGGACACCAACCGGGCACCCTAGGGGGCACTGCAGTGGACTTCATAAAATGCTTCCAGGAACATAGCTCCCTTACCTTGTGTGCTGAGCCCTCCAAACCCCCCTCCAAACCCACTCCCCACAACTGTACACCAGTACCATAGCCCTTAAGGGTGAAGGGGGCACCTATATATGGGTACAGTGGGTTTGTGGTGGGGTTTTTTTTTTTGTTACATTTGTACCCTGCGCTTTCCCACTCATGGCAGGCTCAATGCGGTTTACATGGGGCAATGGAGGGTTTTGGAGTTCTTGCTGTTTCCTCCACAAATGTAACAGGTAGGGGGGTATGGGCCTGGGTCTGCCTGTCTGAAGTGCACTGCAGTACCCACTGAAACTACTCCTGGGACCTGCATGTGCTGTCATGGACCTGAGTATGACATCTGTGGCTGGCATAGAGGCTGGCAAGACATATTTTTAAAGATGTTTTTTGAGGGTGGGAGGGGGTTAGTGACCACTGGGGGAGTAACAGGAGGTCATCTACGATTCTCTCCAGTGGTCATCTGGTCATTTTGGGCACCTTTGTGTGCCTTATTCATAAAAAAAACACGCCCGGGTGAAAACGTCCAAGTGTTCGTCAGGGATGTCCTTGCTTTTTTTGATTATGGGTCAAAGACATTCAAGTGTTAGGCACGCCCAAGTCCCGCCTTCGCTACACCTCTAACATGCCCCCTTGAAATTTGGTCATCCTTGCGATGGACTGTAGTTGAAGACGTCCAAAATCGGGTTTCGATTATACCGATTTGGACGTCCTTGTGAGAAGGACGTCCATCTTCCGATTTATGTCGAAAGATGGACATCCTCTTTTGAAAATGAGCCTGAAAGTGTCAACCGGGCAATCATCAAGTTTCAAGTTTATTTTTTTCTTGATATACCGCCTATGAGCTCACTATCTAAACGGTTTACAACAAATGTAATATTAAAATATAGAAAGGGACAGAAAAAAAAAATAAAATAAAGGAGAAAGGAAGAATAGAGAAAAAGAAAAGAACACAATATAAAGTTAAGAGGTTGCATCAGTGGTGTCCTATAGCTCGCTCTCCAGGAGAGGCCAATGCAGGAGGAAAGTGGATATAATCTCACTCAGGGATTATCCCAAGTGTTGAAAGGTAAAATAGAAAAAGACATGGTCCTTCCTTCTGTTCCCCCCCCCCCCCCCAATGCAGTGTAACCTAGACATTAGTATTTGTAGTGTCCGTTGTTCTTATCAATATGGGCATCCAAAGTTTCACCTTTGAGTTCCCTAAGATTCTGCTGTGAGAGAACAATACAGAGAAAGGGAAGCTGTCTTTGGCACATTCCCTCGCTTCAAGTTACATTTGTCCCAGAGTTATGGTAAATAAACAAATTTGGAGACACTGACTTGAGAGAGAGATTTCCAATATCTGGGTTGATGCTTACCTATATAATAGTGATCATCACACAATATGGTTTAATATAAGGGCAGAGGTGGAGTGCGGATGCATAGAACTCAAAATACTGGATTTCAGACAAACTGATTTTGGTAAAATGGGAGAGTACCTGAAGAAGGAGCTGATGGCATGGGAAGTTGTAGGTGAAGTGGAAAATCAGTGGTCCAAGCTGAAGGCTGCTATAAATATGGCAACTGATCTTTACATGAGGAAAGTAAATAAAAGCAAGAGAAACAGAAAGTCTATATGGTTCTCCAAACAAGTAGCTAAATAAGAGCAAAGGAGGCTTCGTACAAAAAATACAGAAGAACGCATCGAGAGGATCACAGAAAAGATTATCAGACTAAACTCAAAGAAGCAAAGAGAGAAATAAGGCTAGCAAAAGCACAGGTGGAAGAAAAAAATGGCTAAAGAAGTTAAGAGAGGTGACAAGGCCTTTTTCAGATATATTGGAGAAAAGATAGGAATGGAATAGTAAGACTGAAAGATAATGAGAATGGCATTGTGGAGAGTGATGATGGTAAAGTGAACATGCTAAACAATTACTTCTCTTCAGTGTTCACGGAAGAAAATCCTGGAGAAGGACCATGGTCGGCCGCTGAGGGAATAATCTGGGAACGGAGTGGATATTGCGCCATTTACGGAAGAAGTCTTTATAAATGGCATGAAACTCTGAAGGTGGACAAAGCTGTGGGGTCAGATGGGATACATCCCAGGATACTGAGGGAACTCAGAGAAGTCCTGGCAGGACCTTACAGATTTATTTAATAGATCTTTAAGACGGGAGAGGTTCCATGGGATTGTAGATGAGCGGATGTGGTCCCTCTTCACAAAAGCAGGGACAGGGAAGAAGTGGGAAACTATTGACCGGTAAGTCTCATGTCGGTGGTAGGAAAAGTAATAGAGTAGCTGCTGAAGGAAAGGATAGTTGACTTTCTAGAAGCCAATGGGTTATAGGATTCAAGGCAACATGGCTTTACCAAAGGAAAATCCTGCCTAATGAATCTTATTGATATCTTTGACTGAGTGACCAAAGAACTAGATGAAGGACGTGCGCTAGATGTAATCTACTTGGATTTCAGTAAAGCCTTTGATACCGTCCCTCACAGAAGACTCGTGAATAAGCTGAGAGGGCTGAACTTAGGACCCAAGTGGTGAACTGGATAGAAAACTGGTTGGTTGATAGGTGGCAAAGGGTGGTGGTAAACGGAATTCGATCGGAGGAAAGGAAGGTGAGCATTGGAGTGCCTCAGGGGTCAATGCTGGGGCCAATTCTGTTTAATATATTTGTGAGAGTTATTACTGAACGTTTAGAGGGAAAGGTTTGCCTTTTTGCGGATGACATGAAGATAGCCAACAGAGTGGATACCCTGGAGAGAGTAGAAACAATAGAAGGGATCTCCAAGCATTAGAAGAATGGTTGATGGTCTGGCAGTTAAAATTTAATGCTAAAAAGTGCAAAGTGATGCACTTGGGGTACAGAAACCAAAAAGAGAGTTATCGGATAGGAGGAGAGAGATTAGAAAGCTCGATTCGGAAGAGGGACCTTGGGTTGATGGTGTCCGAGGATCTGAAGTTGAAGAAACAATGTGACACGTCTATGGCCAGAAGGATGCTGGGATGCATCAAAAGGGGTATAATCAGCAGAAGAAAGGAGGTGTTGATGCCCCTGTACAAGTCATTGGTGAGGCCCCACTTAGAGTATTGTGTTCAGTTTTGGAGGCCGTATCTTGTTAAAGATGTAAAAAGACTTGAGGCGGTGCAAAGGAGAGCTACAAAAATGGCATGGAATTTGCATTACAACCGTACGAGGAGAGACTTGCCGACCTGAACATGTATACCCTGGAGGAAAGGAGAAACAGGGGTGACATGATACAGACGTTCAAGTATTTGAAAGGTATTAATCCGCAAACAAACCTCTTCCAGAGACAAGAAGATGGTAAAACTAGAAAACATGAATTGAGGTTGAAGGGGGGCAGACTCAGGAATAATGTCAGGAAGTATTTTTTCACGGAGAGGGTAGTAGATGCTTGGAATGCCCTCCCGCGGGTGGTGGAGATGAAAATGGTAACGGAATTCAAAATTGCGTCGGATAAGCACAAAGGAATCCTATTTAAAAGGAATGGATCCACAGAATCTTAACAGAGATTGAACGACAACACTGGTAACTGGGAAGCAAGGCCAGTGCTGGGCAGACTTCTATGGTCTGTGCCCTGAAAATGGCAAGGTCAGATCAAGACATGAGTAATGAGTTTATCATGTTGGGCAGACTGGATGAACCACACAGGTCTTCATCTATCATCATAGACTATGCTAATACGTTACTATGTTTAGAAAAGGATATGCCAACCCCAGGTACAAAAAAAGAAAACTCCAACAACTTAGATTGTAAGTAATATGTAAACTGCTTTGGTTGTACCACAGAAAGATAATATATCAAGAATCTAATAAACAGATATAGGACCTTTTTTAAAATGCATGCAGGGTGCATATGTATTTGCCTGCTTGTGCACTGGGAGCAGCCATTTTACAATATACACATTGAAAAATGGAACAGAATGGACCCAGTAGAGGTTGCTGGCACCATTTTGTGTAAAGGCGCTGACAGGGCAGGAGCAATTGGGGATTGCTCCTGCCTGGAACACTAGACCCAGGGATTTCAACTAAGGTAGGCCTGATGGTGCTGGTGGGGGTGGGGGGGGAGTTCTAGATGTGGGGGAGCTTTTGATTTGGGGAGGAATATGGTTGGGCTGGCACTATGAGGAGGGGGCTAAGAGGGGCTTTCACTTTGGGGGGGGGGGGTACTCTGCCCACTACTTTGACTAAAGTGCACTGCCCCTTTAAAATACAGCCCTGGAGTAATAGGCTACAACATTTTGGCGCAATATTCATGGTAACAGTGCTTGAGAGGTGGCTTGCAAGCAGCATTATTCATTTGCCACAGGAGTCAGCATTCTGAGGTACTGAGATGTTGCTGGTTGGTAATTCCCACGGTAAATCAAGGTGTGGTAAAAGCCTGCCTTTTACTGCACCTTGATAACTTCCCCTGTAAATGATGCTTATTTTCAGCTTGCTGTTTACTGCATGCCTGAAACACTCCCTTCTTTTCTATTGCAAAATCCTTATCATAGATGAAAATTCTCTTCTAAAAATCTCCGTTCAGTTCATATCCAGGTTTCCTAGAATTTTGTCACATTTGTCTTAGAGCAGTCTCTCAACTGGATGTAGGGCATCTACAACAGATATATTATTTAATAATTAAAGTCCAAAGAATTCATTCTGCCTAAGATCTCCTCATAGCGAGCAGTTGTAAAATATTAATTTTTGTTCTTTCAAAATTAACTTTTTCTTGCCAGGCAGCAATACTGTTTTCTTCCTCTTTTTTAGTTTTTATATTCAAGTATTGAATTGAACATGGCAGGATGGGGGTAGGGTGGTTTGGGGGAGCATGTGAGCCATTTCTTTGCAATCTGGCATCATTGTTGGGTGTAAAAGGCCATTTGCGCTACACAGGGACTTACTTCAATTTACCCAAGTTAAACTTGTACAAAAGCCTAGGCTTACCTCAGCTAAAATGAAAGAAATAGCTGTTCAAAGCTGCTTCCTTTCACGCCCCAGCGCCACACCAATAATTGCACAAAGACCTTTTTATTATAAGTTGATTTTCTCAAGAAATGAATTCAGAAAAACACACTGTAAAGTATTTATTTTTTCGTTTGACCTTTATTAACCTACTTCTTAAGGCTATCCCCAGAGAAGAAGGGCTGTCAGTAAATTAACTCTCTTAGACATACACGGTAGCCTTTCTGCCCTGCATCACTGGATGGGAAAGGAACCAAGATATGACAAGGAAATTTGGCTCTGCTTAAACAAAGCCAAAGGTGAACATATGGGGATCTGTGCAAATGTGTTTTGGGAATCAAAATGAAATAAAGCATTTGAAGTTTGGTTTGATTTTTATTTTGTTTTTAGGTAGGATGTAATGCCATCTGTGTCGGATGAAGGAAGTCAATTCTTCTATTGCGTGGAAGTAACTAATTTTGATGTCTGACTCTACATATGTTTACTGTTGTTTAATGAGAAGAAAAGATGTTGATTAAGCATTCAAGATATTGTATTACTGACATAGAAACTGTTTATTTTTACCTAGTTATCATAGTATACGTGTAGTATAAATAAAGGGACTAAATATTAGCTACAGCTCTTTTTTTTTTTTGTTTTGTAATTTGCTGACTGCAGTTGACATATAAGACAATGCGGTATTTTCCACTGGAGAGGTGCAGCGGAATAAGATGACTTGTTCAAGGTTGCATGGAAAGCCCTTGTAGAAGAGTCAAATGCAGGTCCCGGACTTCTCCAGAACTCATTGATCAATATTTTCTAACCACCAGTGCCATCTTAATATTTTGCTCATTTGCAGTGCTATCTGTGGACTACTAATGCAGACATGAATGTAGGAATTGTTTTATGAACTGCAGAAAAAGGGTGATTTTAGAATCTGATTTCTCTGCAGGGGCTTTCTGTGGCTAGTAACAGCAAAAAATAGTTGCTTGCTAACACTTAAAACTATATACATACCCCAAGGCTAGTGACCTTTGTGACCCAGCATCATCCCCCATCCCTGACCTGACTCAAATTGCAGATTTCCATTAGCCTTGTCTACTCCAGGGGGCCTGATAGTCAGGATTTATGCTCCTAACTTGGGATAAACGGACTCTTTGAAAATTTACTAGGGAAAGGGGAAATGGGACTTGATTTACTGCCTTTCTGTGGTATTTTGCAACTACATTCAAAGCAGTTGATATATATACAGGTACTTATTTTGTACCTGGGGCAATGGAGGGTTAAGTGACTTGCCCATAGTCCCAAGGAGCTGCAGAGGGAATTGAACCTAGTTCCCCAGGATCAAAGTCTGCTGCACTAACCACTAGGCTACTCCTCCACTAGGGCTGAGAGCATACACTTTTACTCAAAATTTCACTAAACTCTTAAATATAGGCAGATAAAAAGTGGGTAGTAAAAGAGGTGGATTTAGGAGGGGGAAACAAAGTTAGGAGCTTGCTGATTAGGCTTATAAATATAGGCAAATAAATGGCAAACCTAGGCAGGGGTGGCCCAAGGCAAGATGCCACGAGTCAGAGCTGAGATGCTGCCCCTCCCCCGGACCGAGATGCCACCCCCCTAGGCTATGTTCTGCCATCTCCTCCCTCCCTTCCTTCCTTCACTCTATTCCCTGAGTTTATCTTATTTTTTCTTGTTCTAAAAGCCGGCAGCGGCAGCAATTCCCATACACTGCCCTGTTGCCGGCACCAGCCTCTTCTCTACTGCGGCTGCCTCTGAGGAAACAGGAAGTTACATCAGAGAGGCAACCTCAGCAAAAAGAAGAGGCGGGTGCTGGCGGCAAATGTCTGTGCTTAAACACATAATTTACATTATAGCACTGGCTCAGCCTGGAAGGAAGTAGACAGGCACTGTGCAAACGTTCTGTCAATGAACCATTTCATGAATCATGTGGTTTGACCAGTGCATTGTGCTGGACTCCTTGCAGTGTACTTTTCTGTTAGTTGCTGTTCTATAAGAGGTTGTAAATTACAAGAATAGCACCATTTACATGCCTTATTGCTGCTTAAAAATAGACGGCCCCGAATGGAGGTAATTTTGTAAAATGATACCTAGATGAAACGTTAAACATAGGTTCCCTTATAAAATTAGCAGCCAGAACCAGTCCCAGTGGGGTGCAAATTCACACAAAGAAATTGTCACCAGTTCCAAAGATGGTGTAAATTTGTGCCTATATTCTAGGCATGTACCTGCATTATTCTGTAAAATAAGCAAATACATCACACTTCTACTCTGCATAAACTAAACCCCTAGGAATGCCTATTCATGGTCTGCATAAAAGTAGACATGATTTTTTTTTGTGTGTGTGTACCTTCTATGTGCTGTATACTTTTATAAAAGGCCTTCCCTGCATTTATACATAAAATTACCCACAAAATTCAAATCTAAGTGCAAAAAAAAAAAAACCAAGAAAAAAAGAGAATAGATCAGGCACTAAGTTGAAAGTACAAAAAACATCAGTTTACTTGGAATCTGAGTAATGAATCAACTCAGGGCTCCAGAGATGAAAGGCTGGTGTATTAATCACCTAGGCTACCAGCCCTCTACTTTACTTATTGAGAGCATGTCAACTACTGCTATTCAAGCTACGGTGTGTGACATTGCTACTTTAGTGCATTTCTTAAAATCAGATGAAATTTGATATAGAAGACTGTGTTCAGAAATGCTGTCTGTATACACCATCTCATTATCAAACTACGTAATAGTGCATTAAGTCTTAAAACTGCTCAGACTGCCAGGGTGCATGGCAATGGATATTAGTTTAATTGGAAGTGAAGATATAGTAGCTTTAAATCTGAAGAGCTTGAGTGATGTCTAAGAACTATTTAGCCCCATTATGGTAAGACTTTGAAACACATTTAATATACCTGACTCTGCTCCGAGAATACTCTTTTAATGCAGTTGTAATTTTATAGTTTTAAGATTTAGGAAACCCAATTAAAATGATAGTAAATACAATAAAAACAGGAAAGTCACTGGCTGTAAAAAGGAAGCCAGAATCACTGCAAATATGTGTCCATATTTAATGTCAGGGTGCTAGGACCTGCCTTCCTTTTAGTTCTGAGGAAATAGCGTGCATATAGAGGGAGTCATAATCAGGAAAGAACAATGAAAAGTGTGTTTCAGAAAAAGGGGTACACCTTTGACTGCAAGGGAGTAAAGCCTTAGGAGGACTTTGATGTGGTGACATGAAATTGGTGTGGATTATTTCAGCAAAGGTTCTGGGAGGGGGTCGTATGCACACGAGAACAAGCATCAGCACTGGAGAAATACTTGTCAAGACAAATCTGTGCCTTGTCTGATCAGAGTCTCTCTTCTGTTTAGCAGGTTCAAGGTCACATACCTCCGCTCATGATCCCAATTTTTCCACACGACCAGCGGACATTAGCAGCGGCTGCGGCAGCCCAGCAGGGATTCCTCTTCCCCCCAGGAATAACATACAAGCCAGGTATGTCAACAGGGACAACCAGGACGTATAATATAACAATAGAAACAGGCAGTAGAAGTTTTCTGCTCCAAACACTTGTTTTGAGAGATCTCAGTGGCCGATATCAGACAGACTCTGTTTTAAGTATTTTCAAAGGATAGGAAGGCCAGTGTATAAGGCTTTTCTACTGCTTCTCTGAAACCAAACAAAACTGGACACTTTACAAAGTGCAGGTCAAATAAAAATTGATTTCGTTTAAAACCCAACCTGTTCGCTTGACTTTACCATGGGATCCTTTTACTAAGCTGTTAGGTTAAAGTGCCTCCACAAAGGCGTCTTTTTACCGCATTTTGGTAAAAGGGCCTCCATATGATTTATATGCAGTTTAGTTGCTATTATGTGACATGTCCAGTTGATTGCTATTTTTATAAGTTTCCTTGTATTGCTACAATTAAAGCTGATGCTTGGTTCTGTTACTGCCCTTGGTACCATGGAGGAAGGAAAGACAGTTGCCTTTCAGCATATTTTAAAGGTAATCAATAGAAATAAAACAAAATAAAACTTGGAAAAGAAAATAAGATGATACCTTTTTATTGGACATAACTTAATACATTTCTTGATTAGCTTTCGAAGGTTGCCCTTCTTCATCAGATTGGAAATAATAATTTCCGATCTGACGAAGAAGGGCAACCTTCGAAAGCTAATCAAAATATGTATGAGGTCCAATAAAAAAGGTATCATCTTATTTTCTTTTCCACGTTTTATTTTGTTTTATTTCTATTGATTACCTTTAAAAGTGGACTAACACAGCTACCACACCTCTCTACTCAGCATATTTTAAAAAATCTCATTGCATCTGGCATCTGAAGTGCCTTATTCATTGTTGTCCCCTTTTTTTCTGTTGAAGGCAGCTGTTAGCTACAGAGTTCCATGCTGTGAGGAATTGCTATCCTTCTTATCCTCTGGGAAAACCAAGGGGCCCTTTTACTAAAGCTTAGCACCTAATAACAGACATTAGTGCGTGCAAAATGCTGCGCTTCCTATTTTATATCTAAGGGCTACATGGCAATTAGCACACGCTAAGCTTTACTAAAAGAGCCCTCATTTTACTTACTTATAGTAACTTCTTTTATCTGTGTGGTAACTGTATGGGAACATGCGGGAAATGCCCCCAAGAATTACACACAAGCTTTACACTTACTGAGGGCACCTAGGTTAATTGGGCATGAAGGTGCCTGTTTTTTGCTTTTTTATATAAAAACACATGGAGGGGCATAATCGAGCAGGGCGCCCAAGTTTTCCTGAGGACGTCCTCGCAGGACATCCCCGTGAAGGGGCAGGGAAACCCGTATTATCGAAACAAGATGGGCGTCCATCTTTCGTTTTGATAATACAGTCGGGGACGCCCAAATCTCAACATTTAGGTCAACCTTAGAGATGGTTGACCTTAGAGATGGTTGTCCCCGGTTTTCGGCCATAATGGAAACCGAGGATGCCCATCTCAAAAACTACCAAATCCAACTCATTTGATCGTGGGAGGAGCCAGCATTCGTAGTGCACTTGTCCCCCTAACATGCCAGGACACCAACTGGGCACCCTAGGGGGCACTGCAGTGGACTAACTGATGCACTAACTGAATGGAAAAAGCCCTTCCCTTACTGATCCCTTAGCGATTCGGAAAGGAACGGCCATGCATGAAGGAAATCGCATGCAAATGAGCTGCTCGCTGTTAGCTCATTTGCACACGATTTCCTTCCTAAGGAGGGGAAGCCAGTGCAGAGCAGCCAAGCATTATGCGTGTCTGCTCTACGCATGCCAAAGACGGCTTCATACATGCAGACAAGCTGTGTGTGTAATAGCCGTCTACAACCTTAAATAAATTGCCATCTACAACCTTAGAAAAATACAAGTCCAGGTGAAAATGTCCAAGTGCTTGTCAGGGACATTTTTTTTTAGAGTATGGGTGAAGGACGTCCTTCGCTATGCCTCCGTCCCTATAATGGCAGTTAAAGACGTCTGTCGCTATGCCTTTGTCCCTGTAATGACAGTTGAGGACGTCCTTCGCTATGCTTCTGCTCCGTCCCTGCGATGGCAGTTGAGGACATCCAAAATGTGTATGTTCCTGTGAGAAGGACATCCATGCCTGCTATGCCTCTGATACCCCCTTTATTTATTTGGATTTTGGCTCACAAGTAGCAGCAGTGGGATTTGAACTGGCCACTTCTGGATTGCAAGACCAGTGCTCTAACCACTAGGCCACTCCTCCACTCCACTCCCTTGAAATTTGGCCGTCCCTTTGGGGGGGGGGGCGGAGGCAGTTCAGGACATCCAAAATATTTGAAAGAAGGACATCCATGCCTTCGCTATGCCTCCGCTGACACACACATACCTCCCCTCCCAGGGATCTGCATACTGCTGCGATGGACCTGAGTATGACATTTCAGGCTGGCAAAAAAAGTTTTTAAAGTTGTTTTTTTCAGGGTGGGAAGGAGTTAGTGATCGCTGGGGGAGTCAAGAGAGGCCATCCCCGATTCCCTCCGGTAGTCATCTGGTCAGTTTGCACACCTTTTTGAGGCTTGGTCGTAAGAAAAAATGGACCAAGTAAAGTCGCCCAAGTGCTCATCAGGAACGCCCTTCTTTTTTCCATTATCGCTTGAGGATGCCCATGTGTTAGGCACGCCCCAGTCCCGCCTTCACCAAGGCCCCGACACACCCCCGGGAACTTTGGTCATCCCCGCAACGGGAAGCAGTTGGGGACACCCAAAATCGGCTTTCGATTATGCCGATTTGGTTGACCCTGAGAGAAGGATGCCCATCTCCCGATTTGTGTCGATAGATGAGCACCCTTCTTTTTTGAAAATAAGCCTGATAGGCACCTATGTGTCTTTATGAAATATTATTAGTATTATTTATTATTATTATTTGTTGCATTTATACCCCGCTCTTTCCAGCTTGGTAGCAGGTTCAGTGCGGCTTACATAGTATGGATTATGTGGAGGGGTATAATCGAACGCGAATGCCCATCTCCATTGGCGCCTATCTCCGAGGATGGGTACACGAAGGGGCAGGACAGACCGTATTTTCGAAAAAGATGGCGTCCATCTTTTGTTTCGATAATATGGTTTGTGCCGGGCAAATGCATCGCATTTGGGCGGATTTGAGCTGGGCGGTATCGGTTTTCAGCGATAATGGAAACCAAAGGTGCACAGCTCAAAAACAAACAAATCCAAGGCATTTGGTCATGGGAGGGGCCAGCATTCGTAGTGCACTGGTCTCCCTCACATGCCAGGACACCAACCGGGCACCCTAGGGGGCACTTGTAACAATTAAAAAAAATAATAAAATACCTCCCAAGTCCATAGCTCCCTTACTATGGGTGCTGAGCCCCCCCAAATCCCACTGCCCACAACTGTACACCATTACCATAGCACTTATGGCTGAAGGGGGGCACCTAAATGTGGGTACAGTGGGTTTTGGGGGCAGTTTGGAGCGCTCCCATTTAGCAGCACTAGTGTAACAGGTAGGGTGGGGATGGGCCTGGGTCCACCTGCCTGAAGTCCACTGCACCCACTAACAACTGCTCCAGGGACCTGCATACTGCTGTGATGGAGATGGGTATGACATTTGAGGCTGGCATAAAGGCTGGAAAAATTTTTTTTTGGTGGGAGGGGGTTAGTGACCACTGGGGGAGTAAGGGGAGGTCATCCCCGATTCCCTTCGGTGGTCATCTGGGCAGTTCGGGCACTTTTTGGGGTCTTGTTCATGAAAAAAAAGGGTCCAAAAAAAGTGACCCAAATTCTCGCTTCTGGTGCCCTTCTTTTTTCCATTATCGGCCGAGCGCGCCCATCTCTCCTCGGCCGATAAACACGCCCCCGTCCCGCCTTCACCACGTCTCTGACATGCCCTGTCAACTTTGTCCGTTCCCGCGACAGACTGCAGTTGGAAGCGCCCAAAATCGGCTTTCGATTATACCGATTTGGGCGCCCATTTCCCGATTTGGGTCGAAATATGGGCTTCTTTCTCTTTTGAAAATGAGCTGGATTGTATCACAGAAAGAACATATTTGTAGCAATAGTAGAGGTAAGATGTGGTTGTTAGGAAATAGGTTGAGATAGGTGAAATGGGCAGGGGGTGTAGAGGTAGGAGAGGTAGGAGTGGTGTAGAGTTGGTTCATAGGTTAAGTCTGGTCATTTGGGTAGGCTTGCTTGAAGAGGTAATGGGTCTTGGTAAGGCATTCCAGATTTGGCTGCCTATAACGGAGAAGTTTGATGTGTAGTACATTTTGTACTTGAGACCTTTGCATTTGGGAAGGTGTAGATTGAGATATGTTCGATAGGATTTTGATCCGTTTCTAGCTGGTAGGTCAATCGGGTTGGTCATGTAGCTTGTAGATTCTCCGTATATAATCTTGTGAATCAGTGATTGGACTTTGAAGTTTATTCATTTGTTGACAGGGAGCCAATGGAGTTTTTCACTAAGAGGTGTTGCGCTTTCAAATCGTGATTTACCAAAAATGAGTCTGGCTGCTGTGTTCTGGGCGCTCTGAAGTTTTTTCAGGATTTGGGCCTTACAGCCAATGAAAATGCTGTTGCAGTAGTCAGCATGGGTAAGTACAGTGGATTGTACCAAGTTGCGGAAACCTTTTAGGGGGAGATATGGTTTCACTCGTTTCAGCACCCACATCATGTTGAATGTCTTCTTCGTCATGGCTTTTGGGTGAGTTTCCAGAGTTAGGTGATTGTCTAATGTTACTCCTAGAATTTTTAGATTGTCGGATATGGGGATTGAGACATCAGGGGTAATCAGGGTAGTTGGGAAGAGTGTAGAGTATTGGGATGAGAGGATTAGGCATTGTGTTTTTTCCTTATTCATTTTCATCTTAAAAACGTTAGCCCAGGAGGCTAAGATGTTCATGCCAGTGATTATTTTATCAGAGATTTCTGCTAGGTTGGATTGGAAAGGGATGAATATGGTAACGTCATCTGCATAAATGAAGGGGTTTAGTCCATGTTTAGATAGGGTCTTGGCCAGGGGGATCATCATAAGGTTGAAGAGGATCGGGGATAGAGGCGACGCAGACAAGATTGTTGTGGTTGATTTGACTTGGTAGGATCTTGTGGTGATGAAACTTTTTATCCATTTAATGATGTTTCTGCCGATCCCTAGTTTGTCCAGTAGTTTTGTAAGAATGTCATGATTTACCATGTCAAATGCACTAGATAAGTCAAACTGCAGGAGAAGTATTTTATTTATTTATTTATTGCATTTGTATCCCACATTTTCCCACCCATTTGCAGGCTCAATGTGGCTTACAGAGTTTTGTTATGACATAGACATTTCAGGATATCAGATACAATTGGTAATGTACAAAGATTTGGTAAGGGAAGAGAGAAGGAAGGTGTACTGCAGGATAATATTGAAGGTGGACTTTAATAACTGGGTGGTTTGGAGAGGTAGTTATGTGAGGTTATGGGTTCTCTTTGTAGGCCTTGTTGAAGAGATGTGTCTTCAGAGATTTGCGAAAGTTAGCTATTTCGTCAATGGTTTTCAAGGCTGTAGGTAATGCGTTCCACAACTGCGTGCTCACGTAGGAGAAGGTGGTGGCATGTGTCAGCTTGTATTTTAGTCCTTTACAGCTGGGGAAGTGCAGATTAAGAAATTTGCAGGCTGATCTTATAGCATTTCTGGGAGGCAGGTCCACGAGGTTTAGCATGTAGATTGGGGCGTCTGCGTGAATGATCTTGTGAACAATCGTGCAGATCTTGAATGCAATGCGTTCCTTGAGTGGGAGCCAGTGAAGTTTCTCTCTTAGGGGTTTTGCGTTTTCATATTTAGCTTTTCCAAATATGAGTCTGGCTGCGGTATTCTGGGCTGTTTGGAGTTTTTTGATGGTCTGTTCTTTGCAGCCAGCATACAGTGTGTTGCAGTAGTCCAGATGACTTATTACCATTGACTGTACCAGGGTACAGAAGATGTATCTCGGGAAGAAAGGTTTTACTCTTTTGAGTTTCCACATGGAGTGGAACATCTTTTTCGTTGTATTCTTCACGTGGGTATCGAGTGTGAGGTTTCGATCAATGGTAACTCCAAGAATTTTCAGGTTTTGTGAGACGGGGAGAGAACAGTATGGTGTGGTTATGGTGGAGTAATTGTTTGTCTTGTGTTGAGAGGTGAGTACAAGACATTGTGTTTTTTCTGTGTTGAGTTTTAGCTGGAATACATCCGCCCAGGAGTGCATGATTTGGAGGCTTTGGTTGATTTCGTTTAGATCATGTTTGAACGGGATGTAGATCGTGACATCGTCTGCGTATATGTAAGGGTTGAGGTTTTGATTGGCTAAAAGTTTGGCCAAAGGTATCATCATTAAGTTGAAGAGAGTTGGTGAGAGGGGGGGATCCATGTGGAACTCCACACTCAGGTATCCATGGGAGTGATGTGTCCGCATTCGTGGTCAGGAATCCTTTTAGCCATTTGAGAACTGTACCTCCTACTCCGAAGTATTCTAGTATGTGTAGTAGTATTCAATGATTAACCATATCGAAGTATGTTATTTCCGAATGATATTTCTTGTTTGAACTTGGATATTAAGGTGAGTAGTACCGTTTCAGTGCTGTGTGCAGGCCTAAAGCCTGATTGCGACTCATGTAGTATGGAGAATTTTTGTATAAATTTGTTGAGTTGGGAGGTTACTCTGTTTTCCATTAGTTTGATCAGTAGAGGGATGGAGGCCACAGGGTGGTAATTGGTGATGTCATTTGCAGATTTCTTGGGGTTTTTTGGTATTGGTGTGAGTAGTATGTTTCCGTGCTCGGTGGGGAAGGAGCCCTGTTGAAGTAGGAAGTTTAAGTGGGTGGTGAGGTCTGTAATGAATCGTGCTGGCACATTTTTCATTAGAGAGTTGGGGTAGGGGTCCAGGTGGCAGTGTGACTTGGAGAGTTTGGATAATACTGTGAAAATTTCCTCAGTGGTGAGGAGGACGAAGTTTGTCCAGGAGCGGTCTACCGGGATTTCGTCCATGTTGGGGTCCAGTTCGTCAAGGAAACTGTCGATGCTGGCATCGTCTTGGGAATTGTGTTGCACAGATTGATAATTTTGTCGTTAAAGTATTTGGCCAGCTGGTTGGCAGATGTACAGTTTGAGGATGAAATTGTGACTGGATCGGTATTGAGCAGATTCTTTATAATTTGATATTGTTTTTTATGTCTGTTCCGGTGGATGTAATTTGTTTTGTATAATAGGATCTTTTGGCTCGTTTAATGGCATTTTTGTAGTTCTTTTGTGTGTGCTTCCATGCATTAAGGGTGAGATTGTTTTTTGATTTGCTCCAAGTATTTTCAAGTTTTCTGGTTTGTGTCTTTAGATTTTTTAATTCGTCGTTAAACCATGGTGAAGGGTTTTGTCTACGCAGAGTTTTGGAGTGTATTGGAGCGATTTCATCTAGAATAAGGCTGCATCTATTATCCCATTCCGTGAACCAGTGGTTTGAATTCAAATCTGTTGACCAGTCATTGTCATAGATTTGTTGCCATTTGTCTATTCGTCCTCTGGTGCTAATTGTTATGGGATCATGTGTTCTAGGCTGGTCTTTTTTTCGCCATTATATGGACAGGGTCGCTTTGTGATGGTCAGACCAGGGGGAAGCAGACCAGTGGATGTCTGATAAGAGCAAGTTTTCGTCTGTGGAGTGTTTGTGGGCGATGATGTCTAGTGAGTGTCCTTTGAAGTGGGTTGGTTGCATTGGAGGGAGGTTGAAGTCTTTACATTCCCAAGTGTGGGCAGAGTTGGAGTCTTCTAGATGAAGGTTCAAGTCTCCAATTAATAATATATTGGAGTTGTTAATGCATGTGTTTGATATAAAGTCCATGAATATGGTTTGATTGTTGTTCCAGTTGCTGGGAGGTCGTAAAACAGTATGCAGGTTAAATGGTCAAATAGTGTGGGGCAATGAATTTGATTGAAGCAATCTCGAGTTGTGGTGAAATGGACTCAGAGAAGGGTTCTGCAGAGAATTTGGATCTGTAAATGAGTGCAATGCCTCTGCCTCTTTTGTCTTTTCTAAGCCAGTGTGATATTAGCACAAATCCTGCAGAAATCATACCAGCATTGAAGATGCAGTAATGTTAACATATCCAGGGGAACTGGGTTCGATTCCCACTGCAGTTCCTTGTGACTCTGGGCAAGTCACTTAATCCTCCATTGCCCCAGGTACAAAATAAGTACCCATATATAATATGTAGCCCACTTTGATTATAACCACAGAAAGGCAGTATATCAAATCCCATCTCCTTTCCCCTTTTCCCTTTCCATTGTGACTCCACCTGCAGTTCACCTAAACTCCTCCCCTGAACACACATGCTCTAAAATCTGATTTCACCACATGTACCTTTAAGAGCGAGGTAATTACATCAAAGCCCTTTTAAGCATGTACAGCAGCATTTGACACGTGAAAAGGGTTTTATAAAATTACCTCCACCTCTCAATAATTTGGGCACTTACCACATGGACCCCACATAGATTTGTATTTTCTAACCTACATGCATTGTTTTCACGGGAAGAAACATTTGCAGAAAAAACTGTACAGGTGCTTTCCCTTGACTCAATATGTCTGGGTTAAATTGGATGATCTCTCTTCATCTACATCTACCAGTTGAGAGTCAGGAGGTTTCTATTTATTTATTGCAACTTGTGACAACTGCTGTCTTCTAAAGCTATTTTTAGCATTATAATAGATGCAAGGAGCAGAAACAGGGCAGAAACAGCAGATCTGTGCGAAAACACGTGTCCATTTATAGAATATATATAAGTACATAAGTATTGCCATACTAGGAAAGACCAAAGGTCCATCGAGCCCAGCATCCTGTTTCCAACAGTGGCCAATCCAGGTCACAAATACCTGGCAAGATCCCAAAAATGTACAAAACATTCTATACTGCTTATCCCAGAAATAGTGGATTTTCCCCAGCCCATTTAATAACGGTCTATAGACTTTTCCTTTAGGAAGCCATCCAAACTCCGCTAAGCTAACCGCCTTTACCACATTATCTGGCAATGAATTCCAGAGTTTAATTACACGTTGAGTGAAGAAAAATTTTCTCTGATTTGTTTTAAATTTACTACATTGTAGCTTCATCGCATGCCCCCTAGTCCTAGTATTTTTAGAAAGCATGAACAGACGCTTCACACCTACCCGTTCAACTCCACTCATTATAGACCTCTATCATATCTCCCCTCAACCGCCTTTTCTCCAAGCTGAAGAGCCCTAGCTGCTTTAACCTTTCCTCATAGGGAAGTCGTCCCATCCCCTTTATCATTTTCGTCGCCCTTCTCTGCACCTTTTCTGATTCCACTATATCTTTTTTGAGATGCGGCGACCAGAATTGAACACAATATTCAAGGTGCGGTCGCACCATGGAGCGATACAAAGGCATTATAACATCCTCATTTTTGTTTTCCATTCCTTTCCTAATAATACCTAACATTCTATTTGCTTTCTTAGCCGCAGCAGCACACTAAGCAGAAGGTTTCAACGTATCATCAACGACGACACCTAGATCCCTTTCTTGGTCCGTGACTCCTAACGTGGAACCTTGCATGACATAGCTATAATTCGGGTTCCTCTTTCCCACATGCATCACTTTGCACTTGCTCACATTAAACGTCATCTGCCATTTAGACGCCCAGTCTCCCAGTCTCGTAAGGTCTTCTTGTAATTTTTCACAATCCTCCCGCGATTTAACGACTTTGAATAACTTTGTGTCATCAGCAAATTTAATTACCTCACTAGTTACTCCCATCTCTAGGTCATTTATAAATATGTTAAAAAGCAGCGGTCTGAGCACAGACCCCTTGGGAACCCTACTAACTACCCTTCTCCATTGAGAATACTGACCATTTAACCCTACTCACCTAAGTGTTTTCACGTGGATCTGCAAAGGGGACGTAATGATGGGAGGGACATGGGTGGGTCAGGGGTGTTCCCTTAAGATGTGGGGGTTTCAGTTGGTATAATAATCGCACCTAGAGTTGAGTGTGAATCCTGGTGCTATGTGTTATTCTATATAGGGTGTCTATCCCAGAATGGCATTTATAGAATACCGTTGAGCGCCGATTTTTTTCAGCACTGAATTTTGAGTGCCATTTACTGAATCCAGCCCTGAGTGTATAATTGTTGCAAGATTTTTCTAATCAAGGTAGGGTCAAATCTGGAAAATTTGGGACAATTGACAGGATTTAGACTGAAGAACTACTGATGTTTGAGGGGTCATGGACAGATAAGAGTCCAATCTGACTCCAAGGCTGATTAATAATTTTAAGATTATGGATAAGGGGCTTATTTCTCCTAGAAAGAGACAAACAGGCTCATTTTTGAAAGAGATGGACGTCCATATTCCGACATAAATCGGCACTTGGACGTCCATCTCTCAGAGACGTCCAAATCGGTATAATCGAAACCCGATTTTGGACATCTCTAGTGAAAGTCTGTCGCAAAGACGTCCAAATCTGAGGAGGGCATATCGGAGGTGTGGTGAAGGTGGGACTTGGGTGTTCCTAAGACTTGGACGTCTATGAGCCATAATGGAAAAACAGCAGAGATGTCCAAGACTAAAACTTGGATGTTTTCACCCGACCTGTTTTTATTGTGAATAAGGCACAAAAAGATGCTCAAAATGACCAGATGACCACCGGAGGGAATCGTGGATGACCTCCCCTTACTCCCCCAGTGGTCACTAACCCCCTCCCATCCTCAGAAACATCATTAAAAATATTGATTGCCAGCCTCAGATATCATACTCAGGTCCATGACAGCACATGCAGGTCCCTGGAGCAGTTTTAGTGGGTGCAGTGCACTTCAGACAGGTGAACCCAGGCCCATACCCCCCCTACCTGTTACATTTGTGGAAGAAACAGTGAGCCCTCCAAAACCCACCAGAAACCCTCTGTACCCACATATAGGTGCCCCCTTCACCTGTAAGGGCTATGGTAGTGGTGTACAGTTGGGGGTAGTGGGTTTTGGGGTTTTTTTTTGGGGGGGGGGGTCAGCACACAAGGTAAGGGAGCTATATACCTTTGAGCATTTTATGAAGTCCACTGCAGTGCCCCCTAGGGTGCCCTATTGCTGTCCTGGAATGTCAGGGGGACCAGTGTACTACAAATGTTGGCTCCTTCCATGTCCAAATGGCTTGCATTTGGATGTTTTAGACTTGGACGCCTTTGGTTTCGAAAATCGCCAAAAATCAAAGACGTCCAAATCTAAGGATGTCCAAATCCAAGGACGTCCTTGGGATTTTCAAAACAAAAGATGGACGTCCATCTTTTTTCGAAAATGACCTTCTCCCCGCCTCCAAATTTGGATAAAACATTCAAATTCTGACTTGGACGTTTCTTTCGAAAATGCCCCTCAAAGCCTTGGTTTTTATGGAATTCAGTTTAAGCTTGGTTGCAGATTTCCTCTTGGCCACATGCCAGAGCTTTATGAGAAACCATGACCTTAGGTTTGGTCTCCAGATTACCTGCCCTTCTAATTGAGAAGATGGTGTAACTTGGACCTTTCATTTCCTCCATCTCCTGCAGTGGGAAAGCTGCAAGGCAGATGGATCTTTTTGTCTGCTTACTCAATGCATGCTGAAATGCCATAGGATTTTCTATGTGGTATTTCCCTGAATGAGTGTCAGAAGTAGATAGTTCACTCTGGAGACATGTACATGTAGTATGTATAGAAGTATGGCACTACCAACACAGTCACTTCTCTCAACCATATTGTCACAAGAAAGCACTCATCAGTCACATGATGGCTTTAATAAAACATGGAGGGGCATAATCGAACGGCGCTGGCCAAATTGATGGCCGGCCATCTTCGGAGCGAGCACCGTAAGCAGGCAGAGCCAAGAGTTTTTTTGAAACACGCTTGGCGCCAGCCAATTCACTTGCCGGGTTTAGAGAAGGATCGCCGGGTTTATATGAGATGGCCGGCTTCGTTTGTCAACCATAATGGAAACCGGGCCCGGCCATCTCAAACCCAGCAAAATGCAAGGCATTTGGGCATGGGAGGAGCCAGCATTTGTAGTGCATTGGCCCCCCTCACATGCCAGGACACCAACTGGGCACCCTAGGGGGCACTTAAAAAAATTAAAAAGAAAATAGCTTCCAGGTGCATAGCACCCTTACCTTGTGTGCTGTGCCCCCCAAATCCCCCCCCCCCAAAACCCACTCGCCACAACTCTACACAATTACCATAGCCCTAAGGGGTGAAAGGGAGCACCTACATGTGGGTACAGTGGGTTTTGGGGGATTTGGAGGGCTCTGCATTAACCACCACAAGTGGAACAGGTAGGGGGGGATTGGCCTGGGTCCACCTGCCTGAAGTGCACTGCACCCACTAAAAACTGCTCCAGGGACCTGCACACTGCTGTCAAGGAGCTGGGTATGACATTTCAGGCTGGCATACAGGCTGGCAAAAAAAGTTTTAGTTTTTCTTTTTTGGGGTGTGAGGGGGTTGGTGACCACTGGGGGAGTAAGGGGAGATATCCCCGCTTCCCTCCGGTGGTCATCTGGTCAGTTGGGGCACTTTTTCCAAGCTTGGTCCTAAAAATAAATGGACCAAATCCGGCCGGTGAAATGCTCGTTCGAGCCAGCCTCTTTTTTTCCATTATAAGGCAAAGCCGGCCATCTCGTACCCACGCCCCTGCCCTGCCCCTCGACACGCCTTCACTACCCTACCAACATGCCCCCTTGAAGGTTGGCCGGCGCCGCGACGAAACAGCAGTTGAAGTCGGCCAAAATCGGCTTTCGATAATACCGATTTGGCCGGGATCAGGAGATCGCCATCGATCTCCCTATTTGTGTCGGAAGATCGCCGGCGATCCCTTTCGAAAATGAGTCTGATAGTGACAGTCTGCAATAGCCTCCCTATTATTAGGATTTAGCTCACACCTTTTCAGTAGTAGGTCAAGGTGAGTTACATTTAGGTACACCAGGTATTTCCCTGTCCCTAGAGGGCTCACAGTCTAAGATTGTACCTGAGGCAATGGAGGCTGAAGTGACTTTCCTAAGGCCACTAAAATTATAACTTCAACAGAAAGTAAAAAAAAAGATTGAAAATTATTATTTGTCTTGTGAAGATTGAGCACATAGTAGTGGACAGATAAAGAAGCTGAACTAGCAGAAGTCTGAAACTTGAATTATGAATATTACCAAAAAAAATATGTGAATGGTCAGTAGTAAAGTTCGACAACTGCTGCTACTGTTCATGTTTCAGAGTTTTGATAATTTAACTCCTTTTTATACATGTTTTATTTGAAAAACAAATTTGTAATTAGTAAATTAATCCTCACAGTATGAGAGTAATTTTATAACATGTTACCTATGTGTGAAGGCCAAGTAAGCACATATTTCAAACCTATTTTATAAAGACACATAGGAATCTATGGGGCTCATTTTGAAAAGAGAAAAACAATTAAAAAGTGTCATAAAGCACCATTTGGGCATGTCTAACACTTGGACATTTCACAGCCATAATGGAACAAAACAAAAACGTCCAGGGAGAAAACCTAAACTGGCTAGACCTGTTTTAAGAATGAATAAGATACAAAAAGTGCCCTAAATGACAGTAGATGATCATTGGAATCAGGGATGACCCCCCCCCCCCCCCCATACTCCCCCAGTGGTCACGGACCCCCTCCCACCCCCCACCCCCCAAAAAGAAATGTGAAAAAAGAAATACTACTCACCAGCCTCTACGACATGCATTGCCCAGTTACCGCCGAGTTAGCACAGAAGCCCTTGCTGCCACATCAGAGGGTGGTGGTAAGTGCTCCCCCCGAAATGGCCACATGGCAAGTGTGAACTTACTACATGGCCATTTTGTTTTTCAACCTTTTTACCCGCTGAAGTAAAAGAAGACTTTGCACGTGATAAAATCTCGCACTGCTGCTAGCGCAGGGCCCCTTTTACTGCAGTTTAGTAAAAGGGGCCCTAAGTGTATTCTTGTTGGCATTTAGGACATGATATTGCACCATCTCTCCTCATTTTTCTCCCTTCATCATCTGTGCAAGATTTTTCACCTTGGCTGAACAAAAAGAAGCAAAAAGCACACATAATTTAATTAACGTGCTGCAAATGTGCAACTTTTTGCTTAGATTTTTTTTTCCTTTGGCAGAAATAATAAAGCATTCAGGCACTTATTCTAATTTATCATTCAGCCCAATAACAGGTCACATCACCTTGCTGTGAAATATGTCTACAGATGATGTAGTGAATGTTATGATTTCTTCCCCTTCTTCCTCTGGGTTTATAGGACTCCTGGGGAATTCAATTATCGATATAATGGTTTGAAGCTATGTTCAGAGCTTCCTTGTAAACAGGGCTTTCTAAATGTTTAAAGACATACTGCCAAAGGAATTCAGGAAAAGAAGCTGGTTAAGCAAATAGAAAGCACCCGTATTTTCTTTGTGTGTGTCGCACAAGTGATCTCTTTCCAGAAGCAGTAACCTTGTTTTGTTCATTAATAATACTTCCCACCAAGCTCTTTTTAAAAAGAAATGTACATTAACCTGAGAACATTAACCAGGGAGTTCTGAACACAGCAGTCTCTTTGGAAAGAATAATGAAAAACCTAGAGGTTTCAAAGTCAGCCAAGGTTTCATAACGTCGACTATACGATAAAATAGCATCCTGAACATTAAACCATTTATTCACAAACGCTAATCAAAATAGTCTTCATAAAAATTAAATTGTATGAGGGCCAAAAATGTCAGTCATTTCAGAAAACAGATTGAGCCAAATTTTGAAATGCATAAATGACATGTTTCTATAGTTATAATATGGGGAGATGTAAAGAAACCTGGTTAAATTACTAATTAATTTTCAAAGCCAAAATGTAAAAGTCCAAAGTACAATTAGACATCTAGCAGTGGACATCCACTTTCCTTCCCCACAAAAAATAGGTTTTGTACAGCAATGTTTCTTAACCTAGCTCTCAAGGTACACTTACAGGCTTATTTTCGAAAGGGATCGCCAGCGATCTTCCAACACAAATTGGGAGATCGCTGGCGATTTCTCAATCCCGGCCAAATCGGTATTATCAATAGCCGATTTTGGCCGGCCCCAATTGCTTTTTCGTTGCGGCGCCGGCCAACCTTCAAGAGGGCGTGTTGGTAGGGTAGCGAAGGCGGGAAGGGAGCGGGGCGGGGTGGGGTTACGAGATGGCCAGCTTCACCTTATTATGAAAAAAAAAAACGCTGGCTCGAATGAGTATTTTGCCGGGCGGACTTGGTCCATGTATTTTTAGGACCAAGTCCCAAAAAAGAGTCTCAACTGACCAGATGACCACCGGAGGGAAGCGGGGATCACCTCCCCTTACTCCCCAAGTGGTCACCAACCCCCCTCCCACACACACACACAAAAAAAACATTTTTTGCCAGCCTCAAATGTCATACCCAGCTCCCTGACAGCAGTATGCAGGTCCCTGGAGCAGTTTTTAGTGGGTGCACTGCACTTCAGGCAGGTGGACCCAGGCCCATCCCCCCCTACCTGTTACACTTGTGGTGGTTAATGTTGAGCCCTCCAAAAAAACCCCAAACCCACTGTACCCACATGTAGGTGCCCCCCTTCACCCTTTAGGGCTATGGTAATGGTGTAGACTTGTGGGCAGTGGGTTTGGGGGGGGGGGGATTTAGGGGGCTCAGTACACAAGGGAAGGGTGCTATGCACCTAGAAGCTAATTTTGTTTTTTTTTTAAAGATTTTTTAAGTGCCCCCTAGGGTGCCTGTTTGGTGTCCTGGCATGTCAGGGGGGCCAATGCACTACAAATGCTGGCTCCTCCCATGCCCAAATGCCTTGCATTTCGCCGGGTTTGAGATGGCCGGGTCCAGTTTCCATTATGGCTGAAAATCAGAGCCGGCCATCTCATCTAAACCCGGCGATCCTATTCTAAACCTGGTGAGCAATTTGGCCGGGGCCAAGCATATTTCGAAAATACGCTTGGCTCCGCCCGCTTACGGCGCCGGCCCCAAAAATGGCCGGCCATCAATTTCGCCGGCGCCATTCGATTATTCCCCTCCTAGCCTGTTAGGTTTTCAGAATATCCACAATTAATATACATAAGATTGATTTGTATGAAAATCAATCTAATACATATCATTGTGGATATCCTGAAAAGCGGTATGCCCCGAAGACTAGTTGAGAAACATTACTCTAGACATAGGAAGTCATTTGAAAAGCATCTCCATGTATGAGAAGGGGCATTTACATCATTTATATATGTACCAATCTAGTTACATGTGTAAATGGTGAGTTCAGACTTGGAGATGGTTGGAACACAGTGGGCCTGACAATTAAGTTGCACTGATAGGGAGATCCCTGGATTTTCAATAGTACATAACAAGATAATGCCACTGAAAATCAGGAGAAACTACTATGGAACTTTGGACTCAAGTTCTATAAATAGTGTCCACATTTGGATAGCATTAAAAATTAGCGCTAAGTGCTATTCTTTAAATGGTGCTCAGAGTCGGGCGCCATTTATAGAATAGTGTTTGGTGCCAGGATCTGTGCCCAATTTGAGGCAAGATTTACACCAAGTAAAACCTGGTATTAAATTTTGTGCCTAAATAAAACTGTGTACAAATTCTAGAAAACCCTCTCATATGCCCATGCCCCTCCCATAACCGTGCCCCTTTTCAGATCTGCACATAAAATTTACATGCAAATTCCAGTGTGCCTGAATGCAGCTGACTTTGAGCTGCTATTGAAAAAGGTGTGAGCAAAATCCAAATTAATAATAATAATCATAATAATAAAAATAATCCCGATGTCTAAAGATGTGTAAGCAAATTTTAATTAATGCTAATTATCAGAGCTAATTGGCTCATTTATCAATTAAATTGTGCACACAAATTGAGTCCACGCCCAAATTTGCATGCACAACTTTGAAATCCATATATAGAATTAGGGCAGTGGCGTAGCCAGACCTGAGATTTTGGGTGGGCCCAGAGCTAATATGGGTGGGCATGCACTGTCTATATGAGTAGTGTCTCTTGGGATCCTACAAAATAATGCCTTAGAATTCACTTGATGATGGTTTTCTAAGTAGTCTGCCCAACAGCTGCCCTGCATCAGTATCACCACATACATACTTAATGGAAAAATTGATATTTTTAAATATAATTACATTATCCCACAATCTCTCCACTGCAAAATGCTATACACAAACTTGTGCAAAAACACACTCATACCCTTACTAAACCATAACAGCACTAATTCCAAGGACAGGATGAGCTATAACCTTATGCTTGAAAAGGCAGAACTGTAATTACACTAGGCTCTAAAACACCAATACACTACCTCGTGAAAAAAAAAAGCAAAACAAAAAGGGCTGCAAATACTACACGCTAGAGAATACTGCACCTTGATTACACATGAAGAACACATGACACAACAGACATGACACAATGAACTAGAAATCAAAAAATATGAAGGCAAAATACTGAACTGGAAAGTTAACTCAAGAAGTCAGACTCAGCATGCAGCAATACCAGAAAAATTGAAACTTACATGCAAAATATCACAGATGCACATTTATGTTTAAATCATTTTTATTAGTAAAGATTGACAGTTAAACAAATATTTGCCAAGGAAAGTACATATCAAAAGTTGTCATCTAACATCTTATGCTCAATACAATAAAGTACGATACATCTTTTATATTTCTCCCCCACCTTCCCTCCCTCCCTACCAGAACTTGTCCTCCCATCCCCCCCATCCCACCCTCCACCCTATCCCCCCGGTCTCTACAACTTCAACATGATGTATTGCACAGGTCTCCAACCAGTAACAGATGCAATGGTCCTGCCTCAGCATCCCTTATACCTAAAGGATATTCAAAGTGTTATAATTTACACTGAAGGTCCCATTTATCAAAAAAGTATACACAATAATATCTCTATCAACCAGTTCCCTGCCAGATGACAAGTTAAAAGAGCTTCAAGGAAGGGTCAGAAGTTTAACAGTAGACTACGTGCTTTAGGTGTGAGTGTGACCCAAAGCGGCTCCCACTGCGCCCTGAACCTTAGTCCCCCTGTGCTTTCTAAATCAGGTACCCCACACCTATCTATTCTCATTTGCTTCACTAATTGTGAGCGCCATATCTGTAGTGGGGGCGCCTCTTGTGCTCTCCAAAATTGCAATATGGTGTTTATTCCAAAATAAATTGCTACCTTTGCAAATGCCTTGAAACCTTCTGGGGGGTCTGTAGTGTACTTAAATATGTTAAATAAAATTAAAGGTTCCCTCATAAGGGTACAATACCATAATTGATCTATCCCCTTTAGAACTTGCTTCCAGAACCGCTCCACATAAGAACAGCTCCAAAACATATGGCCTAGGGATGCCGCATTCTGATTACATTTTGGGCATGTGCCTGTTGCAGTAAATCCCGCTTTCTGTGCTCTCTGCGGAGATATATGCGTCCTAAGCAGCCACCTATATAGCCGCTCCCTCTGCGGAATGGAAAGCCTCTGCTTATAAATAGATTTCAGATATGACCTACATTCCTCTTCAGTAAGTGTGCAACCTAAATCCCCTGACCACTCTCTTGCTAGCCGCCGAAAATCCAACTCTGCTGTGGTATCTTTGAGTTGTCTGTGGTGAAATTTCAGCGGTACCGGGAGTTGAGCTCCCAGTGTAAATTCTTCCGAGAGGACCTCCACCACGTCCTCCGTAAGATCTGTCCATTCTAATGAGGCTACATAATGTCTCAATTGACAATACGCAAAGCAATGTGTTGGGGGAATCCCATATCTGGCCTGGAGCTCTGAATACTCCTGAATTCGTCCCTCTTCTGTAACTATGTGTGCCAAATATACGATCCCCTTTTTTGCCCAACTACTAAATGTACTAACCCCCTGACCTGGGGGAAATGCTGGGTTATCACATATTGACATCCAAGGGGACACACGGGAGGAGAAATGATACCGTCTACACACCCATCTCCAAGTATCCCTGAGAGATTTTAAAAGTGGGTGCCTCTGAAATGCTGAAGCGGGCAGCGGAGCACCCGTGTGGAGTAAATGGCTAAAATGTATATCTGGAAACACCGAGGTCTCCACCGATGTGACGGAGAAATCTGATGTCCCCCGATACCAATCGTTTATATGTCGCATGGAACACGCAGTCGCCAGAAATTTAATACTTAAAAGTCCCATGCCACCTCCTTCCCTTGGTGCCACTATCTGGTTATACGGTATTCTTGGTTTCTTCCCCTGCCACAGGTATGTTTGTAGTAAACGTTGTAACTGTTTATCATCCTTGTGTTTCAAAAAGAGTGGTAGTTGTTGAAAAACATATAACCACCTGGGGGCTACCACCATATTGAATAGTGCTATTCTACCCCAAATAGTAAGTGGCAGCTCTTTCCACATCAGCAGTTTACTTTTAGTCATCTCCATTAATGGGGCTATATTATCTCTATACATAGTGGACCTATCACAAGGAATGTACACCCCCAGGTATCTCAGTTTTGTTGTCTCCCACCTAAGAGGGGCCTCCCCCTGCCAATGCGATTCAGTACCCATATTCATTGGCATCGCACAAGACTTAGAGAGGTTAAGATCAAATCCCGATAACATCCCATACTCCTTTATCAGTGACAAGGCTGCCTCAAATGACTCCCGTGGGTTGGTCAGTACCAGGAGAACGTCGTCAGCATAAGCCAAAGCACGGATCTCCTGCTCCCCCAACTGCACTCCACAGATTCTGGGGTCAGAGTTCAGAAGGCGTAGCAATGGTTCTAACGTTAGGTCAAACAGGAGTGGGGACAAGGGGCATCCCTGCCGCGTTCCTCTACCTATCCTGAACCCTGTCGAGAGCCCCCCATTAGCTGTTATATGTGCTTCCATGCCAGTATATAAAGTCTCAATTGCTTGTATTATTCCAGGAGGGAGTCCTATCCAATCTAACACATAAAACAGAAAGTCCCACCCTACCCTGTCAAAAGCTTTAGTGGCATCAAGGCTCACCAATATCCCAGGCGTCTCATCGGACCGACACTGTGCCATTGCAAGCAATATTCTCCGAATATGTACGACAGAATGTCTTTTGCGAATAAATCCCACTTGTGCCGGTTCAATCACACTGGGTATACACCTACCGAGCCGTGAAGCCAGGATCTTTGCTAAGAGCTTAATATCAACATTGATTAACGAAATAGGCCTGTAGGATTCTGGTTCTTCGACTACTTTTCCAGGTTTCAACAATAATGATATGCATGCAGTGTTTTCATATAAGGGAAATTTCCCTTCTTGTATCACCGCTTGGTGGTACTCGAAAAGTGGCCGTATCAATTGGGGTTGTAGTATTTTATAAAATTCTCCTGAATACCCATCCACCCCTGGTGCCGAAAACGACTTCAACCCTTTTATGGCCTCTATTAACTCTTTGGGCTGAATGGGGGCTTCTAGACATGCTATATCTGACTCTCCAAGCCTTGGCATTCGAGCCCTTCTCAAAAAGTCACTCATTTGTGCCTCCCCAACTGAATGTTCGGCTGTGTATAATTGTGCAAAATGTTCCTGGAGTATTTGGAGAATCCTATCTGGGCAATTAGTAAGGCCTCCCGCCTTTTCTTTTAGGGCCGATATGGTTCTGCCCCCCTCCCGCTTCCTGACTATCCGAGCCAACATTCCCCCGGCTCTGTTCCCAAACCTGTGGAAACTATACTTCTGAAAAATCCTATTTTTTAATACTCTTTCATGTAACAGAGAATTCACAGCTGCCTGAATAGATAAGTAGGTGTCCCTGTTAGCTGTGGTTTGCCGTTCCATATAGCGGCTTCTAGCCTTCTGTAGTTGTCTATTCAGATGTAAGAGGCTAGCTGTGCTCTTTTTCCGCTTATTTGCAACAAAGGCGATTATGTCCCCTCTGAGAACCGCCTTTCCAGTACACCAAAACAATTGGGGGTTAGATTTATGTTGCCTGTTGAACAATTCATATTCTTCCCATTTTTTGACTAAGAATTTTTGAAAAGACTTATCTTTTACTAGATAACTAGGGAACCTCCACCGTCTGGTCGGCTTGTAGCTCCCTGGCGCCTCCAGCTCCAACCAGACAGGGCTATGATCTGATATCAATATCTCTTCAATTTTAGTGTCTCTGACACATGTGAATAATGCAGGGGAAGTAAACATATAATCTATTCTACCCCAAGTCCCGTGTGCCCTGGATCGATGCGTGTATTCCCTCGAGCCCGGGTGCAAATTCCGCCATGTATCTATTACAGAGAGTGAATTGCTAAATTCTTTTAACATTCTATACCCCTTGCGGTTCTCCCTCCCCCCGTGTCCTTCTTCCGAATAGTCAATTCTTGGGTCCATCAGTACATTCATATCCCCCGCAATCACCAAATGTTTACTTTCATAGGGGAGCAACTGCCGTGATAATCTGGGAAAGAAGGAATCATCTGGGGGAGTGGGGGCATATACATTTAGCAGGTATAATTCCCTCCCCTGTAACCACATTTTAATCAATACGAATCGCCCATTAGGATCTTGTAGAATTGTCTCCACCGTGCAAGCCAGTTTCCGGCGTATACAAATTACCACACCCCCTCTCCGCCCATCTGAGGATGCATGGATCACTTGTCCCACCCAGCCCTGCCTCAACTTTTCATGCTCTGCAGCTGTCAATTTCGTTTCCTGTAGACATGCAATATCTGCTTTGAGACGCTTTAAATGCGTTAAAATCTTTTTCCTTTTAATGGGAGACGAAATGCCTCCCACATTCCAAGTGACTATTTTACAATGTGTTATCACTTGGGCTTACTGATTTCATGATAATACACTTGAAAAATTCAGCCACTGGGTCCCAGCCCTTCCCCAGCAGCTGTGATAGTTGTGCTCTGTTACTTACTCCGTGTTTTAGACCTATACAGCACCCACATGTTTCGTTCGTTTGTTTGACCTGAATTAGAGACCTATACCCTTTTGTCAGAAACCCTCCCACCCTTGTTATGAAATCCCCTCTAAACCCTCCCTCCCCCCACCCCCTACCCCTCATTAGATGAGGACCCTTGCCCTCTATCCCAGCCCTTAACTTCTCTTCTTCCTTGGATGTAGTACCGCTATACGACTCCCCCCCCCCCCCGGCGTACCCCACACCCCCCCCCAACCTGAAAAAGGAAAAGGAATTGGAATTCCCCCCCTCCCCCCCCAGGCGACCCGCTTGCTCTACCTTAAGGAACCTTCAGGGAAACCTTCTATCAGCAGTTAATACATTTGGAACATTCAACATAACAATTCTTAACCCACACTCTATTAACAAAAATAACATTACTTGCATGCCTGCATCATCACCGCCCTCTTTTGGGGCTGTAAGTAAAGCTAAGCTTTTTACTCCAACATGAGTTTTTTGGGGGTGCGTTCACGGAGGTGCCTCCGCTGGTGCCAGTAACTCTGCGTCTATAAACTGCTGAGCCTCTGGGACTGAGTGGAAAGAACGCCATCGGTTTTCATGTTGGATTTTCAAAATAGCCGGATAAATCAGCATAAACCGTGTTCTCCTATTTACCAGCGTTGTACAAAGTGGATGGAACCGGCGTCTTTGCTCTTGTACTCCAGCCGAGTAATCCTGAAATATTTTAATCAGGTTCCCATCGTATTTCAAGGTATCCCTTTTCAGTCGGAAGCCCCTCATAATCTCCTCTTTGTGTAAGTAGTTGTGGACTTTGATGATCACCAACCTGGGTCGTTGTTGTCCCTGTTGCCAACGGCCGAGTCTGTGGGCCCTTTCTATACACAGTTCTCCATAGCTGTCTGACAGGGCCAATTCTTTTTTGAGCCATTGTTCCAACAGGTGTCCCAATGATTTTTCAGGGATTGCTTCTGGCAAGCCAACAATTCTTAAATTGCATCTCCGTGCTCTGTTCTCCATATCCTCAATCTTGTCTTGTTGTGCTTTAAGTTGTTCCATCAGACGGGTGACGTCTTGGGCATTCTGTGCTCTCGTATCTTCCACAGCTGAAATTCTGCTTTCCGCCTCTCCCACTCGTCTCACTGTGTCTGCCATGGTAGCTTCTAAACTGCTCATTTGGCGTTCAAGCAGGTCAAACCTTGGGTTAAGTGCGGCACTAACTGCCATTGTTATCTGTGCTAACTGTTTTTCAGAAAAGTCCCCAAGTTTTTCAAGCTTCCCTTCTGCCATCTTGGCCCCTGTGGTCGATGTGGGACTCCTCCCTTTATCGTATTTGGTCCCGCTTCGGGTTGTTCCTGTTAGTTTAGGCTTCAGAAATTGCTCCATACAGAGTGTATTATATCTTTTGCAGAATCTACGCGTCTGGTCTTATAATGTAGGCGCTTTTGCTGTATATATTACGATAGTGCTCTGTGCCTGGGTCCCACAAGCCCACCTCCGTCTGTTTTCCGCTAGTTCTGGGGGCCAATTCTCCCCCGCTACCAGACTGCGGGTCCAAGCCCCTCTCAAACTTTCCTTCAGTCTGCCAGTGGGAGCGACCCGCTATTAGTTGATTATCTATGCACCTGTGTAATAGTATGCAAACAATTGCCCAAATTCTACAAATTATGTGCCATAGTCTTGCTTATACTTCAAGCTTTATACCTCTCCTGTAGCACGAAGAGGGGTGCTCTTCTTTTCTCCACTGGTAGTTACGATCTCCGTGAGAAAATGTTCAAAGTACGCTGCCGAGGCGCCCACTCCTGAGATATGTGTGCAAATGTAGGCATTGCCTAATTTTGATTGTGATGCATGTCCGAGTGTTCCTGGCCCCTGGTATTGCGAGCTGAGTTATGGGCCGCTCTATGTTTCGGTGTCTCAATCACTGTTCACTCGTCGGGGGGTGAGGGGGGGACGCGGGGAAGGCAGATGAAATTTTAATTAGTCGCTCTCCCCCTTATCCACTAATCCGTTCCTCCTTCAAACTCCCTCAAATCAAGCCCTCGAGTTCTTACTCCGCGTGTTATGTCATCTGCTCTGTTAACTCTCCGTCTTCTTGTGCGCTGAGCTTCCGGCCGCCATTTTGATCTGGTCACGCGTGTCACTATCTTCGACTGCGCTGCACTCCCGGGCTTACCAAAAAGACTTCCGTAGGTGCCCGCATGTGTTGGGGAGCTTTAGGTGTCGCCAGCTTGCCGTGGAGGGGGTCTTGAGAGCGGGGGGGTAGAGGACCCGTCAGCGGTGTCGCGGAGCTCTCTCAGACCGCGGCCATCTTGCCGCTCGGCTCCACCGGAAGTCCTCCTCCAGTATTCATTGGGAGCAGGGCTCTCAGATGCACATTTAAAAAATCTGACATATTCCAATTAATAAATTCTGAATAAAATACTTTTTTCTACCTTTGTTGTCTGATCTATTCGCTTTGGTCCCAGTGTCTTCTGTTTTATGCAGTGTCTTCTTTCCATTTGATATTTTTTCTCTCACCATGTCCACCATCCTCCTGTGTCCTTATGTGTCCTGTCTACCATCTGTAGCCCTGTCCCTATCCTTCCTCGAGTTTCAGTATCTGCCCTCAACGTGTTCCAAACCAGCCCTTAAACTCAGCAGTTTACCCTCCATCCATGTCCACCATTTCTCCTCACTCCCCTCCATCCATGTGCATCTACTTCCTGTCTTCCCTCCCCTCCATCCATGCGCATCTACTTCCTCTGTCTTCCCTTCCCTCCATCCATGTCCAGCATTTCTCCTCTCTCCCTTTCCCTCCATCCATGTGCATCTCCTTCCTTTATCTTTCCTTCCCTCCATCCTTGTCCAACATTTTTCCTCTCTTTCCTGCCCTCCACGCCATCCATGTCCAGCATGTCTGCTCTCTTCCCTCCCCTCCATCCATGCGCATCTCCTCCCTGACTTTTCTCCCCTCCCTCCATCCATCTGTCCAGCAACTCTCCATTCTCCCCTCCCATCTCCTCCATCCACCCATATCCAGCAAATGTCCTCTGTCCCCTGCATGTTCAGCAATTCTCCCCTGCCCTCCCCTCCATCCATCCAACCATACCCAGCAAATTTCCTCTGTCCCCTTTCCCCTCCATCCATCCATGTCCAGCAATTCTCCTCCTTCCCCTGCCCTCCGCTCCGTCCAGCAACTCTCCATTCTCCCCTGCCCCTCCTCCATCCATCTCCAGCAAATTTCCTCTCTCCCCTTTCCCCTCCATCCATCCCCAGCAATTCTCCTCCTTCCCCTGCCCTCCGCTCCGTCCAGCAACTCTCCATTCTCCCCTGCCCTCTCCTCCATCCATCTCCAGCAAATTTCCTCTCTCCCCTATCCCCTCCATCAATCCCTGTTGTCCAGCAGTTCTCCTCTCTCCCCTGCCCATCCTGTTTCTGCCCATCCCCTTCTGTCCAGCGTCTCCCCCCCTCCCCCTTTGCAGCATCTCCCAGCCACCTGTAAGGACAACGTGGATGAAGCAGCTCACAGGTTTGCTTGCTGTTTGCACTCCCGAAGTTGCAGCGACGAACGAGTGGGCAGGCAGCGGTAGGAAAAGCAACAAGGAGCTAGGTTCGACTCTGTCCTTTGCTTCCCTGCCCTCTCAGCGTGCCCGAAAGGAAATGACGTCAGAGGAAGGCGGGACGCAGAAGGCAAGCAGGGAAGCGAATGACGGAGCAGTCGACCTGCCTCCTTGTTGCTTTTACTACCGAAGCGCTGCCCGCCCGTTCATCGCTGCGACTGAGTAAAAAAGTCACCGTTCCAGTCATTTGGGTGGGCCTGAGCCGAGATTAGGTGGGCCTGGGCCCATCCAGGCCCACCTGTAGCTACGCCCCTGAATTAGGGTATATCTGCTTAATGATGAGTGGCAACAGCAGCCTGGTGGTACTTCCCACCCCTAACACGCCATCATTTCTGGTGCTACAAAAATGTATTTATTAATCCGATAATCTTTTCCGTGATCCTCTCATTGCATTCTTTTGTATTTCTTGAACAAAGTCTCTTTTGCTCTTATTTTTTCAGCTACTTGTTTGGAGAACCATTTTCCACTTCTCCTACGCCTTCCCACACCAACAGCTCCTTCTTCAGGTATTCCCTCATTTTATCAAAATCAGTATGTCTGAAATCCAGTACTTTGAGTTTTGTGCGTCCGCACTCCACCTTTGCCCTTTTATCAAACCATATCGTGTGATGATCACTATTACATAGGTGGCACCCACCTGGATATTGGAAACACTTCCTCCATTTGTGAGCACTAGATCCAGTATCGACCCTTCCCTCGTGGGTTCTGTCACCATTTGGCTGAGCAAGGCACTTTGACAGGCGTTCACAATCTCCCTACTTTTTTCCAATTCAGCAGATGGGACATTCCAATCCACATCAGACAAGCTGATATCTCCCAACAGAAGCACCTCCCCTTTCATACCAATCTTTTGAACATCTTCTATCGATCCTTGTCTAGCTTCTCTGTTTGTGCTGGAGGTCTGTATAACCCCCTTGTGGATACAGGTTCCATCTTCTCTTTCCAGGTCGAACAATAAAGCTTCTTCCTTTCCCCATGTTCCCCACATTTCAGCCGCTCTGATATTGTCTCTCACATACAGCGCCACTCCTCCAACTCTTTGGCCCTCTCTATCGTTCCTAAAAAGATTATAGCCCGGTATGGACACATCTCATTCATGGGAATCATTGAACCATGTCTCTGTAATAGCAACAATATCCAAGTTTTCTTCAAATATCAGGGTTTGCAAGTCTTGAACCTTTTTACTTAGACCACGAGCATTTGTGCTCATTGCTTTCCATGTGCTTAGTGAGTTTAGGTGGTTTTCTATATTTAGATGACCTTTCCCTCTGCCATCTTGTTTATTCTCGGGGGGAGGGGGGGGACCTTTCTGAATTCAGCCTGCCTTCTAGTTTAAATGTCTAGAAACATACTGTCTGAACATCTCCCCAAGGTTCCCTTTTCCCGTCACAGAAAGATGTAGCCCATTATTACAGTGCAGCCTGTCATTTTTCCACATATTACCCCATGCTCCTATGTATCTAAAACCTTCTTCTTTACACCAAGACTCAAGCCACTTATTGAAATCCACTGTTTTTTGTAGTCTTTCCTCTCCCTTCCCCCATGTGGGAATTACTTCAGAAAAAGCCACAGATTTCAGAAAAACAAAAGATTTGAGTCCCTCCCCAAGCTTCTGGAGCCTCTCTGTGCTGTAAACTTGCTATTGTTGGCCAGGTCATTTGTCCCCAGATGAATTACAACATCAGTATTTGAAGCCTTGCTCTCTTCTCAGATCACTTTCAGTATTTGGTCAGTACATCTGGTAGCTGAAGATCCTGTAAGGCATTTCACTAGGTTAGAACTGAATTGTGTTCCAAAGTTAATGCCTCTGATAATGGAGTCTCTGAGCAGTAAGAGTTTTCTGCTTTTCACCAATCTGTCATTGTTTGGGGGATGTGCTACTTTCATTGCCTCTGATTCCACCTCAGTACTTCTTTTTTTCAGCATCATAATGATGCAACACAGCAAAAGAATTTGACAGGGGCATAGTTTAGGAGGGTGAGTGCTTCTGTGTCACAGATCTAAGTATACCAGAGCCTACTGTGACCCATCTATTCCTCTGTTGTTTCATTCTCTGTGGCAGTGGTGGTGGTAAATTGGCTGGAAATTAAGTAATCATGGATGCGTTTTTAGTTTTAGCTAATTCCTTCTTGCGTTTGTTGATCTCATCTTTCAAAGTTGATATTTGGAGAAAGATAGGACAAGCTCTAAGGTTCCAGATAGTTTGCCTTAGGATTAAAGCATTGCACTGGATGAAGGTCATATTGATGTGATTCACAAATGTGAAAAGATGAACTATGATAGGGGATAACAAGGAGTAGGATTGATCAATTAGGGCAATCAAGGGATACTTGTCTGTTGATTGCCCTATATAAAGGGTGTTCACATAGGGGTGGGTAGAACTTTAGAGTCAGACCCTCTGCAAGTGAAAATACAGGGTTTGTTTGTTTTATAAAATAAGAGAATAGAAGCAAGTAGAGTCAGCAGTTTATCAGGCAGATATTAAGACACAGGTAACATCAGTTTACAATCAAACCGAGCCTGAAAATGCCCAGCGTAGCTCGTAAGGTAAACTTAAATTCTGTTTTTTCTTTTACCACACAGCTGTATACAAATTGCCCCTCCTCCAGAGGTATGCAGTCTATCAGTCACCAGATGCTATGTAACCAAATTGACTGATTTAAGTCTCTGGCACTGAAGATTCAAAACCCAGTTCTAATAAACACACCTTTAAGATAGACACCAGAGTCACCAAATTCTGTGTAACCAAATTGATTGGATTAAGTCACTTGGCACAGGTTCAAAACACAGTTCTAAAGAGAGCATCTTTAAGACAATTCCAGCATAAAAATATGAAATCACTGGCACAGAAGTTCAAAACACAAGACAGTTTTTTTTAAATAAGATAAAATAGAAACAGGTAGAGTCAGCAGTTTATCAGGAAGATATTAAGACACAGGTAACATCAGTTTACAATCAAACCAAGTCTGAAAATGCCCAGTGTAATGAAACTGAAATGCATATACCCAGTACTTGGAACATAGTATCATAGTAACATAGTAACATAGTAGATGACGGCAGAAAAAGACCTGCACGGTCCATCTAGTCTGCCCACGATAAACTCATATGTGTATACATTACCTTGATTTGTACCTGTCTTTTTCAGGGCACAGACCGTATAAGTCTGTGCAGCAGTATTTCCCGCCTCCCAACCACCAGTCCCGCCTCCCATCACCGGCTCCGGCACAGACCCCGTATAAGTCTGCCCTCCCCCATCCTAGCCTCTCAACCACCAACCCCTCTTCCCCCCGCCACCCAATTTCAGCTAAGCTTCTGTGGATCCATTCTACAGAAAATTCATATATTTAATAAACATAATTTAAAGAAATAATATCACTAATAGTAGTACACATTTTCAACACTATGAACAAAATCTTGGACTAATCAATGTTTTACTCAACATTTATACATTTGATACCACAGTCACATCTACCATTGCATCCATCCAGTACTGCTGTCCCTTCTGATTAGAAGATGTATTGATAGGAAGGCTCTCCAATCATTTTACTTAACCTGTATACAATTTAGAATTATTATTATTATTATTAAATTTGTACCCCGCGCTTTCCCACATAATACATGCTCAATGCGGCTTACATAGTAATTTGAAATACAAAGTTAATAGAATTTTAATAAAACAGTAGTAAAGCAATGTAAAGTTGGGCTTAGTAGTGTATGATCAGTTGAGCTAGATAATATATGACTAGGATAAAAGAGGGTAGATAGGATAGTGTAATTTGGGAGAAAGGATAAGGAGGGATAAAATTAAGGAGAGATGGAAAGAGAAGGATGGGAGGTTGGTATTTAAGTCAGAACAGAATTGGGGGGTGGAAGTTGGCGAGAATCTTATGACATGTAATTGTAGGGGTGGGCAAATAAATCTCATGTATATTCATTGTGGCAATCTTGAAACCCTAATTGGGTGGTTGCCCACCCCTGCCTTACAAGTTTGCATGCATACTTTTCCTGCGACCTTCAGAGTACTACCAAGAAAGCAGTGTATCTTAACCAGTGCAGATTTTACTGCAGTGTTACATCACTGGTAGTCAGAGAGAAAGTCTGCAGTGGCCTTGCTCTTTCCTGCACTTTTCAGGAAGAATGCTGAAGAGTCGGAAAAGCTTATTGAAATATCTGTAAATCTGGAAGACGTAATGGAGCAGTTCTGCAAACTGAAGAGTAGCAAATCTCCTGGACCAGATGGTATTCACCCTAGGGTACTGATAGAACTAAAAAATGAGCTGGCAGAGCTACTGGTATTGATTTGTAATTTATCCTTAAAATCGAGCGTGGTACCGGAAGATTGGAGGGTGGCCAATGTAACGCCGATATTTTAAAAAGGTTCCAGAGGAGACCTGGGAAATTATAGACCGGTGAGTCTGACGTCGGTGCCGGGCAAAATGGTAGAGACTATAATCAAGAACAAAATTACAGAGCACGTTCAAAAGCATGGACTAATGGGACAAAGTCAACATGGATTTAGTGAAGGGAAGTCTTGCCTGACCAATCCGCTGCATTTCTTTGAAGGGGTAAACAAACATGTGGACAAAGGTGAGCTGGTTGATATTGTGTATCTAGATTTTCAGAAGGCATTTGATAAGGTCCCTCATGAAAGACTACAGAGGAAATTAGAGGGACATGGGTTTGGAGGTAGTGTCTTACTGTGGATTAAAAACTGGTTGAAAGATAGGAAACAGAGAGTAGGACTAAAAGGTCAATATTCTCAATGGAGAAGGGTAGTTAGTGGGGTCCCTCAGGGATCGGTGCTGGGACCTCTGCTTTTTAGCATATTCATAAATGACCTAGAGATGGGGGTAACTAGTGAGGTAATCAAAGTTGCCGATGTCACAAAGTTATTCAAAGTAGTCAAATCGTGGGAAGATTGTGAAAAACTACAAGAGGACCTTACAAGACTGGGAGACTGGGTGTCTAAATGGCAGATGACGTTTAATGTGAACAAGTGCAAAGTGATGCATGTAGGAAAGAGGAACCCAAACTATAACTACGTCATGCAAGGTGCAGCGTTGGGAGTCATGGACCGAGAAAGGGATCTAGGTGTCGTCGTTGATGATACATTGAAAACTTCTGCTCAATGTGCTGCTGCGGCTAGGAAAGCAAATAGAATGTTGGGTATCATTAGGAAAGGGATGGAAAACAAAAATAAGGATATTATTCTGCCGTTGTATCGCTCCATGGTGCAACTGCACCTACAGTATTGTGTTCAATTTTGGTTGCCGCACCTCAAAAAAAAAGACATAGCGGAATTGGAAAAGGTGCAGAGAAGGACAACAAAGGTGATACAGGGGTTGGGGCGACTTCCCTATTAGGAAAGCCTGAAGAGGCTGGGGCTCTTCAGCTTGGAGAAAAGGCGGCTGAGGGGAGATATGATAGAGGTCTATAAGATAATGAGTGGAATGGAACGGGTCGATGTGGAGTGTCTGTTTATGCTTTCAAAAAATGCTAGGACAAGGGGGCATGCGATGAACCTGCAGTGTGGTAAATTGAAAATGAACCGGAGGAAATTTTTCTTCACTCAACACGTAGTTAAACTCTGGAATTCGCCGCCGGAAAAGGTGGTTAAGGCTGACTTCAAAAAAAGGGTTGGACGGCTTCCTGGAGGGAAAAGCCATAGGATGTTATTGAATGGATGAGGGAATACAGTATTTCTAGGATAGGCGGGACAATTTGCTTGTTCTTTTGTTCGCTGTCGGTGACAGGGTGCTGGGCTCGATGGACCCTTGGTCTGTCCCAGCATGGCGATGCTTATGTACTTATGTAGGTGCGTACAGTGACCACTATGCTAACTAGAAGTGGAGACAGATTTTGGAGGGAGCTTCTGGAGTATAAAACCCCCTTCCCAGACTCAAAGTTTATCTTCTGGTTCAGCCCCCACCCCCCATGCCATTGCACCTTTGCTGTAAGGGGAGAGTCCTTCAAACCTAAACCCTAGCCAGCTTTGCCTGGCAGAACAGCAAGCAGAAGCATAGAGATTCAAAATATGAAAATGGTGAATATGAAAGGTGTAAAAGTTTGGACATCCTTTCAGTCAAACTCTGTCTCATGAAAATTCTTAAAAATAAATAGGAGAGGAAAGAAATGCCTTGTGACCCAAGCCTGATAACTAGAGAAGCCAGGGTTCAAATCCCACTGCCCTTCCTTGGGACCTTGAACAAGCCACTTAACCCTCTATTCTCTCTCCATTGTTCCAGGCACAAACTTACCCTCCTGTTTACAAAGCCGCGCTAGCAGCTGGCAGTGCACTAATTCTGTCTGTGTCGGCATTACCGCACAGCTTTGTAAACAGGGGCCTTAGACTGCAAGACCTACAGGGACAGGAAAATACCAACTATACCTGAATGTAACTTGTTTTTAGCTACCACTGATCTAAATCCAAATCCAAAATCCAGTATCAGGCATATTGAGAGGTAATACAAAACCCTATAAAAGTCACTACCACCATAAAAGCACTAACTTCCTTCCCCTCATTCCCTTTCCTCCTTTCCTGAAGTTACTATTGAGGAAACTACACTTCTCCTTTCTTCCTCAAAATGTACCACCTGTTCCTCTGATCCCATTCCCACCCACCTTCTTAATGCCATCTCTCCTACTCTTATTCCTTTTATCTGTCACATTCTCAACCTCTCACTTTCCACTGCGACTGTCCCTGCTGCCTTTAAACATGCTTTGGTCACACCTCTCCTTAAGAAGCCTCCACTTGACCCTACTTGTCCCTCTAATTACTGACCCATCTCCCTCCTTCCTTTTCTCTCCAAATTACTTGAGCGTGCTGTTCACCGCCGCTGCCTTGATTTTCTCTCCTCACATGCTATTCTTGACCCATTACAATCTGGTTTTCGCCCTCTCCACTCAACCGAAACTGCGCTTACTAAAGTCTCCAATGACCTATTACTGGCTAAATCCAGAGGTCAATATTCCATCCTCATTCTTCTTGATCTTTCCGCTGCTTTTGACACTGTCGATCACAGCATACTTCTCGATACCCTGTCCTCACTTGGATTCCAGGGCTCTGTCCTTTCCTGGTTCTCTTCCTACCTCTCCCTCCGCACCTTTAGTGTTCACTCTGGTGGATCCTCTTCTACTTCTATTTCTCTGCCTATCGGCGTACCTCAGGGTTCTGTTCTTGGTCCCCTCCTCTTTTCTATCTACACTTCTTCCCTTGGTTCATTAATCTCATCCCATGGCTTTTCCTACCATCTCTATGCTGATGACTCCCAAATCTACCTTTCTACCCCTGATATCTCACCTTGCATCCAAACCAAAGTTTCAGCGTGCTTGTCTGACATTGCTGTCTGGATGTCTCAATGCCACCTGAAATTAAATATGACCAAAACCGAGCTTCTCATTTTCCCCCCCAAACCCACCTCCCCGCTCCCCCCCCCCCCCCCCCCGTTTTCTATTTCTGTTGATGGCTCTCTCATTCTCCCTGTCTCCTCAGCTCAAAACCTTGGGGTCATCTTTGACTCTTCTCTCTCCTTCTCTGCTCATATCCAGCAGACCGCCAAGACCTGTCGTTTCTTTCTTTACAACATTCGTAAAATCCGCCCCTTTCTTTCCGAGCACTCTACCAAAACCCTCATCCACACCCTTGTCACCTCTCGTTTAGACTACTTTAATCTGCTTCTTGCTGGCCTCCCACTTAGTCACCTCTCCCCTCTCCAGTCGGTTCAAAACTCTGCTGCCCGTCTCATCTTCCGCCAGGGTCGCTTTACTCATACTACCCCTCTCCTCAAGACCCTTCACTGGCTCCCTATCCGTTTTCGCATCCTGTTCAAACTTCTTCTACTAACCTATAAATGTATTCACTCTGCTGCTCCCCAGTATCTCTCCACACTCGTCCTTCCCTACACCCCTTCCCGTGCACTCCGCTCCATGGATAAATCCTTCTTATCTGTTCCCTTCTCCACTACTGCCAACTCCAGACTTTGCGCCTTCTGTCTCGCTGCACCCTATGCCTGGAATAAACTTCCTGAGCCCCTACGTCTTGCCCCATCCTTGGCCACCTTTAAATCTAGACTGAAAGCCCACCTCTTTAACATTGCTTTTGACTCGTAACCACTTGTAACCACTCGCCTCCACCTACCCTCCTCTCTTCCTTCCGTTCACATTAATTGATTTGATTTGCTTACTTTATTTATTTTTTGTCTATTAGATTGTAAGCTCTTTGAGCAGGGACTGTCTTTCTTCTATGTTTGTGCAGCGCTGCATATGCCTTGTAGCGCTATAGAAATGCTAAATAGTAGTAGTAGTAGTAGTAGTAGTAGAGTCACACAAAGGCCTACCTAGGGAAATGCTGCATTATAAACATTGCAGTGGCCAGTACATCAAAATACCTACAGGAAAATTGAGCTGGATTAATACAGATCAATTCTACACAGAAAATTGATGCTAACAGAATGTTTCCTCTAAGGAGTGGTCTGATGTGTACAATTTTTGTATGTGTGTGTGAGCAACAAGTGTTAAGAAACCAACAATTTTTGAGTGCCAGTATTAGCAATGCATTTCTGTATATATAGCACAAAAAAACATTTGTGAGCAACAATGTAAAATTTGTGAGCGACGCTCCTAAAATATATGAACAATCACTCATGCGCTCTGCTTCACTGGCTAACAGAATACCTGGTCTCTTTCACACATGCAGCAAACAGACAGACCCTTACTAAATATAGAATAATTAACCACAAACTAAAAATAGGTAAACAAAAACTGAACTCAATCCCCAAGAAACCAGACTCTTGCACAAAACCAGCAACGTAGTTTTTACACTGGTTCTAGCCGGTTTAGTGAACAAGGAGTACAGCAAGACATGCACAAAAGGGTTCTCCGAGCTCTTTTCCTGTCATGGTAGCAGCTAGCGAAAATTGTATGCAAAGCTATTATAATGAGCTAATTAGTATACAAATGTGCATGCAGAGCAATATACAGCCATTTCCCAAGTGATGAACATCAGCAGCCCCTACCTTAACCGTGGAAAATTTAATGTGAGGTCAGGATCTGCCGATACTGCCTGGTGGCTGGCTGAGGAGAGCTGTCAGAGCTGTGGACTGCCCAGTCCTGCCAGGGAAACGTCCACTGTCATGTTAAAAAAAACAGTATCAAAGAGAGAGGAGCTGTTATCAAATAATACTGATGTTAAGGAAGATCATAAACTCTGCCAGTGGACTCCCTAAATACAAGATTTTGCTGTTGATGCACCGGAGCCTTGCAAGGGAAGAGGAATTTCTTGGATGCCAATTGCTGTGGCTCCGGCTTTGCTGTAGCTGGGGCGAAATGGTGCTCGGGACCAGCCTGACTCTTATTAGCCTCCCACGAGTCACCAAGGAGCTGTTGTCCTCAGCCTCAAGTTCTAGCATGGAGCAACCTGGACAAAAGAGCAATGCAAGGAAACCTGCAAAGGCTGCAGTGAGAGCTGGCCTGGCAGAAGCGCACCTATGATCAGGGGCAGTGGAAGGTTCCCTGTCCGGAGGAGCGAGAAGACAAGGGATTCCTGGACAAGCAAGCAGAAAGAGCAGAAAAAAAAAAAAAAAAGGCTTTCATACACACAGCTTGTCTGCATGAATGAAAGCGTTCTGAAGCATGTGCAGAGCAGCCACGCTTAGCGATTGGCTGCTCTATGCATGCTCAGCTGACCAACTGGCTTCACCCTCTATGGAGGAAATTGCATGCAAATGACCTAACTGTGAGCAGCTCATTTGCTTGTGATTTTCTTCGTGCATGCCCGTTTTTTTTAAAATAGGTGAGTGGCAACGAGGATCGGTAAGGTAAGAGGTAATTGTGGGGAGTTTAGTGCATCTGTGCCTGAGTCTAGATTTCATTCACTCATTATTCAGTCTCCAATTTCCCACTTTTTATTGAGTGTACCTACAGCTTTCCATCTTTTTCCCTCACCCTGGCCCTCCCATTTCCCGGTCTTTCACCCCCCCCCCCCCCCCACACACACACACTATCAAGGATCTCCTCTTTTGTTTCCTCCCCTAACACCATCCAGGATTACTCCTGCCTGTCTCTCTCACCCTGGAATGCAGCACTGCTCCATCTCTCTTCTCCTATTCTCTTCACCATCCTGCATTGTCCCATATATGTCTCTCTCCTTCCATCCAACATTATCTGTCTTTCTCACTCCCCACTCCCATTCAGTATTGCCCATTTCTCTCTATATCCCCAATTCAGCACTGCTCCATCTTTCTTCTCCTCATCCAGTATTGTCCCTGTTTCTCTTCCCCCCTCCCATCCAGTATTGCTAGTTGGAGCTATTCCTGTCTCTCTTTCCCTTCCCATCTCTCTCCCCCTACCCCTCCAATGCAGCATTGCCTCTCTCTCTCTCTTTCTCTCTGTTTCTCTCTCTCTCTCCTTCGCCAATCCAATATTGCCCATCTCTCTCCTCCCCTCCCACAATCCAGCATTGCCTCTAGGTGTGTGTGTGTGTGTGTGTGTGTGTGTGTGTGTGTGTGTGTGTGTGTGTGTGTGTGTGTCTCACTTCCATCCAGCATTGTCCCCTTTCCCTCAGCCAGTATTGCCCGGTTTCCATCTATTGAGCATTGCCCCCGTCACTCTCCTGCCCTCCAACATTACCCTGCTCTGTGCTCTTTTCTTCTTCAGCCCTCCCTCTCCCCCTCCCAACCTGATGCTGCTTCTGTAGTTCTCCTCCTCCCACACATCCTGCTTCTCTAACCTTACCCTCCCCCCTCCAATGCTGCTTCTTCCTGCCCTTCCAATGCTGCTGATTTTCCAACCCTCCCCCCCCCAGCTGGATGCAGCTTCTCTAACTTTCCCTCCTACCAGACAGTGGCGTAGCCACAGGTGGGCCGGGGTGGGCTGGGGCCCACCCACTTAGGGCTTAGGCCCATCCAGCAGTAGCACATGGTAATGAAAATGCTGCTCTCCACAATACTGGCACCTTCGCATGCTCAGTTTTCAGCGCATGCCTGCTGCAGACTACCAAGGTGGAGACTGGAGAGAAGCATTTTCCCACCAACTGAGATATTTTTTTGTTGTGGGGGTGGGGGAGAGAATATTTGGTGCCCACCCACTTCTTGCCTAGGCCCACCCAAAATCTGCTGTCTGGCTACGCCCCTGGTGCAATTAGTGCAAGGAAAAGTAGAAAGTACCACAAAACACATTAAAGTGTTTTGCGGTAGCCCATTTTCCTGCGCTAAACGCACTTTAAGGGCCTAATGCAGTTTAATTGATGGGCCCCTTATATAGGTGCATAAGCACTTATGTTGCCCTTATAAAATAAATGGCACCATTTTGGATTTTTCTCCTAAGAATCCCGTTTTAAAATCAGGCACCTAATGTGAAAACATCACCTTATGGAACACTTCAGCAAAACATAAAGCAGGAGATTGATATTATGCTTTCCAAATCCCATCAATCACTGCTGCCGTAATTTGCACCCTGTTGCATTATAACCTGGGTAATATAGTGGTTAATACAGGGCTTCCCAAGCCTGTCCTTGTGACTCCGTAACCATTTAGTTTTTCAGATACCCATGATGAATGTGCATTAGATAAATTTGCATATACTTGGTCTCCAATGCATGCAGGTTTATCTCATGTATGTTCATTGGGGGTATCCTGAAAACTTGACTTACTGTGAGTTCACCAGGACCGATTTGGGAAGTCCTGCATTAAGGGAAGGACATGTCTGTCTTTTATCTTTTCCACAGACCATTGAGCTCTCTCCAGGAGCAGTGAGAATGGTTGTTTCCTCTAGGTCCAGTGCACTGTGTTGCAATCATGTTGCCTTTAATGCAGTTAGATTGTTGACCACGCTGACAAATGAAGCACAAAACTGGCTGTCTATGCTGCCAACTTGTAGAAGTTAATTTAGACACCAGACAATAGCAGTGGAATACAAAAGGTAAACAGGCAGCTAAAGAAAGGCAAGGAATCAAGAGTCTGGTGGTTTGCATAACAAACCTTTGCCTTGGGATGTTCATTCTTAAGACTCAAGTCTTGCACCCCAGCATGCACAGGTACCCCTGGGAAGCAGGTCTCCACTTGTTCCACCTTCTCTTTCTGCAAGCTGAGAAGCAAGCATTCCAAATCCCAAAACAAATTTGATAAAAATTGCTACAGTCCTGCTGACTGATTTCTTGCCAAGCTAGTTACCAACAGCCTTCTTGTTCTACCCTTGCACAGAGTAAATTAAAGAGAAAATATGGACCCTCTGTAATTAAAATTAAAGCAAATTCTGGTCCTTGCATGATCCTTTAGATAAAATAATACATGAAGACACATGGTTTTGGTGGGCAGTGACAGTTTGGTGATGGCAGAGGGCCAGATGTGTACTGCTGCCTATGGGAACAGTATGTACATCTGGCCCAATGTAACCATTCCTTCTATATTCTTTTCTTTTCTTTACAGTGAATTGATACAATAAATGATTATGAGGGCAATCTTCACAAAGCTGCGTATTAGCAACGGATGCAGATACTATTCTACCCCTGGAACTTTAGGCACTTTTTCAAGAGATTGTACCTGAGTAATTTCTCCTTGAAGAAGACATTAAGCTACACTGGTTTAAAGTGCCCACAGACTTTTTCCATACTGCTCTCCATTCAGTTAAGGCTCCAGGGAGAGAAACTACACACCTATTTGAAATGTGATTATATGCATGTAGAGGACAATACTGCAAAGGGGCCTCTAGAGGGTGCCTATTTAGAGCTTATTCTAGAAAGGAAAGGAGGAGATGACTTTCCTTTAGAGAATACTAATGTAACCAAGTATATAAGTGTGTATGTATTTAGGTGAGTAGTTAAGCCAGCCATCAAGCTGGTAGAAATGCTGGTAGGTAGGTGGTAGAACTAGAGGACATGAATTGAGGTTGAACAGGGGCAGACTCTGGACTAATGTCAGGAAGTATTTTTTCACAGAGAGGGTGATGGATATGTGGAATTCCCTCCCACGGGAGGAGGTGGAGATGAAAACGGTAATGGAATTCAAACATGCGTGCATGGCCACTGGGCCGGGCCCGGGGCAAGGCCGTCAAAGGGGCTCCACCCACATGGCCGCCCCCTCTGAGGTCACCGCCGCCACCGCCACTCCCCCTTTCATCCCCCCCCCCCCCCCCCCCCACGAGGTTGCCCTGCAATGCGTGGGATAAACACAAAGGAATCCTGTTTAGAAGGAATGGTTCCGCGGAATCTTAGCGGAGATTGGATGGTGACGCCGGTAATTGAGAAACAAAACGGGAGCTGGACAGACTTCTATGGTCTATGCCCTGATCATGACTGAATAGATAGGGATGGGCTGGAGTGTAAATTTTAAGGGGCTTCGATGTTAGCTTCAGAACTTAGTACAAGAACAGTGCTGGGTAGACTTCTACGGTCTGTGCCCTAAGAAAAGCAAGGAAGTATCTTGTTGGGCAGATTGGATGGACCGTACAGGTCTTTATCTGCCATCATTTACTATGTTACTATGTTACTATTGGGCTCATTTTTGAAAGAGAAAGACACCCATCTTTCGACACAAATCAGAAGATGGGCGTCCTTCTCACAGGGTCGTCCAAATCGGTATAATCGAAAGCCAATTTTGGATGTCCCCAACTGCTTTCCATCGCAGGGATGGCCAAAGTTCAAGGGGGCATGTCGGAGGCTTAGCGAAGGTGGGACTTGGGCGTGCCTAACATATGGACGTCCTTGACCCATAATGGAAAAAAAAGGGAGTCCCTGACGAGCACTTAGATGACTTATCTGGTCATACCCCCCCCCCCCATACCCCCCCTACCTGTTTCGTTTGTGGAAGAAACAGCGAGCCCTCCAAAACCCACCACAAACCCACTGTACCCACATCTAGGTGCCCCCCTTCACCTGTAAGGGCTATGGTAGTGGTATACAGTTGTGGGTAGTGGGTTTGGGGCGGTTGGGGGGCTCAGCACACAAGGTAAAGGAGCTATGTACCTGGGAGCAATTTATAAAGTCCACTTCAGTGCCCCCTAGAGTGCCCAGTTGGTGAGTGTATGAACATAGCTCCTCCTGTCTCCCATTTATATTTTGTGGTTAATGTCTATATTATTGGTTAATTTTCTGTTCTGCCTTATTGTGCCTGTCAGTTCCTGTTCCTACTAATGCAGGGGTACTGGAGGGGTTTCGTTCACTTTTGAACTTTGGGGTGCTGGATGTTTTGTTTGTTTGAAATATGCTTGGAATGTTGCTCTGTATTCTGACTGTATACTCTGTTTATTGCAGTGGTTCCCAAACCTGGTGCTGGAGGCACCCCAGCCAGTCAGGTTTTCAGGATACCCACAATGAATATTCATGAGATAGATGTGCATGCAGTAGAGGCAGTGCATGCAAATCTCTCTCATGAATATTCATTGTGGATATATTGAAAACCTGACTGGCTGGGATGTCTTCAGGACCAGGTTTGGGAACCACTGGATTGCATATTTTGTACTTTTGACTTCCAAGTTAATAAACAGATTTAACCTAAAAGTATGGCCATTATAGTTTCAGACAGTGCTCAAATCTCAGCCAAGAAAGTGGAAAAGGGCACCTTAAAGTCATTTTGTCAGCAGAAAAGGGAAGCAGTTTGTAGCCACCAGGTTAACAAAACACTGCAGACATAACCGAACAAAACAAGACATAACCGAAATCACAAATGAAATCACACACAGCCTCCAAATAATGAACTCCTGGGCAGACGCATTCCAACTAAAATTAAACGCAGAAAAAACACAATGTCTCATCCTGTCCTCACAATAGAATACAAACAAGCCCAATACCATAAACACTCCAAACTACACACTCCCAGTCTCAGACAGCCTGAAAATTCTGGGAGTCACAATAGACCGAAATCTCACACTTGAAGACCATGCGAAAAATATGGCAAAGAAAATGTTCTACTCAATGTGGAAACTTAAAAGAAAAGCCTTTCTTCCCAAGGGAAGTATTCCGCAGCCTAGTTCAATCAATGGTACTAAGTCACCTAGACTACTGCAATGCCATCTATGCCAGATGCAAAGAACAAATCATCAAGAAGCTTCAAACTGCTCAAAACACAGCAGCCAGACTCATATTTGGGAAAGCGAAATACGAAAGCGCCAAACCCCTAAGAGAAAAACTACACTGGCTCCTACTAAAAGAGCGAATTGCATTCAAAGTCTGTACCTGGTCCACAAAATCATTTATGGGGAAGCTCCAGCCTACATGTCAGACCTTATAGACTTGCCTACTGGGAACGCAAAAGAATCATCATGCACATTCCTTAACCTCCACTACCCTAACTGTAAAGGGCTAAAATATAAATCCACATACACGACCAGTTTCTCATACATCTGCACGCAGCTGTGGAACGCACTACTGAAGGCCATAAAAACAACGCAAGACCTAACCATTTTCCGAAGACTACTGAAAACAGATGTGTTCAAGAAGGTATACCAGAAACATTCATCCTAAATACCAAATAATGACTTTATACACGATCTATACAAAACTGAACCTTTACCGCACGATTACTTAACCTCTTTGCTAATAGTGATCAAACACTACCAATTAAATCTTATGTCAAATAAGATACATCTAAAGTCGATGACCTAATGTATGTTACAACCCAATTTATTTATTACTCAGGAACCTTCATGCAATACCATAATGTATTCCTCTCTACCATGTATGTATGCACATGATATATATACATACCATGATCTGTTCCTTATATATTATATTCCATGTATGTTACCATATATGTATGCACCTTAACACAATACCACTTGTAATTCTGTTACTCGGAAATGGCAATCGCCATTATGGCAAATGTAAGCCACATTGAGCCTGCAAATTGGTGGGAAAATGTGGGATACAAATGCTATAAATAAATAAATAAATAAATAAATAAATAAATAAATAAAATTAACTCTGACACCAAAAACTATGCATCTCTCTCTCTCTCTCTCTCTCTCTCTCTCTAGATAGATAGATAGATAGATAGATAGATAGATAGATATAAAAATAGCTTTTTGGCTGAATACAAATAATGAAAAATATTATTTGGTTGGATATGAATAATGTGCATTCAGCTTTAACAAAACAAATAATGAAAGAAGTAGTGTGAAATCAGAGAACAACTGTTTTTTTTCAGTAGGATTTAGCACAGTAGAGCCATAGATTATTCATATTGGAATTTAAGTCACTATTTGGCCGAATACGAATAACGTATTCTGGGCCGAATTGAATCAATTACAAATATTTGGTATAGCCCTAATGTATATACATATACTTGTGTGTGTGTGTGTGTGTGTTTATGTGTTTGTTTGTGTGTGTGTATGTGTGTGTGTGTAAAATCCAGCTGTTTTACACTGTAGAAAACACCTGTGTTAAAAAAATGCCAGGGGAAGTTCTTTTAAAGTCTGATTTTTGAAAAAGAAAAATGTTTGACGAAGAAAATGTTTTAGTACAAATAAAGAAACTGGTATTGAACTTAAAAATGGAGGGGGAAAGTTTGGTGCACATAATAATGCATAATTCATACTTTGCACAGAAAAATTACCTCCAGAATGTTCAGTAAAAACAGTCTGTGCTGGTCACTTAAATGCTTAAATGCATTTCTTTATGTGCTGACAAGAATAATCAAATGTGTCTCTATATGTGTATGTATGTATGAAGTAGAGATTCATAGACTCATGCACAACTCTATATGTATGTGTATATTAACCTAATTATTATGTCAAATGAGGAATATTAATATTATCTCTTCAAATTAGCAATGCTGATTATAACATATGAAGAGATTATAATCTCTTCATATGTTATAATCGGCATATATTAACCTAATAAAATATGTATAGAAAATTTTCATTTAATTAGATTATTAAGAAGATCAATAGAACAATTAAAATATATTTTAAAAAATCTCAGTCCATTATAGTGAAGAAAATAATTTGGCCTTGTTGTGTGTTCAGCAAAACTGCAAACCAAAATCAGCCTCTTGGAGAGGAGAAAAATAAGATCAGATATTTTGAATGTTGCCCCATAGGACACCGGCACAATATAGTACTACTGAATGCATTGTAGCTTCATATGCAATCAGAAGCCAATTGTTACTGGACTGTGTACAAGTACATACTGTGCTCAATGGCCTGATGAGGTATTATAGAGATGATGCACAGAGGCTTTGTGGATTTGAAGCCTACAATGTGCTTCAAAAGGGGAGGGGGTATGCAACACAACATTTATGGCTGTTTGACATCTCCTGTGGAAAACAGAGGGAGAGTTCCAAAGAATTCCATGAGTTTGGGAAGAACAGTAATTTCTAGAATGTATATCAAGATGGGGCAGGCTACCCCTCTGAATCTCTTGATTAACCTATTACAAGCCCCATTTAGACTGCATTGTTGTTAACTGTGTTCTGCTTGTTGCCATGTGAGAAAGTTCATGCAAAACAGCTGGAATATTATAAATGCCAAAATGTGTGCAGAAGAGTAAGCCATTAAAATATAGCCTAAAGAGAGTACCTAACTCTGACTTTATATAAGAAGCCACATTCAACTTGATACTTGATTAAAGCACTGTTGCTGTGTAATTTATCCATCGCTGTATTCATTTTTGCATTCCAGGATTTGCAGGGCCATTAACATTATGTCTTTGCCAGTCTTTCCGCTTTCTCCAAGCCGTTGACTTCACTTGTAAATGTTCCTGTAAGACAGAGATTGTTGCAGCAATTTGCAAAAAGTCTTAAATCATTTTCCACAGATGTAGTGTCATTACTTAAAAATTTGGCCTTGTGCTTTACTTGCTCGATTCTCTCCAGCTTTACAGTCAGCTGCTGAAAAGATGCAGATTTCATCGGGAATAGGTGGCACATCTTGGCAAGGGACTTGCGGCAGGCTTCATTTAGTGGGTTCAAGCCAACTATGGGTATCCCACAGCTACCAGTGGATTGCCACTGGAAATTTGCTTCTTTTTAGTGACAGCACTGTATATAATAATTTACAGTGATATGATTCAAGGTATTCCTGGAGGATGTCTGAAAACCTGTGTTAAATTATTTTTTTTGAAACTGAAGATAGCAGTTAAGAGCTTCTTCATATGGAACTAAGGGTGGCAAGTTGCACAGAAAGTTGTCTGAACCACTGTAAAATTTGGGCCTTTTCCAAAACCATTTTATTGCCCTAATTCCTAAATGAGCACAGGTGAATTGACTGTGACTTGGTGAGATACCAAGGGCCATAGTGGTCACTGCCTATCAAACTTGATTGGTCTGAGGTGAAATGGAGGGGACAATCAGCTTCTTGAAAGACTGACTGAAGACCTGGCTCAATTATGATACCGGTCCTAGGAAACAGATGGGCAAGCGGTCCACTAGTTCCTGTAAAATGGAAGATAAAGAAGCATACATGATGACAGGTAGATAAAAAGCCTTTATTGTAGAAAACTGGATAAAAAGGCACCTGACATGGCCATGTTTTGCCCAGTAGGACTACTGTAGGGGTGATAATTATACTAATAAACATATAAAAACGTAAGTAAGCATAAAAATAGATATACACATAACTAGTGAATATAAACCAATATAAAAGCACCAGAAAACCAGAAACATAATAGATAAGTATAACTTAAAAACCAATTGACTGTTGAAAATGCCATATTCATTAGTATAACATAAACATAAAGTCAACATAAAATTTAAAATTATATATACATAAATATAATTGCATCCACTATATATATAATACAAATAAATACATTAAAATATGTTTTGGAACCAGTCAAGGTATTGTTACATACCCTTAAGGTGTGGTACTGCCACGTCACTCAAGGTAAAACCCAAAGGTGTATTACTGCCAGTACACCCAGGTAAAACTGAAACAATTAAAAACATACACATGAATAGTCATTTCAAAGAAGTTATTATATTTAAAAAGTTAGAATAAAAAACAGTATTTGTGCAAATCAGACAGAAAGTGAAAGAGAAACTTACCAGAACCTCCAGACACAGGGGGGGATCTCTGCTCATTCATAAATATCTGTGTCTGGCTGGAAAAACTGGCTATAAACTGAGGCTGAGTCACATGATGTAATACCCCTCACCTGTTTCCAGGAGCTCTCAACAGGCTCTGGCAGCCTCTGAAGACTATGTTTTACTTCCTAGAAGAACTCTGCACTTCTTTTTTATGGCCCTGCAAAAGGGCATTGACTGATGACATCACATCCTGCCTAAGAGTATTTAAGGAAGTTCTGCCTAGGAGCATTTAAGAAAGTTCTCCACTCTCAGCCAGTGCCTCAGCAACAGGCCTCTTGGTGTCCTGCTGACTCCAGTGGTGTTGCCTTGTACCTGTATTCTTGCCTGCCTAACTTGTTCCTGCATTCCTTCCTGTCTTGCCCTGTTCTAGAATCCCTATCCGTCTGTTCCTGCCTCGCATTGCTCCAGAGTCCCTGCTTGTCTGTTCCTGCCTTGCCCTGTTCCAGAGCCCCTGCCTGTCTGTTCCTGTCTTGCCCTGTTCCAGAGTTCTTGTCTGTCTGTTCCTTTCTTGCTGTGTTCCAGAGTTCCTGCCTGTCCATCCCTCTCTTGCCTTGTTCCTGTCTTCCTACCTGCTGTTCCTGCCAAAGGTTCTTTTAAGAACCATCCTCTGGTCTGTTCCTGACTTCATCTGCCTGCCATCTGCCCTGACTTCTGGCCTGTTCCTGACTTTGGCTGCTGCAAGTCTTTACCTCCGGCCTGTTCCTGACCTTGCTTTAGACCCTGGTACTGGTTTGGTTTGAGTTTGCCAGCAGCTTATCCTGGACTTTGTCTAGTGGTGGCATCAGCCATCGTCAGTGAGGACCTGTACTGAGTTTGCGTAGTACAGGTGGTACCAACCTCACTACGGTCCAAGGGTTCATATTCCTCAAACTGTGACACATGGCTTGCTATCAGCCACATAAAACTTAATTTACACTAACAGCAGGCATTCCAAACATCTATAAATCTCTCAAACATGAAAATTTGAAAAAGAAAAACATATTCTAAGAGGGCACAACTTCCTAGGCATACAAACACTACAAAATATGACAATTAAAACCATCTAAAAATTGTGATTAAAATAGCAAAAACAAAATGGCTGCCTTTACATAAATGCTCAAAGAAAACCTTCAAAGACTCTCTTCTAAAAAGGAAAAAACATATATTCTAGAAGGGGAAGATATGCCCGATTATCACCGGTGCTACAAAAATAGAAATATTTTTGTAGCGCCAGAAATGGCATGTGCTAGAGTTAGGAACTACCACCAGGCTCCTGCGGTAGCCTGGCCAACCCTTTAGTAAAAAGGCCCCTTAATTAGATGTTGGTTGAAAGGAGTGAATGTGGTGCCACAAATTGACCTTTAAAGGGCATTAGTCAGGTACTCAATGGGTAAGTTTAGTGGAGGAGTATCCTAATGGTTGAAGAAGCAGGCTAAGTACCAGGAAAGCCTTGTTCAAATCCCACACAGCTCCTTGTGATCTTGGACAAGTCACTTATCCTCAATTGCCTCAGGTAGAAACTCAAATTGTGAGTCTTCCAAGGATAGAAAAATACTCACTTCAATAGCCATTAGGCTTGCAGGCAGTATATAAGAAATTAAGGAGCCCTTTTACTAAAAGTTAGTGAGTGCTAATGGAATTACCGTGCACTAAATGCTAAGAAACCTATTTTCTAACTATATGCTTCTAAGCATTTATCATTAGTGCATGCTAAACTTTAGTAAAAGGGCCTCTAAATAAATAAGTACCATGAAAGGTCATGGCAGCAATTTTCTTGTGGCAGCCACAAGGGGCAGGAGCCAAGCGGGCTTCACTTTTGGCCCCATCGCACCCACTGGACCACCAGGGATAGGAGGAAGGTCCATGGGGGCCTATCTAGACCCGGGGTGGGGGATGTTCCAGTGGGAGGGGTGTTCTTACTGATGTAAGCTAGGGAGGGAGGGAGGGTGTATGGGAGGAGGGTGGCTGGGAGGAGGCTCAGAGGGAAAAAAAATTAAAACATAAGTTATGAGTGTCCTGGCTAATACTAATCTAAAAAACTGTTTTATGCGGGCCCCATATGAATACTGGGCATGGCCTTGCACTGAATATTCAGGACTAATCTAGCCAGTGATGGTCAGTGTTTCAAAAAAATGCTGACCGCCACCGGCTGAATATCGGGCAGATATTTTATAGTTTATTGTTCATTACTTTTATTCCACCTTTATTTAAGGTGGAGTACAAAAAAACATACATAATTTATTTATTTACTTATTACATTTGTATCCCGCACAATTCCCACTCATCGCAAGCTCTATGCGGCTTACATAGTAACAAATCTTAAAAATACAACACTCAGAACAAAACACAAAAAGAACTAAAAAGATCCAATGATCAAACATCAAGCCTAAACTAAATGAATAGGTTCAGCTTATTAACCGGTCAACACATCTATACTGAGATTCTATCTATATCAATAGCAGCACTGAATATACATATTAAATAAGCACTGGTGGCAGTACTTACATCCTGCGGTGACCACACCAGCTGTAAATTGACTCATATGAGTCCAGTTGCCAGTTTCTGATTTAGCTAACACTTCTTATTGATAACATGAAGTAAGCAATTTCAGTTTTCCTTTTTCATCATATTTCTTCATGACAGCAACGTAACTTGAAAATAAGTACAAGAAAATTCAGCCTATAATATGCTGCATGGATTCTTGTATGATTTTGCAATCATGTCTCCTGTGTAGTTACTCACCTAGGCTTATGTTTCTGAGAAAATGGCAAAAATAAACATATAAATGAATAAATAATGGAACTTGACAACATTCTTGTAGGCTTTCACTTTCATTCTGGATCAGCGTCTTCATATCACTTTTATTCATGTGTCAATGATATTATTGCGTTTTCTGCATTAATATATTTTCCTCCTGTGAAATGCTTTGCAAATATTTAACATATATGGGAAAATGCTGTATATTCGAATCTGGGCAAGAGCCAGAAGCTGGATCAGATCTTGCTTCTGTGTTTCCAGATTTCTGAAGCTTAAAAACAAAATTCTGTGACTTAATCTGCAGGGAACCCATGCTCCTGTGTTTGGTCTCTTTATGAGCTAACAGTGTATAATCTTATTAAAAACGGATTTGGTATGCTGGTCAGAAAAAAATATCTCAACATTTGTTTCACTCTCCAGTATGTGAAAGAATATTTCAGTGCAGTTGATTATTCTAAGCATGATTTGAAACCTCCGCCCTTCCAGCATTTATTTTTTGTCAAAAGGCTTTACCTTGCATAACTTTACAAAGGAAAGCATGTCCGAATTACACATCTCCAACCTTCAAAGTAAACTGATAGGAACATTAGAATTCTATTATATGTATTGCCAGTTTGCCTAACAGCGATGTGCTGATGCTGAGTTCCAAGGTAGCGCAAGTCTGTGCCCAAATCGGGCCTTTGTTTATGCAGATGTTTGGGCTTAGAGCGGTGTTGTAGAGAGCAGGCCCCCATTCAGGCCCTGTTCACACTCGTCTACTACTCTGCTTGACTCATTGTCTAAACCTGCATGCATTGTTCTCCTTGACAGGTGATAACTACCCCGTGCAGTTCATTCCATCAACAATGGCAGCTGCTGCTGCTTCTGGACTCAGCCCTTTACAGCTCCAGGTATGTGCCAGAACACACACACACATACACACACACAAAAACACAAAAGAATTTGGGATGGAAGCCAATGTTTCAGTGCAAAACTGCTAACCAGCTATATGCTAAATAATAGTTTGAATGTTAAAGATAATTTTTTTTAGGTGTAGTCCAAAGGGATTAAAACCTTGTGTACTTACCTTGCTGCAGAGGTGACGGTGAGTTGCCATTGGTGATATTCAAACAGAACAGATATGCAGTTTCAAGTTGTAGATATCTTGCACTCTTGCTGATCAATTTTTAAGTTTATGGTGGCAACTCTGTAAATTGGTGCATTCTTTTTGATGCCCTGATACAACTTGGGGAGCGTTACTTCTATAATGACATCAAGTCATCTTGATGCTGTTACAGAATACTAGTGCAAACTGGCAATGCTGCGCAAAAAGAACGTATACCCGCTTATGTCAAGTCAATGGCAGGTGTAGAAGGGCATGCCTAGATCTGTCAATCAGCACATGCATCTGATAGTATTCTATAAGATGCGAACACTGATGGATGACACTCCTAAAGTCCCACCCATGCTCCTACTGCATGAATGCCCCCTTTTCAATTGTGCATTATGCCATTTACGCACAAGCTTTCAGAATAGCGCTGTGAGTAAACATGTATGGAGGTCACCTAGAGACAAAGCCGGATCCGGGGCAAACAATCTTCAGGACCCCGCCTCTGCTACTCCCCCCCCCCCCCCCCCCAGCAGCAATCGAGACAGACTGTTCTTCCAGCCATGGGTCCTTCTTCCTGATGTGTCCTGCCTCCTATCAAGTAACTTCCTGTTTCTGCATAGACAGGATGCACAGGAAGAAGGACCCATGGCTAGCAAAGCAGTATCTCTCAATCGCCAGCACTGGACCCTTCTTGGAGGCTGGGCCCAGAGAATCTTGCCCTCCCTCATCCTCCCTTCTCAGCAGCCCCGATTCTGCATTTATGAGCATCAGATGCTTCTTATATAGAATTGCCTTCCACATGCATAGCTATCAGTGGTGAATCTAGCATGCGCTTAATTTATTTTTCTATCAGCCCGTTGTGAGGACAGTCCCTGGGCAAAATGATACCCCTTGGAAGTGTCCCTTCCCTTTTGGACTTATGCACTTATAGACTCACAAACTGACTCAAAGCAGTGATGTGACATTGTTTCCCTTCTTCTTTATTTATTTATTTGTTACATTTGTATCCCACATTTTCCCACCTATTTGCAGGCTCAATGTGGCTTACATAGTACCATAGAGGCGACCACCAGTCCGGTTTGAACAAATACAGTGAGGTTGTGATAGAGTAAAGGTCAATGTGTGATAGACACATAGATAGCTTTGGTTTCGACATGCCGCTGGGTTAAGGCATTTTAGTTGGATCATTAGGGTATGTCTTTTTGAACAAGTTAGTTTTTAGTAGTTTCTGGAAGTTTAGGTGGTCATATGTTGTTTTCAAGGCGCTTGGTAGTGCGTTCCATAGTTGTGTGCTTATGTAGGAGAAGCTGGACGCATAGGTTGATTTGTATTTGAGTCCTTTGCAGCTTCTGAGTGAGATGCCCAGAGTGTATGCCCTTCCTGCAAAATTACTTCCAAGGTCTTGTTTCACTGAACCCCATTTGGAGATTTATTTTATTTTAAATAAAAGATTAGTCTGGTTTGATGGCTGTTTGTCAGTACTGTCCAATTCCATATGGAGAGCCTAATTTTTGTGCATTTACTCACACAAAGTTGAACGCCTTGTTATAGAATTGCCCTTCATGGAAGCGAGGTCCCAGAAGGAGTAATGACTAAATCAAAGGAAGTTGGGAGGAGAAGCAAAAGAGGGTGAAAAATCCCTAGATAGTTGCACATGAAGGCTTATGGTACTGTAGCCCAATAAAATCATTGCCAATTAAGCTGAAAGATTAAAGGAGCAAGAGGACACTACCAGGTGTTATACCACCTTATCCATCCTCCTACCCAAATAAGCCCCTCTGTTTACAAAGCCGAACGGCAATGCCAACATAACCCATTCAAAGTAAATGGGCTGTGTCAGCAATAGTTCACCAGCAGCCACTAGCTGTAAACAGGGGGAAGGTGATTTAAAAAGAAAGGTGCCAATATTCAAAACAACTTAAACAGCCAGGAGAGGCTCCTGGCCATTTAAATCACCTATCCGGGGCTAACTGGGTATGTTCAGAGGCACTTACCTGGATAAATCTGCTGAAAATAAGAAATTAACACTCAAGCTTAAACTGGTTATGTTGGGGGCATTCCGGGGGGGGGGGGGGCGCAGAGTGGGCACTTAGCTGGTTAAGATAACTTCATATATAGGATTACATAAAACATAGTCCTATCATTATAAGTTTCTTTATAGCCGGTTAAGTGCCAAATATCGCACTTAGAATATGGCCTGGCATTACATTTCCAGGTTTAACTCCAGCATAAATCAGCTGATCATCACCATCTGAATACTGGGTCCAAAACCTCTAAAAAACGGTACTTTGTAATGTACACTTTGGGCCCTATTTACTAAGCCGCACTAGAGGCATGTTAGCATTTTTAGCACGTGTTAAGTATTAGCACGCACTAACCGTGTAGACGCCCATAATATTCCTATGGGCCCTTATATATCTTTCTCTGACAATTCAAAGTCAGTTTTCAGTTTGGATGCTAAAAACCTGGGAATGCTTCACACTTTGCAGTTAACAGCATCTTTCTCTCTCCCCCCCCCCCCCCCCCCCCGCCCCCTCCCAAAATGAAAATGAAGAGGAGGGAGGTGGGGACTCGAAAGACAATTTTAAGGGAAAAATACTTTACAAATTGTTTAAAGAGTCATTGTAAGCCCCAGTCCTATTTGGAGGTGTTTACCTATTTCAGGTCCATTTTCCTCCACTACATCTTCTGGGGAATTTTACCTCCAAATACTGTGAAGTGGCCACTCCATACATCTTTACCTTTCAGGTAGTTTGGAAGTAAACCATTGACAACAAGTTGGCCAAACCCTTAAAAATTGTGAATTTTCAAGTCGCCTATTTCTGTCTATATCAGTTTTCCTTGCCTTTTCTTTTAAACATAATAAAATAGCCAATTTCATTTTGACCCAGCTTTTTCTGTGGGGTGAGTCCATCCTAAGCTTGCTAAAGATATATGAACAATTTCAGGGTGAACTTGCTTCCAGTGAGGGGCACTGTTATGAGCCATCAAATGACAATAAAACATGAAGCACAGCTATCTCTTTGAAGTGTTAAATAGTAACTTTGTTTCTCTCAACTTTAGTTTCCCTTTATAAGGTCATAGAAATGGTATGAGGACCCAGGGCAAGAAAGGATTCACATGATCATCTACAGATACAAAACAAAAGGAAATAGCATTACAATATAAATGTTGTTGTCCATACAACATTACACACAAAGACTCTCTTCCACACCTGCCCAGAAAGATTTTGGCCTGGGGATCATGCCCAGATCCTTTCTTCACGCCACCCATAGGAATCCTGGCCAGCACTTTCATTACCTGGATCTCTATGTGTGATGTGAAGGATGGATGTGAATTATTGAATATGAATGTATGCACTAATGATAACTAATGCTGGGAGTACTCATTAGAAGTAAGGCCTGCTTGTCAATTTACTGTGGCAGAGGAGTCTGTGAGTACTGCATGAGTCTTTTAATATCCTTACAGCCCTGGGAAGCCATAATCCTATAGATGTGTGTTGTGTTCGAGTAGACGGAAGGTGTATATGTGTATTAGAGAAGAAGAAAACATGTGGAGTGCAAAAATATGAGGCTATGAGAAGTATGTGAATGAGCATGAAACAGAGAGGGGGGTAAAATTAGGCTCAGTGTAGAATAATCCATTCAAAGTTCTGCTACACGATTTATATTCTGCCAGTGTTGCTACATCAGCCCTCTCCTCAAGTCACATCATTGGCTCCCTATCCATTTCTGCATAAGTTCAAACGCCTCTTACTGACTAGTGCATTCAACCTGCAGCTCCTCAGTACCTCCCAACACTTATCTCTCCCTACTCTCCTCCCTGGGAACTCCATTCATCGGGTAAATCTCTCTTATCTGTACCCTTCTCCTCCACTGAGAACTCCAGACTCCGTTCTTTTTATCTTGTCTCACCATATGCCCGGAATAGACTTCCCGAGTCAGTATGTCAAGCTACGTCTCTGACCGTATTCAAATCTAGGCTAAAAGCCCATCTTTTTGAGGCTGCTTTTAACACCTAACTCCTATTCACCTGTTCAGTACCCATGTCTCTTTTAATCATTCCCACCATAAGTAATTCTCTAATACCTTATTTGTCCTGTTGGTCTGTCTTGATGAACTTGTAGCTCTGTCAAGCAGGGACTGTCTCTTACATGTTTAATATACAATGCTGCGTACATCTTAGGAATGCTTGATAAGAAGTAGTAATAGCAGTAGTAGTAATAAGTGAGATGTTATATTGGCTCTTATGGTAGGCCGAAACAGTTGATAAAAATGACTTTGTTATAGGTAATTATCTCACTGATATGCATTTAATTCAGTGATATTATTCAAGTTTTAAGCATATAACAGTATTGTGATTTATTGGTGGGCATCCATCTTTGGTCTGGTGAAATGTATTCTTTCACCTCTAATTACTTGCTACATAATGGTCTCTAGGCTATGAACTTGTGACCCCTTGAGAAAGCACCGGCTGTTCAAAACATGATAAAGGTTTGGGGCTTGTAAGCGTCTTTGTTCCAGCTTTGCAGGCGTAAGATTTGTTGGCCTTTTTAAAAATTAGGTACTGAAGAAGTTGTTTTTTAAAAAATATTTACTGCAGAAGCACTTGAAGTGTAGTTGTTAAAATGCAGAATTTCTTTTTGCTTTTACATAAGGATCTTTTAAAAAGAGGTTTCCAACCCGTTCAACAGTCCATTGCCAGCAGGATTTGTTCAGCTCTTAAGCAAATTCAGGGGGTCTTTTGCTAAAGGTTAGCTCGAGTTTTCTGTAGCAGGTCCCATTTATTCCTATGGACCCTGCTGCAAATAACTCAAGCTAATCTTAGCAAAAGACCCCCTCATCATGGATTTCCACAAACAGATTTGCCTTAGACTTCTGCATATCAGGGCCTTTATGTTATAAAGTTCTGAATATTTTCATGAGTTTAATATACATTTTTATGAAACTTAACTGTGATATGCAAATAAGCTTCTTGCTCATCTGTATATCTTTGTAAATTTACAAGTTTTTGAATGTTGCCATGACTGAGAACTTCATGCATTCTCGGCTGTGGCAAAACGTGAAACACCTTTTTGCAAAAGTTCCTTGATTCACACGGCACTGCAAAGTCTTGGGGCTTCCTGTACCCAATGGGGCCTCAGAGGCCTTCTAGTGCTCTCCACCCCTAATATCCCCCAGCCCTGACTTGGTACATAAATGTTCCCCCCCCCCCCCCCCCCCCCCACTTTCATAAGCCTCACTCTATTTAGCTCCTAAAAATCCCCTGGTCCTATGCAAACTAGTCTACAAAGCCCTTGACTCAACCTAGAAGGGTCTCAGACTCAAAGGGGCATAGTACCACATATTCTCCTGGATTCTTTATATAGTACCCAAAATTGGGCAGTGATTCAAAATGTGCAATGAACTAAGCTGGCTAATGAGCCAATCAGTGCCAAATGAAAATAATTGCTTTCACTATTCTACAACAATGTGCACTCAGATAGCATGCAAACCAAAAGGGGGTGTGGCCATGGGAAGTGCATGGGCGGGTCAAGGACTTCCTAAAATTTGCATGCAGTGCTATAGAATACTGGGGAATTATGCCAAAATTGGGTGCCAGGAATTACATCTGGCTTCAGCAGGATAAGTCCTGGCACTCAGATTTGGGCACTGAAATCGGTGGTATTCTAAAATGAGCACTCATCTTTGAGTGCCCATTATAGAATACCATTGAGCACCAATTTTTGAGTGCCATTTACTGAATCTTGCCCATTACTACTAGGGATCAGGATCCATTTTCATACAGCGTATAGTGGGCCCTTAAGAGGTTTCCTCCCAGTATTCAGCCCACAGCAGTAAGTGGTTTTAAAGTCGCTAACTGCCCTTTGCTGAATCTAACCTAGATATTCAATTCCAGTGGCACGTCATGGCATCGACACTGAATATCCAGATCAATTGCCGATCTGGGCATTATCTCCCGGATTCTATATATCATGCCTAGTATTCTGTGCCGAAATCCAAGCATATTCTATAACAACGTACGTAACTTAATTGTCTTAACAAGCTAATCAGTGTTGATAACAGGTCTTAACGAGCAATAGTGAGCACTAATTGGCAATAATTTGAATTTACATGCACAGCTCATTAAGCGTATTTTGTAATGCAGAGCACCTAAATTCTAATGTGGACAGCCAGAAAGGGCATGGTTATGGGCGGATAAATGGGAATTTCATGGGTGTTCCAAAATGTACACATACTGTTATAGAATATGCCTTTGTGCACCTAAATCTATGCGCCAGCATTTATGCCAAGTTTCTCATGGTATAAATGGATGCACATAGTTTTAAGTGCTGTGATATCAACTAAGTATATTCTATATACCATGCCTAAATATAGGCACCACTTACAGAATATGCTTAGGTGGAAATTTATTCCACGTGGAGTTTTCAGGCACCATATATAGAATCTGGCCTTATGTGGATGACGATAGGACTGCCTTTTCTGCTTAGCTGTGTGGGCACTGAATCTATCTGGTGCCCATGTAACTGCCAGCTCCTCCCCAACTTTGCCTACAGACTGCTCTCACATGAATTGCACAGTGCCACGTTCAGAGGAGATATTCAGCAGCATTGAATATCTGGTGACACCCGCTGAGTGATTTTAATCAGGCAGTAGCTTCCCCTTCCCACTTAAACCCTGTCAAATATCAGTTCTTTTGTATTCCTATTCTAATGTCTTTTTTATATAAAGTAATTATTGTATTTTCTATTTATTACTGTAAACTGCTCTGATGGCATGGCTGAACGGCAGTATAAACTTAAATTTCCCTTTACTTTTCAAAGAATTGCTAAACCTCAATCTCTCTCTCTCTTTCTTTCTTTTTTTTTTTTTTTTAATAATAATCTTTTTTTTTTAATAATAGGGTAAAAGAAGGGTGCAAAATCACATTCAGACTGAGCAGCAACAATCAAACAACATTAGACCTAATTTTTAAAAATGCTATTAAATTATACTGTATTGGAAGAAACTTTGAGCTGTAAAGGAATCTATCCTGTGACGCCTTTATTACAAATTAGTTTTTACCATATTGGCATCAGTGAGCTGCTTTATATAAATTTAGATCACAGCAGTTCATTAATGTCAAATATAAATATGCTCCCACGTAAAGCAGACTTGGATTTGGTCGCTTTTGAGATGGGCGTCCTCGGTTTCCATTATGGCCGAAAACCGGGGATGACCATCTCTAAGGTCGACCTAAATGTTGAGATTTGGGCGTCCCCGACCATATTATCGAAACAAAAGATGGACGCCCATCTTGTTTCAATAATACGGGTTTCCCCGCCCCTTCGCGGGGCTGTCCTGCGAGGACGCCCTCATGGAAACATGGGCGCCCTGTTCGATTATGCCCCTCTTAGTGTTAAGCAACCTTTATAGAATAGCATTTAGAGTGGATTCCCCCGCCCAACTGTGGGCGAGAGGACTTACGCCTGCTGAAACCTGGTGTAAATCCTCGCACCCGACTGATGACAGTTGGATGTGGAAATCCAAGTATTCTGTAACAGTGCGCCTAATTTGTGGGAACACCCCTGATCTGCCCATGATCCTTCCATTGCCATACCCCCTTTTGAGTTGTGCGCTATGAAATTTAGGTGCTGATATTATAGAATAGGACAAAGCAGAGTCAAATATGAAGCCCAGATCTTTAGAAGAATTCACAATAGTCAAGATTCACCACTGTTGAATTTTGAGAAGATCATGACTGAACCTTATCAACGCAGTCAATAAAGTCTATAAAACCGAATCTTTAGGCAACATCATTAGAATAAAGATGTCATCTCCCTTGTCCAAAGTTACAGAATTCAAAGAACACATACAAATGTTAAACAAAATAGGGGACAAGGAAGAGCCCTGAGGAACTCTGCAAAGTGGAAACCAAAAGTCAGAAAGCCATAGGAACGATCGATGATAGGCTTTTAGATGTTTATTTTACACAAACATTTAGATTGTGATTTTACAAACCCAGGATATCCACTTCTAAAACTAAAAAAATGTACATATGGCATGGGTGTGTGTGTTTTGAGTGGCACTAGGGTAAGCCTAACAAATAAATGTATATTCCTAATTTCAGGAGGGGGGTTCATGCCTAAGTCCAAAAAGATCAATATTGGGATTTATGCCTGCTACCCGTTGACGTCTATGTGTCAAAAAAGTGCTCCTATTGAGCAGTGCTCCACTGAAGGGATTAGGAAAGGCCACCCCCTTAATCACTTGGTGGCTGATGTTTCCCCATCCCCTCTCTCAAAAAAATAAAACTACAGGGGATACTGGACTTTGTGATGGCTTCAGGAAAAATAAACCTTTTCATAAAATAAACGTCTATTTGATGTTTTAGATATTTATTATTCTAAAACAGATGCATAAATGCTCATTTCACCATGTATTTTAAAACAGATCCTCTTCTAAAATATTAGCATAACATGAGATGTCCTTCCAATTCCAATTTGTATGTCCATTCTAAAATCTGTCTCCACATTTTTATTAAATATAAATGTCGCTAATATGCAAAGTATTCAAATGTACTACTGAATTTGTTGTGGAAATTTCTAACTTGTTACTGCACAGTAAAACAGTATCATAAAGCTCAAGCTGATTTTTTTTTTCTTGAACTCAGACATGTGAGTTCCTGAAAAAATACCCTGCAGCTCTTCATTCCATTGTACAGGGTTCTGCATCAAGTAGTTAGGAAAAGCTATTCCAACTCAGGTTCCATACATTCATCTGCAAAATCTATGATAAGCTGTTTCTGTAGGCCGATTAATTATACTAAAGGGGAAAATGTTGCTAGCTGTCCAGCACTATATGATAAACCAAGTAAATGCTGGAGATAAAATATGGTTTGGAACTTTTTCCCTTTCCCTGTGATATAAGCAGCACAGTGTGTCCTTCAAAGTTTATCGCTTCTCCCATTCATGATCCTTGACAAGTCTTAACAATGTTTGCAGCTGTGAACCGGGGCATTCCATGCTTTTATTATGAAGTGGAGGGAACAACAACCAAAACGTGAATCTCTTTCTATCCCAGTCTCTTCTTTATATTTTTTTCAAATGGCAAAGTAATACTCTTTTGTTATGCCACCATTTACAGATCCAGTGCTCAGCTGAAGCACTTCAGAGAATGCCTTAAGGGAGTGATGCTAAACCCACGAAGGCCAGAGAATGCTATTTTTAGTTGAATAATCCAGCAGATGGAGGCATGAATAGTCATATATCTGAAGGTTGAGGGGTTTGAACCATTAATTTTGATAATGCATTTAACCCTGGGAACAATCAGAAACTGCAACGGAAAGGTTACAGTGCTTTTGACCTTTAAGAGAACGGAGGGCAGGCAGTACAGTAAACAATATATTGCATTTCTACTTATTTCAGTTCTCTCACACATATAAATTTCAGGGTAGAGTTGACATTTGCTTTCCTCAGCTATTTTAGTGCTGGTCCTTAAAGTAAGTCAAGAAGAATGTGCAGGAAAGAGGCCAAAGTAATGTGACTGTCATGTAAATATGGCCTTCAAATAGCTAAGTTGTTAAGTGTAGCCTTTTATAAATAAATATTATTCTTAGGAATTAGGCTCTTGGGGGCCCTTTTACTAAGCTGCAGTAGGGCCTACGTACGTGCAGCATATGCCAAAATGAGACTACTGCCAGGCTAGCGCACCCCCTGGTGGTAATTTCAGATTTGGTGCATGCTCATTCCAGCAGTAGAAATTATTTTTGTTATTTTCTATCATGGGGGGATTTCTGTTGGTAATCGGCAGTTGGCGTACGATGAACAGTTACCATGCATGTAGCATGTTAGCCCTCACCTCTAGATTAATGGGTGACGGTAAGGGCTCAGGCCATAAATAGGCACACACTAGTTTTAATTTTAATACACACCCATTTCGCGGCACATTAAAAAATACCCTTTTTTTCAGACATGGTAAAAAATGGCCAGGCATGCACCAAAAACATGCACCCACACTACCGCAGGCCACTTTTTAACCCAGCTTAGTAAAAGGACCCCTAGGTGACTTATTTCAATGAAAAGCTGGGTTTGTGGATAGATTCCTTTACAGTTCATCGTTTCTTCCAATACAGTGTAATTAACTGTGTATTTTTTTTATTAGGGATAATGTTGTTTAATTGTTGCTGCTCAGTCTGAATGTGATTTTGGACCCTCCTGGTACCCTATTATGCAAAGTGATGTACCTGCCTTCTGCACTCTTATTAAATGATGCCTGCTTCTTTTCAGCAAATATAGCCATTAAAACTCACACAGCTTAAGTATTTCTAATTAAAATATCTCCATGTGTCAGCGTATTGGTAGTGCATTATTTTAATCCATTTATTTTGTTTATGAAACAGTGACATCTGTTTAGATTGTGAAATATATGAGCCTTAAAAATTACTTTATTGAAGAAAATTAATTCCCACAATGCTCTGTTGGTAATGTGCTCACTCACCCAGTCAGTCACTGGCAAGGCTGCCAGTCTTAATGTGGGTTAGACACACTTTAATGGTTTTATCTGACACAATGTCCTAGGACTTCAGCAATTATATTTCTTGGGGTTTCACTTGCAACTTACTCTTTATCTTCTTTCTTTCCATCCATTCTTCTCTCTTCACATCTTCATTCTGTCATTTTTTGCCTCCTCTCCCCCTTCCTATCTCCTCTTTCCTCCATCCCTATCCCTATCCTTTCTAGTTCTTCTCTTGTACTTTCTTCTTTGCATTGGATAAATGAGGAAAACGATTCACTAAGACCAATCAAAATTAAAAGAATTGGTTATCTTTTCAAAGTTAGACAGCATAATTTGTTTGTCGGCAGGTAGATGTTAGGTCAGCACTGTGAGTGAGTGACTGTCAGCGGGAATTCCTACATGACAAGTAATTTCACTCAGTGTATTACTGACAGATTGCTCATTTCTGAGTATCACCAGAGAAAACAAACTTAATATTGTTACAGGCAAGAGTTTCTGTCTTCATTAGCCCTGCTAGAATGATTTTTTTTTGTCTCACATTCAAAGGCTACTGAGCTCTAGGTGTGCATATTATAACAGAATACTTGTTATGATGATTTTGAGTGGTAGCCTAAATTAAAGGAACTGGATGTGAAAATTGGAGAATAGAGGGTTATTGAAATAACTAGCATAAACCTTCTATTTATTAATAAGAAATATATATTTTTTGATTATATAAAAAAGGTAGTATATTTCAAGAAACTCAATTTGAAAAATTTCTGTCTGGGTGAAAAGTTTCGTAGGTAGGGAGGGCTGAGAATAAACAGAATCATTTGCAGAATATAGCCCACATACCTGGTAAGTTAAAGATCCATCCTGGAGAGGGGGCTGTCTTGATTCTGAAATTAGCAACACATATCAACCTACTGAATGGTGAGTACTCCAGGGCCACTAATGCTGCTCTTAGTATCACCTGGATGGAATTACAGGGATTTAAGTGTTCAGGAACTATACTTCTCAAGAGCAAGAGTGGGTCAGCTGGTAGTCCACCCATATCACTATCAGCTCTGATCAGGGCAAAAGCAAGCATTGAAGCTGTCACAGCCAGGGCAAAAACACTTTTCCAGAAAACATACCACTGGGTTTAACAACATTCTGTTGGTGTATGATGCTGCTCCTTGATTTGGATACAGACCTACAGAGAATGTTATAACAGGGCACCTAAAAGAATGCTAATAGTGCACCAATCTTATGCTTATTTTATAAAGGAAATTTAGATTCCTATGTACGTTATAAATGAAGTACCCAGAGTGATTCTAGCTCCTGTTTGTTTAATCCATTTATAGCACCACTTGCAATACTGGTCCTCAATTCTGGAGTGAGTGGGTTCTTCTACCATGATGATATTCAGCTTATTACCTCTAATAACTCAATTTCTCTTTGTCTTATTGGCTTAAATGGGTGCTTAGCTGTTATAGCTCAATTTCTTTCTCTGTTCAGGCTTAATCATGATATGTTATAATATATTTGACTTGTCAAAAAAAAAACAATCCACGTGACTTCTATCTGCTTATCTAGAGAACATTGTCATTCCTGTCAAGGAATCTTTTATAACAATAGGGGTCCACCTAGACTTCTATCATTTGAATATTAGATCTTATGGATGTAAAATCCTCTTTCCATGAGCTTTGTAGAATTCACAAGATTTGACATTTCCTTGAGGACAGGGATGTTCAATTGTTCATATATGTAGATTAGACTATTGTAATGCTCTGCACAATGGTCAAAAGACCTCTTCTTTTAGAGGTCCCAACTCATTCAAAACACATCTGTTAAAACTTCTATGCCATGCTCAAAGATTTGGTCATGTGTCACTTTTGCTATTTAATCAGCACTGATTACCGGTTACCTACAGATGCAAGTTAAAGATCTTATGGTGACTCAGCATGCTGTTTTTATTATCTTTCCCTTGCTGTTCCTCTGTGCTCTTCTACGTTCCCTGCCTTCCTCCCAAGAGAGACTGATTTCTTCCAACTCCTTCTAGGATTTGTCCTTCAAGATAAATTCTATTTTCATATTTGTTCCCTTTCTTTTAGAATAAGCTCCCTATCCCAATGAAACCTTACAGTCCCAAGTGTAAAGCAAGCCTACAACCTGTGTCCCCCCCCCCCCCCCCCCCCCCCACCCCCAGCATACAATTTAAATTAGTTGTTTTTTCTGCTTTCTAAAATGACAATATCTACAAGGACAGGTCAGGGCAATATTTACAATGACTGCCTCTGGAGCAATACTGTTGATCCAACCATACTTGTCCTTCCCTAATTTCTCCTTATATATTGCTTTTAATTCTAATATTCTTTGTATCCAGTGCCCCTGTTTCCCTTTTATTTATTTATTTTTTACATGCTATTTTTAGGCTTGGCTTGTTCTTATTTGCTGTTCTAGATATTTTTATTTAGACATTTTTCCTTGGTATACCACCTTGTTGTGTATTGCCAAAGGGCAGTTAGTTAAATTCTAATAAATATGAACATAAGCATGTGCAAATGCAGTGTCACGTTTATGCAGGTGTAAAAATATATATGTTCTCTAATTGGCACTAATTTGGATTTGTGTTTGCATCTGCTTGCATGCTATTCTATAACACTGCACACCTAAATTTTCTCATGTGCAATCCATAAGGGGGCATGGCCATGGACGGGTCAGGGGCATCCCAAAATGTAGACACAGTGTGGAGTGCCCTTTATAGAATTGTGCTTAGCGTGGATTTTTCCTGGTGCCTAAATGTGAGCTGAAGAGATATATGTTCTACTGACTTCCATATACACGAGCTCACACTCAATTTCAATAAAAATACTAATAAGGAAGAAAAAGACCTTAAATGTCCAAACTGTGGCAGCAAGTAAATATATCTTTGTGCCAATATTTACTGGACTCCATTTTCTCATCGGTCTCAAAAAACCTCTTTTTATTCCAATATTGTACACTAAATTTCACACACAATTTTTGATGCAATACTTTACATCATAATCATCCACTTTAAATTTCTCATTGTGGAGAATGTAATAAGCACTTAGGGGTCTTTTTACTAAGGGGGCCTGTGCTGGCTTCAGTGCATGTTTTTTGATACGCGCTGAGGCCCCTTTTTACCACAGTGGGTAAAAGGCTGTTTTTTTTTAAAGAAATGGCCATGCAGCAAGTGAAGCACTTGCCACATGGCCATTTCAAGGGGGAGCACTTACTGCCACCCATTGAGGTGACAGTAAGAGCTCCCGCACTAACCCGGCGGTAAATGGGCATTGCCCGATTACCTCCGGGTAAACACCATCGCTACAAAAATAGCACCGGAAATGGCATGCGCTGTGGGTAGGAACTACACTAGGCTGCTGCATTAGCCTGGCAGTACTTCCAGTTTAGCGAGTGGTAAGCCTGTGTTGGGCTTACCGCCGCTTAGTAAAGACCCCCTTAGCTTTTAAATATTTCTCCCAACGGGGCTCTCTATTTCACTTTCTTACAAGTTTCTTCAGGGACTAAGTACTGAAAATCCCATATGAATCAGAATTCTACATTTACAATTGCAACGCCAGTCTTCTAACATGGCGCCTTTTGCATTTAGGATGCCAACATGTGAGTTAGTAGAATGTACACTGTATATCTCTTGCAATTTTGTATGAAAGCTTTGCTGAAGTTTATCATATAGTATGTGAGTGCCATTTACTGCTCTATGTGTGCATGTGTATATTTTGTTAAGAACATGCAACTCTACCTGAACTTTGCCCCTAGGTACACCTATTTGCAGGACACATATAAATGTGTGCATTGTTGACAGCACATATACTCATGTATACAGCCATGTGATTTTAGAAAAGCTCCTTATCTGCATGCATGATCTTTACATTCTGTAAAATCTTTTTAGAAAGACATCCATAATAACAGTAGATGAGAGTTCTGTTATTCCTTCCACACTGCAAAGATACATCCCATCTGCCAGCCATAGAACATGACTGCTTGTAAGATATCTTTCTCTTGCCCATAACAGTTTGTGACATCTTCTTCATTCACACAGTACCACCATGTTAGGTAGATGTGCACACAAAATACCCCATTCACTTCACACCCGGCAACCATTATTTCCCATGTCTTTCCAGAAAACTGCAGTAAGCCAAAGAGTCAGCCTTACCCCTAGTTACTATGTCTAGTTAGTTTCCCTGTGTAGTTTACCAGAGAGACCCAAATATGCGAGAGCCTTAGGATTTCTAGATCTTTCTGCACGTACAGCTTGCCAGACTTATCTAGCTATGTGGTTGACTGGGTGTTTACTAAGATTTCTAATGTTTCATATTTCCCACTTTGTCATTTATTCTGGCAATCCTAAAACTAGTTGCTGAATCATTCAATTAGGGCATGTTAAACACTTAAATATGTACCACTAGTTTGTGCTTCTAGCCTTTGTTTCTTCAGGTTTTGCCACTAATAATCCATACATCCACCATCTTTTCCATAATAGAATGTTTTCTGAGGTTGCTCTTAAGTTTGCCCCTTTTGAACCTCATATCATTACTTTCAAGTATTTCAATATCTTTATCATTTCCCCCTGTCTTCCTCTTCTGTAGGCAGGGCTTTTTTTGAGGGGGTACTTGGGGGACTACCGGCACCTTTTTCATTGTCTGCTAAAATTGACTGATGGTCCCCAAGTTATAGTAAAAGAGTTCAGGCTCTACACACCAATTCTGCCTTTTCATAGATTCTGTGACTGGTTGCAGGGGGCCTGGCTATTGTGGGGTGGGTCCCTCAGTGATCACCTCACCCCTGAAGGGTGGTCTGGCATTCGAGTACCGGCACCTTTTTTGCTAGAAAGCACACACTGTCTGTAGGACATAGGTGTTTAGGTCCTCATACACTATAAGACACTGTGGCTGTTTGGTAGTCCTGTTCTGCATGGTCTTCACTACATCTGTGTTCTTCCAGAATTACAGGGATGATTCTGTAGTAGAGTGCCTAGAATCAGACATTTGAAAGGCATGCGTTAGGAGTCTGTTCTATAAAGGAATGTGGGGGCCTACACTCCTGTATAGAATATTAGTGTAACTGGGTATCAACATGCCCATCATTTAGTCATAATCACTTATGCCAGCTATAGAGCTGTAGAATTGGCGTACGTGTGAGTGCCTAAGTGTAGTTTATGCATATAAATGAGATTCTTGCCTATGTCCTTCCCATGCCGTCCTCCTGTGACTGCCCCAATGCACATAAGCACTGTGGGCCAGATTTCATAAATGGTGCTCAAAATTAGGTGCTGGAAAAAATCTGCGCCAAGAGCTGTCCCATAAAGGGCATTCCAGGCTGAGCGTGCATTAGAGAATAGCACATAGAGCAGATTCCTGGGCCCAGCACTGGGCGCAAAGACAGCTGAAACCTGATGTGAATCCTGGCACACAAGTTGGATGCATAACCCAGTATTCTATAACACTTCACTAAAATGTTTGGATCACCTCTAAGCTGCCCATGCCCCTCCCATGGCCATGGCCTTATGGGTTGTGCATGAGACACTTGGGCACACAGAGTATAGAATAGCACGTAGGGTAGATGCGTATGTAAGTCCAAATTAGTGCCGGTGCGGGGGCTTATAGAACACTGCCCTCACCCTTAGTCCCTCAGGTAGTCTAAACCACTTAAAACCACTAGTCCTGCCCAGAGAGGAAGTGAAATGGGAGGGGTGGAGCCAAAATGATAGGAACCAGGAAATATAAAAGGCAGGGCCAGAGTGGGGTTAAGCAGGTCCAGGGAAGGAAGAACTGAAATCCCAGCATACGATTCTACAACATACATTTAGTTAAATTGACCCGTCTGAGGTAAGCCAACCTTTTGATTTGAAGACTTGGAATCCTTGTTCTGAGGTCTGGCTGAAGCCAGACCCAGGAACCTAGGGAGAGAAGCTTACAGACTGTGTTTGGGACATGGCTAGGGCTAGCAGGCCCCCCCATTCCCCGAATGCAGCAGCCTGCCCCCCCACCCCTGCAGGAGGAGCAGGATCCTTGACCTGACCCCCTCCCTCCAGTCCCCCCCGACTCCTCCGATACAGGTTTGGGGGTGGACTGGAGATCCAGTGGGTCTCCAGCCCCCCTAACCCCACCTGGCATCCCCTCAAATTGGAGCCCTGGTGGCCTAGTGGGCTGCGAGTCAATTCCCCCCCCCCATCTGATATAGACTAGCAGCCTTCCCCACCCCTACCTTCATTGGAGGAGGGAGGTGGCCTCCCACCTCTTCCATCAGCGCCGCCTCGAAAATGGTGGTGCCCAGCCCTGCCCAGTGCATCCTGGGATGCACTGGGCAGGACTTCACACCATATAAGGAGTTCTGTATCGGGGGGTCAGGGGGACTGGGGTTTTTGACTTGCAGTCCACTGGTCCACCAGGGCTCCAATGTGAGGGGATACCGGGGGTGGGGGGGGGTTAGGGGGGCTGGAGACCCACCAGATTCCAGCCCTCCCAAACTGTGTCGGGGGGGTCAGGGGGACTGGAAGTCCACCGGACCTCCAGCCCCCATGTCGCTTGGCTCAGGGTGGGGGTACCTGGAGTCTGGTGGTCCCATGGACTTCAGCCCCTGTGTTTGACAGGTCTGGGCTTTTGACAGCCTAGACCTGTCAAACAAGTGCGGGAGGATTGTGCCGAGTGCATGCTCAGGTATAATCCTCTCACACTTTTACCCTATGATCAGGGAGAATATCGTGCTTAAATTTTGCATTCTATTATCTCTGATCATAGGGGCGGTAAAGCCCTGCGCTGTTCCAGCGCTATTTTTAGATCACTATTTGGAACAACGTGGGGCTTCTGATCATCTGCTCATCATTATCCTCATTTTTTCCATACTCTATTTCTTCTGTCAAGTTTTGTCATTTTTTTTCCAGACATTTTTGCATTGATAATAGGAATAGAGCACCAGCAGGTTGCAGTTTTAAGGACACTGCCACTAAGAACTTTCTTGTGCTGGTTAGCTTCCCACTCCCTTGCTTCCCACCCCCAGAGTTCATCTAGAAGCAATGGTTCCAACTTGTGCATTATTTCTTTCTATAGTTCTGGATTTTTTAACCAGTGGTGCGGGAAGTCAGGGAAGAGGTCAAATGGGGATGTGGAGAAGGATCTTGAAATCTGTGTTACTTTCTGAATCTTTCTAGACAGAGTGAAGGCAGTTATTAGGAACAGTAAATGGCAGCATAACTGTATACTATTGTAATTTTAAAAAGATGTTAGCAGTTACCACTGTTAGCAGCTAACAGTGACATGTTTAGCTGTTAGTATCACTAGTGGTCATGTGGCTTTGGGAAGGGAGTGCAAGAGTTTCATTGATCAGTTAAAGAGTTTATGGCAACCAAAAAAAAACAAGGAACCCCTGCTATGGTTCTTTGGGAAGACACATTGCTCTAACTAGTAGGCATTGGATTGTGAAGGGACCGGCTTAAGTCCGTGTAATTTGCTGTGTACTAAGTAATGACATGCGTTTATCTGAAAATGTAGAGCATCAATGCACAGTCCCCAGTCTGTGCTGGAGACTGGGGGTATTCAGCAGGTTGCATGCCAACAGATGAAACAGATGTTAGACCATATTGGAATGGAGCGGCATGCTTCATCAGGACCTTGATATTCCCCTTGACATCTGGATGCTGCTTGGGTTCAGGAAACTGCCTTAGGCCAGGAGGCCGCAGGAGCCTAGTGGCAGTGAGCAGAGGGGCTGTGCTGCTGTTTAAATGATTAGTGCACTGAAGCGGCATAATGCTGAATTATCGCTTGGTTGCTTTCTTCCAAGGATCCTGGGACAAGAAGGAGTATTTACAATAAAGTCATGCTCAGAGAGACAAGGCTAATTATGGCTATTAAAGAGCTTCTTAAAAAAATTAATTTCAAAATTGCTTATGGATGGTGCTCGCAGCTTTCTAAAGCAGTAAGCAAATAGGCTGAAAACAAACCGTACCTGTGCAAACTAATTAGTATAAAAAAAAGTGTCTTGGCTTCTTGGCAGTTTCATAGTTTGTGACACTATGAAATGCATACACATTTTTAATGATAACAAGAGAGTTGAAGTTGTTTCTATTATGTCAAAGGCCAGGCAAACTGGACAGAGTCAGTATGTGATGGCCTGATCTTACTATCAATTAAGCAAAAAACACCCAACCAACACAAACAAACAAAAAAAACAACCAAAAAAACCCTAAACCATACAAAGCAAGACAAAAAGTAAAGAACCCCTATGTCTCAAGAGCAGTACATCTCACGCTCCATCTCTTTGGTATCTCTATATGGGTCTTCTTCAAAATTACTTTTCCCTGCATATTTGTCTAAGAAAAGAAACTGTATTAAATAAGGGTTTATATACAGAATGGGCCATTCAGTAAATGGTGCTCAAAAATCGTTCCCGAAAAAATTGGCATTCTATAAAGGGCACTCCATGCTGAGCAGTCTTTATAGAATAGCTCATTGCATTGAGTTCCACCCCTCCCTCCATTTTGGGCGCTAGCATTTACGTCAGCTGAAATCTGGTGTAAATGCCTGCACCCAACTCAGGTATTTGGACGCATAAATAGCAAATTTTTTGGAACGCCCCTGACCCACCCATGCCTCTCCCTTGGCCAGGCCCCCTCATGTAGGCACCCAGGGTTATAGAACAGTATGTGTGCCCAAAATCCACATTAGTGCCAATTAATGTCAATAATTGGTTGTTAACATCCAATTATTGACTGTAATTGGATTGTTAACTAATTAAGTTGCACATGCATTTTGAGATTATGCCCAAAATTGGGTGACCTTTATAGAATCCAGAGGTAGGATACTGGTAATATACAGAACGCTCTAATGTGAGTGTTAATTGGATAATTATGCCCCTTGTCCATTGCACAGTTCAGTTCATATTTGTATTATCAAACACTGAGGGTACTTGAAATAGAATATAGATAGATATGTATGTTTTGGAGGGTCTTTGTGTGTGTACATATTATCTAGCTGTATGTGTATTCATGCACAATGCTGTAACTCTCATTTAACCATGGTGTTACCACTGGTGTTCTTTAGGGGATATATTTAATTAACATTGGCTAAAGGCTGATCTGCAAGGGGAGTGAAAATGATGGAGCAGCATTTTTCAAGCCAGGCAGTAATCTGCTGGGAGAGAAATGGAAGGTAGGGGGCAGGGGAGGGAGAGGGGGATTTAAAAAAAGCAAAGTTGAGAGAGATTAAGAGGAGAGAGAGAGAAAGAAGGCACAATTTACTGAATTCCTTTGAACTAAGCTGTATTACAATGGATCATTTATTGCTCAGATGAACAAAGGTATTACTCCAGTCAGTGGATTGTAAGTAAAGCCTTTCTCAGAGGCCCAGTTTGAAACTCTACAGGCAAAGTGGCTAGGAGCATCATCTTAGAAAAGCGACTGTAAGTCTCTTTAAAAAATGAGTAAAATGAGATGACCAACAGAGGCTGTGCACTGCAGAGGTCTCTTGCAGTTTAATTTAAGGGGTACAGTACTCCACATCCTCATACTCCCATCTTGGCCACAATTCTCTTTCCCCCTCTGGATTTTCTGTTAAATCTCCAGGCTAATGAAGTTAAATCATATTTGTTTCCTCATAAAAACTAGATTATCAGACCTTACCTTGAAAAGGATGTTTTTGCTTATCCTGATTAATACTTTGTTGATCAGCTGCCTTGATTACCGTAATGCCCTCTATTAACAAAGTGTGTATGACTTTCTTTACAAGACATAAAATAGTGCAAAACGGCCATTAAAACTGATTGCTCGTGGCGAACCACTGTCTACCGATAGTTTACAGAATTAAATCGAAAGTGCTCATACTGGCCTCTAGAAGTCTGCATTCTGATCAGCCACTTTCCAGACTTGTCAAGTCATAAATACATAAGTATGTAAGTATTGCCATACTGGGACAGAGCAAAGGTTCATCAAGCCCAGTATCCTGTTTCTAGCAGTGGCCAATCCAGGTTACAAGTACCTGGCAAGATCCCAAAAAATGTACAATACATTTTATGCTGTTTATCCTAGAAAATAAGCAGTGGATTTTCCCCAAGTCCATTTTAATAATGGTCCTATGGACCTTTTCTTTTAGGAAGCTATTCAAATCTTTTTTAAAGCCCACTAAGCAAACTGCTTTTTCTACATTCTCTGGCAATGAATTCCAGAGTTTAATTACACATTGAATGAAGAAATATTTTCTCTGATTCATTTTAAATTTACTACCTTGTTGCTTCATTGCGTGCCCCCTAGTCTGGTATTTTTGGAAAGAGTAAATAAGCAATTCACGTCTACCCGATCCACTCCACTAATTATTTTATAAACCTCTATCATATCTCCCCTCAGCTGTCTTTTCTCCAAGTTGAAGATCTCTTGCCCATTTAGCCTTTCCTCATAAGGAAGTTGTCCCATCCCCTTTATCATTTTTCATCACCCTTCTCTGTACCTTTACTAATTCCATTATATCTTTTTTAAGATGCAGAGAACAGAATTGAACACAATATTCAAGGTGCGGTCCACCCATGGAGCGATACCAAGGCATTATAGCGTCCTCATTTTTGTTTTCCTTACCTTTCCTAATAATACCTAAAGTTCTATTGCTTTCTTACCACAGCCGCATACTGAGCAGAGTTTCAACATATCATCAAAGATGACACCTAGATCCCTTTCCTGGTCGGTGACTCCTAATGTGGAAACTTGCATTACATAGCTATAATTCGGGTTTCTCTTTCCCACATGCATCACTTGCATTTGCTCACATTAAACATCATCTGCCATTTAGAAGCCCAGTCTCCCAGTCTCGTAAGGTCCTCTTGTAATTTTTCACAATCCTCTAGTGATTTAACAACTTTGAATAACTTTGTGTCATCAGCAAATTTAATTACCTCACTAGTTACTCCCATCTCTAGATTATTTATAAATATGTTAAAAAGCAGTGATCCCAACACAGACCCCTGGGGAACCTCACTACCTACCCTTCTCCATTGAGAATACTGACCATTTAACCCAGCGTTTTTCAACCAGTGTGCCACGGCTGCTCCTCAGGTGTGCTGTTGGAATCCCATGGGGATAAGTTGCATCTTCTACCCACGCCCTGCACCCGCGCCTGCACCTGCATCTTCCACCCAGCCTCCCTGAGTTCTGCCAACTGTTTTTATTCCTTTTCTCCTCCCCCCAATGCTCTTCTAACCTTCGTATTCAGTGTCAGCACTGCAGTGTCAGTGATTAAGGCAGGGCCAATCCTTTAATCTTTCTTTCTGCAGCGCTCATTTGCTCTGATGCAACTTCCTGTCCCCACGTAGGTGGGAGCTTCAGAAAAAAGATTCATGGACAGGTCTGCCTCGATTGCCGACACTGATGGCTGGCACTGAAAGAGAAGGTTGGAAGAGCATTGGGGGGAGGAGGAAAGGCTTAAAAAGTTGCTGGACCTCGGGGGGGTGAATGAAAGATGTCAGTTCTTGGGGGCGGACATGGGTGGAAGATGCCGGTTCTTGAAGGACGTGCATGGGTGGAATATGATGGTTATCGGGGGGGGGGGGGGGGGGTGCATGTAGAAGATGAAGGCTCTCGGGGGCAGGCATGGGTGGAAGTTGCAGGGTTCAGTGAGGGGAGGGGGGTGTGGATAGAAAATGCCAGTTCAGGGTGGGGCATGGGTTCAAGATGCCATTTTTGAGGAGTGGCACATGCAGGTGGAAGATGCCTGACCTTGTGGGGGGGGGGGGGGTAGAGGAGGAAAGGAGAAAAAAAGCTGCCCATCAGCTGAGTAGAGCAGGGTGGGTAGGGAAACAAAGATGCCTGACCATAGGGCAGGCAAGGAGAGAAGGAGAGGGAGAGGGAGGTGACCGGGAGAGAAGAGAGATTGGATAAGGTAGTGAGAGAGTGAGAGAGAGATGCTGAGAGGGGAAGATGTGAGCAGAGCGAAGAATGGGTGGAAATTAGGTTTAAAAAAGTGGTTAAAGAGGTTAAAGGAGGCCCTGGAAACAGAGTTAAGAACACAGAGGAAAGCAGAACCAGAGATTGGGAGCAAGATGATTGGAATAATAAAATCACCAGACCATGAAGGTAAGAAAAATGATTTTATTTTCAGTTTAGTGACTGAATAATGTCTGCAATGTTGAGAATTACTTATGGGGATGGAATGAATCTTAGTGGGATGGGGCAGGTATAGGTTAGATTCCAGTAGTGTGCCTTGACAGTTTTTGCACCTTATATGTGTGCCGCAAGTTGAAAAATGTTGAAAATCACTGATTTACCCTACTCTCTGTTTTCTGCCTTTTAACCAGTTTTTAATCCACAATAGGACACTACCTTCTATCCCATGATTCTCCAATTTCCTCTGGAGTTTTTCATGCGGTACTTTGTCAAACGCCTTTTGAAAATCCAGATACACAATATCGACTGGCTCACCTTTATCCACATGTATGTTAACCCCTTCAAAGAAATGTAATAGATTGGTGAGGCAAGATTTCCCTTCACTAAATCCATGTTGGCTATCAGGTGAATTTTCAAAAGAGAAGGACGCCCATCTTCTGACACAAATCGGGAGATGGGCGTCCTTCTCTCAGGGTCACCTAAATTGGCATAATGGAAAGCCGATTTTGGGTGTCCTCAACTGCTTTCTGTTGCGGGGATGACCAAAATTCATGGGGGCGTGTCGGCACCTTACTGAAGGCGGGACAGGGGCATGATTTAGAGATGGGAAAAAAGAAGGGCGTCCCTGACGAGCATTTGGCCGACTTTACTTGGTCCATTTTTTTTCATGACCAAGCATCAAAAAGGTGTCCGAACTGACCAGATGACCACCCCCAAAAAAACAACATCAAAAACTTTTGCCATTTTTTTTAGAGTATATCCTTCGCTATGCCGCCGTCCCTGCGACGGCAGTTGAAGACATCCAAAATGTGGATATTTCTGTGAGAAGGACATCCATGCCTTTGCTATGCCTCTGACATCCTCTTTATTTATTTATTTATTTGGATTTTGGATCACAAATAGCAGCAGTGGGATTTGAATAGGGAACCTCTGGATTGCAAGATCAGTGCTCTAAGCACTAGGCTACTCCACCACTCCTCCAGTCTACTCCACACTCTTGAAATTTGGCCATCCCTGTGGGGGGGGGCAGTATGCAGGTCCCTAGGGGGGGGGGGTATGTGTGTGTCAGCGGAGGCATAACGAAGGCATGGCCGTCCTTCTTTCAAACATTTTGGACTTCCTCAACTGCCCCCCCCCCCCCCCACAGGGATGGCCAAATTTCAAGGGAGTGGAGAAGTGGCAGAGTGGCTTAGTGGTTAGAGCACTGGTCTTGCAATCTAGAGGGGGCCAGTTCAAATCCCACTGCTGCTACTTGTGATCCAAAATCCAAATAAATAAAGAGAGTATTGGAGGCATAGCAAAGGCATGTACATCCTTCTCACAGATGACCACCAGAGGGAATCAGGGATGACCTCCCCTTACTCCCCCAGTGGTCACCAATCCCCTCCCACCCACCCCCTCAAAAAAAATTAAAAAACATTTTTCCAGCCTCTATGCCTGCCTCAAATGTCATACCCAGCTCCATCACAGCAGTATGCAGGTCCCTGGAGCAGTATTTAGTGTGTGCAGTGCACTTCAGGCAGGCGGACCCAGGCCCATCCCGCCTACCTGTTACACTTGTGGTGGTAAATGTTGAGCCCTCCAACCCCCCCCCCCCAAAGCCCACTGTACCCACATGTAAGTGCCCCCCTTCAACCCCTTTGGGTTATGGTAGTGGTGTACAGTTGTGGGGAGTGGGTTTGGGGGGGGTGTTGGGGGGCTCAGCACTGAAGGTAAGGGAGCTATGCAGCTGGGAGCAATTTGTGCAGTCCACAGCAGTGCCCCCTAGGGTGCCCAGTTAGTGTCCTGGCATGTGAGGGGGACCAGTGCACTATGAATGCTGGCTCCTCCCACGACCAAAGGGCTTGGATTTAGTTGTTTTTGAGATGCCCATCTTGTTTTGATAATATGAGTTGCCCCGCCCCTTTATGGGGCCATCCTGCGAGGATGCCCTCATGACAACTTGGGCACCCTGTTCGATTATGCTCCTCCACGTCTTATTAATCCATGCTTTTGAATATGCTCTGTATTTTTGCTCTTTATAACAGTCTTTAACCATTTTGTTCAGCACCGACATCAGGCTCACCGGTCTATATTTAACCGGATCTCCTCTGGAACTTTTTAAAGAATCAGTGTTATATTGACCACCCTCCAATCTTCCAGTACTATGCTTGATTTTAAAGATAAATTACATGTTACTAACAATAGTTCCACAAGTTCATTTTTAATTCTATCAGTACTCTGGGATGAATACCATCTAGTCCAGATTTGCTACTCTTCAATTTGTCAAATTGTGCCATTACATCCTCCAGGTTTATAGAGACTTCATTCAGTTTCTATGACTCGTGAGCTTTGAATAGCATTTCTGGCACCGGTATCTCCCAATCTTCCTCGGTGAAGAATTCATTTAATCTCTCCACTTTGGCTTTGTCTTTGTCTTCCTTGATTGCCCTTTTTACCCCTCGGTCATCTAGCAGTCCAACTGATTCTTTGCTGGCTTCTTGCTTTTAATATACCTAAACAAAAGTCTCACACATTTGGCAGGAGTCTTCCGCTTTTGCAGGTCATCTCCTGCATTCCCGGCGAGGAGCGGGATCTTCCGCTGAGCAACTTCCCCTTCCTACAGCAGCAAGAGACATTTCTGCTGCCACGGGACCAGTCTCATGATAAGAGCTGTGGGACTGGTCCACAGCAACAAGAGATGATGTTCTATGAAGGCGTCTCCTGCTGCCACTGGATTGGGGAGGTGAATTCTGGTTCCATGGGCCACATTTGGGGTGTTCCAGGGCACAGCTGTGGATGGGGATGGATGGAGCGGTAGGTGGGGTTAGGCGGAGCTGTGGGAAGGAACGGGTGGAGCTGGTGAACAGGTTCAGGGCATGCCCTAAATCTTCCACAGAAAATTAGGCCCCCTTGGCAGCTCTGACTTTCTCTCTTTAGATCTCTGATATTGTATATACCTGCACCCATATTCCATTCACAGAATGACAATCTGTTAACACCTCCACCTTCTCGAGCCCAATAGAATGTCCTCAACAGTCTGCTTGTTAATATTTGCACCATTGCTTTGGAATAATTTGCTAAAGTACCTCCATCTTGAATCCTTTTAAATAGAGTTAAGTCAGACCTAAAGACCTACTGCTTTTCACAACTGTAGCCAGATGTCCTCCCCGTCTGCCTTCTCTTCTATTTGTTAACCACCTCTCCTACCACATGTCTTGTTGTTACCTGTTGTGTAAACTGCTCTGATGCTCCTGTGAGAGCAGTATAGCAGGTTTTGCAACAAAATAACATACAGGGTAGGTAAAGCAACTTAAACAGCTAGAAATGGCTTCAGTATGTTTACATCACTTGTGTAGGGCTAACCAGACATATTCAATGGTACTTAAGCAGACAGTGCTGCTGAAAATGCCCATTAGTGCCTAAGCTGGAACCAGTTTTTTGTGGGGCATTCCCAGGGTGGAGTTGGCACTTAGCTGGTTAAGTGCTGATAACCGCATAAATAGGACCATATAAAACTCTGTCCTATATTATGCGGTTCACCATAGCCGTTTTAAGTGCTGAATATCCCACTTAACTGGTTATGTTTTCATTCCCTGCATATACCCAGAAATGCAATGCCAGAGCCTGGATATGCATTGATTTCTGGGAATAATGAGCGGGTCAGCAAAACTGATCACGACCATCTGAATACCTATCCCTACAGTATTTAACAAAGAAATTCTAATGCCCCCCAGTATCCATGTCATGTGCCCCCCCCCCCCCACCTTCCCCCACCCAGCCTGCCAACCCCCAATCTGGTTGGCTTTTTGGTTTGATTTTTGTACAGTCCTGACTTGGGCAATAATGCATCCTTCCCTCTGGGGACTGAGGAGATGAAGGGGATGAGTGGGTAGGGAAATACCTGTGTACTACAGATTTAGATTTCAGATTGAGCTGTATCAGAGAAAAGAGGAACTTTGATTTTAATATCACAGGCAGCTCTCTTTCTGGAGCTGCATATGTATTCTCTTTCAGTAGTACCAACATTATTTATATACTAGAGTTGTCTGAAAGAACTGAATGCACAGCAATTTTAAATATTAAGGATACATTTTAAATTTATGTGTTATAGGTTAATACTTTATATAAAAAGTATCTCACAGTGCTTTACAATACAGAAGGGTTGATGCTGTAAGCGAACAAGGAGGCCCTTTGCTAAGTGTGTGCTAACATAGCAGAACACACCAGATATGAGCACACACAGGTCCACACTAGTGTCAACTAGAGAGTTAACAAGAGGTTTTGCGCAAGATCTCCATTTGACACTAGTTCAGACCTGACATTCCTCATTACATCTCATACTTGACTGTCTGATCCCCCCCCCCCCCCCCCAGATGATCCCGATACCTATGACTCTCCATACATAAGTCCCTGGTGTCCCACAGCCTTCATAGTCCTCCCCAAAGATTTTCCCTAGTGGCCTAAGTAGCCCCTTGTACCTCCTTCCCCTTCTCCCTTTCCTTTCAAAAAATTACACTGGGGACTGCACAAGCAAACCCCCAAGCCGTGACATCTGTCCCTTGTGGCTCAAGTGGGTCCACCTCCAGAATCCACTGTGTCATGCAAGAGCAGTGTCCACTTGCTCCATTCCACCGTCTTGAAAAATGGCAGCATGAAGTGTTGGGACACACTACATGGGGTCAGTCTGCCAAATAAGGCAACAATTTGTGGATAAATAGATGTCCTCTTATAAAAGATTTTCTTAACTAATTTGTTCTCTTCTAATTATCTTTTATATCTATATATAAATATATACAAGTTGGATGAATATATCAACATTTGGTTTGACAGTATTTTTATAAATATTCTAAACTTCCCAAACATGATTTTGTTTAGTTTTTGAGCTATACAAGTAAATGCAGACTGATCATAGATTTAATAATGAATTGAGGGCAATGTTCAGCATATGTGTGCAGGTACCTATCTATTTCTCTGTGTTAATGGAATGTGCTGGAAGTTTACATTTGGTCGGGACAAACCCCAAACAATGCAGTTACTGGCTTCCTGAGGCTCTAAAGTAGAATTGTACCACTGCATCACAGGGACATCTAAAGCAGGGAGCTGCCTCTGTTGCAAGATCATTAGGGGGTAATTCTGAAAAGGTCGTCAAAATTTAGGCACTAGGATGCTATATGCTAAGACTGAATTCTATATTGGCAATTACCCATGTCATTACTGTTATAGAATACTAGCTTAAGTTGGCATTTATTGGCAACATTTAAGTTCAGCCAATTAAGCCATGTCAATGGCAGGTGTAAATGGCCTAGACTAAGTGTTGCAGTTGCATGTGTAAATGACAACATTCTAGAATCTTACCCCCCCCCCCCCCCCCCGATATTCAAAAGCATTTAACCGGCCAGCACCTGGCTGGTTAAATGCCCTATAATCGGCTATCCGCAAAATTTTCAGTGGGACATGGCCAGCCATGAGCTGCTGAAAATGAGCAGTTAGCGGCTAGCTGGTTATATTGCATGATATATCTGGCTATACGTCGATTTTCAGTGTGAGTTCAGTGGCCATACAGTGGGGGAAATAAGTATTTGATCCCTTGCTGATTTTGTAAGTGTGCCCACTGACAAAGACATGAGCAGCCCATAATTGAAGGGTAGGTTATTGGTAACAGTGAGAGATAGCACATCACAAATTAAATCCGGAAAATCACATTGTGGAAAGTATATGAATTTATTTGCATTCTGCAGAGGGAAATAAGTATTTGATCCCTCTGGCAAACAAGACCTAATACTTGGGTGGCAAAACCCTTGTTGGCAAGCACAGCGGTCAGACGTCTTCTGTAGTTGATGATGAGGTTTGCACACATGTCAGGAGGAATTTTGTCCACTCCTCTTTGCAGATCATCTCTAAATCATTAAGAGTTCTGGGCTGTCGCTTGGCAACTCGCAGCTTCAGCTCCCTCCATAAGTTTTCAATGGGATTAAGGTCTGGTGACTGGCTAGGCCACTCCATGACCCTAATGTGCTTCTTCCTGAGCCACTCCTTTGTTGCCTTGGCTGTATGTTTTGGGTCTTGTCGTGCTGGAAGACCCAGCCACGACCCATTTTTAAGGCCCTGGCGGAGGGAAGGAGGTTGTCACTCAGAATTGTACGGTACATGGCCCCATCCATTCTCCCATTGATGCGGTGAAGTAGTCCTGTGCCCTTAGCAGAGAAACACCCCCAAAACATAACATTTCCACCTCCATGCTTGACAGTGGGGACGGTGTTCTTTGGGTCATAGGCAGCATTTCTCTTCCTCCAAACACGGCGAGTTGAGTTCATGCCAAAGAGCTCAATTTTGTCTCATCTGACCACAGCACCTTCTCCCAATCACTCTCGGCATCATCCAGGTATTCACTGGCAAACTTCAGACGGGCCGTCACATGTGCCTTCCGGAGCAGGGGACCTTGCGGGCACTGCAGGATTGCAATCCGTTATGTCGTATGTGTTACCAATGGTTTTCGTGGTGACAGTGGTCCCAGCTGCCTTGAGATCATTGACAAGTTCCCCCCTTGTAGTTGTAGGCTGATTTCTACCTTCCTCATGATCAAGGATACCCCACGAGGTGAGATTTTGCGTGGAGCCCCAGATCTTTGTCGATTGACAGTCATTTTGTACTTCTTCCATTTTCTTACTATGGCACCAACAGTTGTCTCCTTCTCGCCCAGCGTCTTACTGATGGTTTTGTAGCCCATTCCAGCCTTGTGCAGGTGTATGATCTTGTCCCTGACATCCTTAGACAGCTCCTTGCTCTTGGCCATTTTGTAGAGGTTAGAGTCTGACTGATTCACTGAGTCTGTGGACAGGTGTCTTTCATACAGGTGATCATTGCCGACAGCTGTCTGTCATGCAGGTAACGAGTTGATTTGGAGCATCTACCTGGTCTGTAGGGGCCAGATCTCTTACTGGTTGGTGGGGGATCAAATACTTATTTCCCTCTGCAGAATGCAAATAAATTCATATACTTACTTCCACAATGTGATTTTCCGGATTAATTTGTGATGTGCTATCTCTCACTATTACCAATAACCTACCCTTCAATTATGGGCTGCTCATGTCTTTGTCAGTGGGCACACTTACAAAATCAGCAAGGGATCAAATACTTATTTCCCCCACTGTATTTGACCACGTGAATAGCAGGCCAATCTTTGGCCAGTTCAAACTTAACTGGCCAGTGCTGAATATTGACTTGGCTGGTTAAGTTTGAACTGGCCAAAAGTAAACTGGATATTCAATGCCAGTCACCGGAAATGGCCCGGAATTAAATATCCAGACTTAGTACTGACTGTGGGAGTTAGCCAGGCTAATTCCCAGTCTGAATATCGGCCCTAAGTGCCCCTCCCACATGCATACCCTCTGTACTAACTGCAAATGAGTGCCAATAACTGGAAATCAACTTCAGTTATTGCCTATTATTGGTTGTTAGCATCAATTAACTCCTGATTTTTCAATTAGCATATGTGTGTAACTGCCAGAACTCTATAAACTACATGCACAGTTTTACAGTGGCGTTCCTTGGTTGGCTATTGCCTGGGGTGGAATGCCACTGCACACTCCCCCCAGGTGCTGCGTCGTCGTCCCCCACCGGGTGCAGCACGACCCCCCCCCCCCCCCGTGTGCAGCATCCCCCCCCCCCCGGGCGCATCGCCTCCAAGCTTCCCCCCCCCCCACGGGTGCATTCATCTCACCTACTGGGGTGCTGGGAGCAGCCGCGCAGCTGTCGGCTCTGCTGGTTCCCTGCTCCCTCTGTCCTGGAACAGGAAGTAACAGCAGAGGGAGCAGGGAACCAACAGAGCCGACAGTCACGCAGCTGCTCCTTGCACCCCTCCTGCAGTGTGCACCTGGGGCAGACCGCCCCCACCACCCCACCTTCGATATGCCACTGCAGTTTTGTATTTTAAGTGTGAAAATACTGCTGACAAGAATCAGTTTTCCGCTCTTCTCCTTACAAAAGGACTCTCAGCTTTGCTTTAATCTAAGTTATAAATGAGCAGTTTTTAAAAGACTGTGCTGAACTGTCTTAAGTTAGATTTCTGGTCAGGCCTTGATGTGCACAGTTCTAGGAAAGCTGTTTCTTTGGGTGCTGAGCAGACCTGCTGGCCCCTGACAGCTCAGACTAGCCCTCCACCAGGACAACATCAAGTTTAAACCCTTTTCTTTAAGGGGCACCTTCCCTCCAGTTTGATTATATTAATAGACTACTCATTCTATATGCCTTCTCCAGGACCTTACGCTCTGCTCATAAAGGCCAACTCACTCTTGCACCTTCTTCTGTCCTCTGTCTAGATGTAACGGGAGTCACTGCCCTGAAGGGTCCTTTTACTAAGCTGCTGCAAAAAGTGACCTGCGGTAGTGTGGGCGCGTGTTTTGGGCACACGCCGGGCCAGTTTTTACGGCATCTGGGAAAAAGGCCTATTTACAACCTGAGCCCTTAACGTCACCCATTAATCTAGCGGTAAGGGCTTACGCACTACATGTGCGGTGACCGGTCAGCATGCGCCAACTGCTGATTAACACCAGAAGTGCTGCACATGGTATGAAATTTTAAAAAATAATTTGACCCGCAGTATTGACATGCACCAAATCCAAAATTACCACTGGGGGACATGCTAGCCTGGCGGTAGTCTCATTTTGGCACATGCTGCATGCGTGTAGAGCCTACCATGCCTTTGTAAAAGGGCGTCTTAGTTACTTCAGCCCCAGACTATGGAACCCCCCCCCCCCAAGCTATCCTCCCCAAATGCAAATCCTCCCTCAAAACTCTCCTTTTTACAGAAACCTTCCCTCTACTACCCTTTCTCTTCTATTTCTCTTCTATCTTGACTGCTTTTTTTTTGGGGGGGGGGGTCTTTTTGTGTGGTGTTGTAGGCTGCCTTGAAGTCATCATTGGCCCATTGCAGTATATCAGTACTTGGTAAATAAATACATCCCAAGCCAGAATCACACCCTTTGCAACGTGTCTCCTATCACCCCCACCCTGTCCACTGCAGGGGAGGCAATGGACAAGGAACAGTTTTTTCACTCCCATCTCCCTTGCACCCTGTCCAGCTGCACCACCCATGGGAAGGCTCTGCCCTCCCCAGACCACTGCAACTTACAAGATAAAAGCACAAACCAAACATTCTTTAGAAATACCTTAGTGTGCTCTTGTGTTTTATATTTTTTTGTTACAGGTAGGCAGGCCTCCCAAATACATAGATTTTTTTTTTTTCTCAGACAACATTGTCTACTTGCAGAGGGATAGGTACAGAAGTACGAATCTTTAAAGACCTTTGTATGGCTGTAGTGGTAGCACTGAAAGAAGTGTATTGACTTTCACATCACCACTGTCCAGCTTATTTTCGAAGGAGATCGCCGGCCATCTTCCAACACAAATCGGGAGATGGCTGGCGATCTCCCAAAGCCGGCCAAATCGGTATAATCGAAAGCTGATTTTGGCCGGCGCCAACTGCTTTCTGTCACGGAGCCGGCCAAACTTCAAGGGGGCATGTTGGTAGGGTAGCGAAGGCGGGACAGGGCGTGCTTTGAGATGGCCAGCTTTGCCCGATAATGGAAAAAAAGAAAGCCGGCTTTGACGAGCATTTCGCCGGCTTCACTTTGTCTCTTTTTTTTCACGACCAAGCTTCAAAAAGGTGCCCCAACTGACCAAATGACCACCAGAGGGAATCAGGGATGACCTCCCCTTACTCCCCCAGTGGTCACCAACCCCCTCCCACCCAAAAAAAAATAAAAAAAATATTTTTTTGCCAGCCTCTGTGCCAGCCTCAAATGTCATGCCCAGCTCCGTGACAGCAGTATGCAGGTCCCTGGAGCAGTGCACTTCAGGCAGGTGGACCCAGGCCCATACCCCCCTACCTGTTAAATGTTAAGCCTTTCAAACCCCCCCAAAACCCACTGTACCCACATGTAGGTGCCCCCTTCACCCATAAGGGCTATGGTAATGGTGTATAATTGTGGGGAGTGGGTTTGGGGGGGATTTGGGGGGGCTTAGCACCCAAGGTAAGGGAGGTATGCACCTGGGAGCAATTTTTGAAATCCATTGCAGTGCCCCCGGTTGGTGTCCTGGCATGTGAGGGGGACCAGTGCACTACAAATGCTGGGCCCTTCCACGACCAAATGCCTTGGATTTGGCTGGGTTTGAGATCGCCGGCCTTGATTTCCATTATCGGCGAAAACCGATGCCGGCCATCTCAAACCCGGCCATCTCTGACATTTGGCCGGCCCCAACCGTATTATCGAAACCAAAGATGGCTGGCCATCTTTTTCGATAATATGGTTCGGGACTGCTCTTTGTGGCGCCAGCCAAATAGATGGCCAGCCATCTATTTGGCCGGCGCCGTTCGATTAAGCCCCTCTGTGTGACACATGAAAATTCATGTGATGGTACAGTTCAGAATCACTGCTTCAGCACTTAATGGAATACGACATTGTGTTACAGAATGCACCATGCACATGTATGTGCTTCTAAAATGTTTTGTAGGTGGACACACATACTTGCTGGCATACTTGCTGCATTGCCAGTCTTGGAACCATTCCTCGGAGAAATTCAGTGGTTGATTAGCTGTGAAAGTTTTAAAAGCAGATCCAGATTAGCCTTGCAGTCACAGAATTAGCCATACTCGCTGCATTGCCAGTTTTGAAACTGTTCCTCGGAGAAATTCATTGATCTGATTGGTTGTGAAAGTTCACAGCTATCCTGGTAAAGTGTTCTATTTATTTATTGATTGATTGATTAATTAGGATTTATTTTTGAAGGAATTCACTCAAGGCAGTATACAGTAAGAATAAATCAAACATGAGTATTAGGCTCATGTTTGATTTATTCAAGTTACAATACAAAGTATGACATACCCCTTATTTTCGAAAGAGAAAGACGCCCATATTTCAACCCAAATCGGGAGATGGGCGTCATTCTCCCGTGGGCGCCCAAATCAGTATAATCAAAAGCCGATTTGATTAGAGGCATGGTGAAGGCGGGACTGGGGCGTGTTTATCGGCCGAGGAGAGATGGGCGCCCTCGACCGATAATCGAAAAAAGAAAGGCGTTTTTACAGCGAATTTGGGTCACTTTTTTTGGACCCTTTTTTTTCACGAACAAGTCCCAAAAAAGTGCCCTAAATGACCAGATGACCACCGGAGGGAATCGGGTATGACCACCCCTGCCTCCCCCAGTGGTCACTACCCCCCTCCCACCAAAAACCCCCCAACTTTAACGACTTTTTTTGCCAGCCTGTATGCCAGCCTCAAATGCCATACCGAGCTCCATCACAGCAGTATGCAGGTCCCTGGAGCAGTTGTTAGTGGGTGCAGTGGACGTCAGCCAGGTGGACCCAGGCCCATCCCTCCCACCTGTTACACTTGTGGTGGTAAATGGGAGCGCTCCAAACCGCCCCCAAAACCGACTGTACCCACATCTAGGTGCCCCCCTTCAGCCATAAGTGCTATGGTAATGGTGTAGAGTTGTGGGCAGTGGGTTTTGGGGGGATTTGGGGGGCTCAGCACCCATAGTAAGGGAGCTATGGACTTGGGAGGTATTTTATTATTTTTTTTAATTGTTACAAGGGCCCCCTAGGGTGCCCGGTTGGTGTCCTGGCATGTGAGGGGGACCAGTGCACTACGAATCCTGGCCCCTCCCACGACCCAATGCCTTGGATTTGTTCGTTTTTGAACTGGGCGCCTTCCATTATCGCTGAAAAACGAAACCGCCCAGCTCAAATCCGCACAAATCCGATGCATTTGGCTGGCACAGACCGTGTTATCGGAAAAAAGATGGACGCCCATTTTTTTTGAAAATACGGTGTGTCCCGCCCCTTCACGTACCCGTTCTCGGCGATAGATGCCCATGGAGATGGGCGTTCGCGTTCGATTATGCCCCTCATAGTATACTACTTACAAAGTCAACATAATATGTAATAGAACATTTTAACTGACATTGAAGGGTATAAGCAAAGGTGGAACATATAGATAAGTAAGAGAGTAAGAAGAGTTAGAAAGTAAGGTGACTAATTTAAAGAAAGTTGTTCTAGTCACTGCTCACATCCATTCACTATTCTGAAAAGTACTGGACACTTACCTATTTCAGCATCCAAGGGCAAATGACCAAAACTGAAAAAAAAAAAAAAAAAGAAATATATTATGTGGTTTTTTTCTGTGTGCTAAGGCCATTTTTACCGCAGCAGTAAAATGGCCAATTTTATATTTTTTCAACTAACAGCCGTGCGCAGCCATTAAAAACAATTACTGCATGAGCACTTACCTCCACCCATTTTGTAAATGTAGACACACTAACTGATTAGCACATACATGTCCACTGTCCATCTCCCAGACACGCCCCCTCAACCAAAAAATAAAAAAATCTTTCATAGCGCATGGGTAGCTCACACCAATTTGGAACTTATCTCAGGACACTTGAGCACGTCCTGCGTTAAGCCCTTTTAAGTTGTGGTAAGCATACACTAGTGTTTACTGTAGCTTAGTATTTATTTGTATCCTTCCAATATAGTGGTTAGGGTGGTGGACTTTGGTCCTGGGGAACTGAGGAACTGAGTTTGATTCCCACTTCAGGCACAGGCAGCTCCTTGTGACTCTGGGCAAGTCACTTAACCCTCCATTGCCCCATGTAAGCCGCATTGAGCCTACCATGAGTGGGAAAGCGCGGGGTACAAATGTAACAAAAAATGCCTCCACAATTCCTTTTATAAAACAAATAGGAGTGTGTGCCAGGTCAAGTTGTGTGATGAAGACAGTGCTGTAAATTCTGGAGTGGAAACCAGGGAAGGAAGGGGCACAATTTATAACCCCTCCCACATCTCCTGAGGGTTCATTCTGATGTTTTAACCGAAGGGGCCCTTAATATGAACTTATGCCACTGGGGGCAGGTTTTGATAGAGAAATAGAAATCAAACAAAATTTTTCTTTTGATTTTCTATTGATTACCTTTAAGAGTGGACTAACATGGCTAACACACCTCTTTACTTAAGATAGAGAAATAGAAAGCTTGTTTTTGGATTCACTTATGGTTTCAAATATTTTAGACAAATATTATCCTAAAGTACTTTTCAGGGTGCTATAGGTAGGAAAATGTGGGGTATAAATGTAACAAATAAAATAAATAAATAAATAAATAAATACACTTAAATATCATTGGATAGGCAAATATATAAGCATGAAAAATGTCTAGCCAACACTCACTGAAAACCAGAATGATAGCCCTGTAAAGAAAGTCCAACTTAAGTTAATCTTTAGTTTTTAACTTACCTAGCATTAGAGTTGAAAAGACAAGTAGTTTATGGTGTAAACTGTAAAGTGGCACAAATGAAAGTTGTATCACTGCAGTTGGGTTTTAGATTTGCTGCCACTACACAGAAACACACAAATGTGACTACATTTAACTTTCAGGACTGCCCTTTATGTTAGATTACTATTTTTCATGAATCTGTAGCACAGAACTCGCCCAAGGTATTACCACAAAGTCCTGCCTACTGTGTCTGGCTACAGAAGCAACTTTGAAACTTTGAGAAGTGTTTGTTTCTTCCAAAAGCAAAAGCGAAGAATGGAAATCTATGAAGTGCAGACATCATGCCTCTAATTGTTAATGCTTTACAATTATGTGCCTTTCCGGAATAATAAAATTTTCCCCAGTAGAGGTCAGGATCTTTGCCACTGACTTATTTAACAGACTCTCTTAACATCTGTCCAGCAGACTGCCAGCTTTATTAGCAGACAGGAGACCCCTAACAGACTTGGGGCCTGCTGGGTCCTTCTTCATTCTTTACAGCTGCGGATTAGCTCAGACATTCCAGAAAGGAGAAGTAAAAAGGACAGTGAATGTCACTGAGCAGATAAAATCCACACAAACACAAAAAAAAATGCAAAAAAAAAAAAAAAGTACAGAGAATAGGGAAGAATGAAGTAGCCAGTGTCTTTGTAGATACAATTCACTAGCTCTGCAGACACAGCTCCAAGTCTGTTTGAAAAAAAAAAAAAGTGGGGGAAGCCATTATTACCCTGAAAGAGGAAAGCCTATTCATATCTATGCAGGAACCTAATCTGGCTCCTTGTTTCCAATGACGATGGCTCAACAGTCACACCAAGTCTGCAACAAGAATGCTCCTTTGTGTGTCGATACCGTGGAAATGATAAAATTTCCAATAGGAGACATATGTGTTTACATCATGAGATGTGTTTTTGGACAAAACGCTTTGTTTCCTGCATATTTTCCAGGCAGTTTCCTGCTGGGCTGTTTGCGAGAAAGCTTTGATTAGCTGGAATTGGTGACTGAAGTAAAATAGACACTTTTGTTTTATGAGTCTTTTTGCTGTGCCGTAAATTGTAGTCAAACATACAAGGAGTGACAGGAAGAAGTGATGATTTGAACCTCTGACCTATGATAGGCATAAAAAATCTTGGACAACTCCTTCAAAGACCAGAGAGACATAAATATTCCATGGTCTGGATAGAGCTGAGCTCATTTAACTAAGTAAAGCTGTTATTTTTACATTAGAAGGCTGTAATAGAAACATACATGTTTAATTTTTTTTCTTTTACTGTAACCCTTCTTCACTATGATCCATGCATCTAAATTCTCATCAGCAAAATACTGAAGCCCTGTGCAAAACCGCAGTGCATAGATATAAAAAAACATTTGATATTTGGTAACATTTTCTCAGACTTATCTTTTTCGGTTCAATTAGTATAAAAAACTTGAGCAGCCATGTTTTTTTCTTTTGGTCTAACCTGGGACAAACAAAAGATGTGTTTTGTAGCCCAACATGCAGGATAGTTTTAAGCACTGGTGAATTTTGTGATTGTCTGGAAAATAAGAACCAAAAACTTTATATTTTAATTTTCAATCACTTGGAAACTTCGGCAGTTTTTGAAGCAGAAGCTCTGTACAACAGTTTCCCATAACTTTTGCCTTCTGTCAGATTCTAATTTATGATGTGTTGGATGAGACCTGGTGCAGTGTGGGACCCCACACTCACTCTTTACCAGCAGGGGGCACCACTCTATATTTGTTCCTTGGAATATATAAATAAAAAAAGGTGGAAATTTATGTATAGCTCAGAAATGATATGTTTTAGGGCCCTGTGTGATATTTCTGAACACCTACTTATAATAGAGCTTAATCCCTTCCTTTTAATTCCTGGACATTTTCTCTCTAAAATTTCCACCTACATATATGCTGTAAGTTAACATGAATACACGTCCACAGTGTTCAGCTGAAACTAGTCCTGCCTATGTTTACCGCTGTGGTGACTCCTGCCCACTCAGATTGCAAACTGGTTTTAAGGGCAGTGAACCCTTTCAGTGCACTGTATCTCTAAGAGGTATGTTAATCATTTATTGTAGTTGACGGCTGACAATGGATAATGTTGCATTTTTTATCAGCAGCAAAGAAAAAAACCAAACAAATAATAGCATGCCATCAGCATATGCAGCCAGTGAGCCAGGCATTGGGTGAAACAAGAGCAAGAATGCAGCACACAATAGGGCTCAAAAACAATGCAGGTCTTCCATAATTTGCATAATCTGTGTTGGACACCCAGGGGTAATTCTATAAAGGGATATCTACATTTTGGGGGGTGGGGGGAGTTATCAAGCTGCATTAGGGCTTTACTTCATGTTATTCGCCCATTAATAGGACTTAGGGCCCTAACTCAGCTTGACATATTATGCAGCGGCAGTATTTAAGTCGCTCTAGGTTACATAGTATGAAATGCTTAACATACAAATGCATGTGAAGCAGCTCGTTACTATGTAAAAACCCTAATGCGACTTGTGGTGTGTATCAAGTGCACACCGCAAGTCATGTTATGGCCCATATATCATGGTAACCCCCCCCCCCCAACACACACACACACAGTTTTTAGCTGGGGATATTTTATGTCTTGGAAGCATCAGCCACAAAACCGTGGCCCAAAGCTCCCAGGCCAGCAGAGAAAACCCCCTTGCTGATGCCCCTCCCCCACTCCACCAAAGACTTGAGACACCTAACCCCCCCCCCCCCAGCACAAGCACCCCACTCCCGCAAAGGATCCCAACCCCCAACTCCCCCAAAGGCTCCAGAGCATCACCACCCCTCAGGTACAGACCCCCACCCCCCAAAAAAGGCTCCATTTAGATCATTGGTGGTCATGGGGTTTTTAGTCTTCAGTTTGCTGCTGTCATCAAAATGGTGCCCCTAGTGGTAGTCTTGCACAACTTCCGCTGGGCTCATGTTTCTGGGGGGATTGTCTTCTGCTCCCGGACTGCTGGAATAACACTGCTTGCAAAGTGGCTCACAAAGAGTGTTATTTTTTCACCACCATATTCAGCAATCTGCGGGACTAAGATACTGCAAGTTGCTGAATCCCATGGTATTTTATGGTGCAGTAAAAGATTGACTTTTTTGCTCCTTAATAACTTCCCCCTTTAGGCACCTACAGTGAGCCTTCTTAGAAATTCAATAAAAACAGTAGGTTCCCACTTTTCTTTATAGAATACCAGTGGAACAAGTCAAAAACATGCCTAGAATTAATGCAATCACTTTCACCAACCAGAGTTGGTATAAATGGTCATGCGTAAATCTCAAGAGAATGCTCATAGACTATAGTACTCTATAATCTGTATGCATAAATGTGTGCCTTGCCCTTGATCTGCCCAGACTTTGCCCATGTGAATGCCCACCTGCAAACTTTGCACCATTGCATTTAGGCTCCATAGAATATTGATATTTATGCACATGGAGGGGCATAATCGAAAGGGATGCCCAAGTTTTGTTAAGGACGTCCTCACAAAACGTCCCGATGGAGGGGCGGGGAAACCCGTATTATCGAAACAAGATGGATGTCCATCTTTCGTTTCAATAATACGGTCGGGGACGCCCAAATCTTGAAATTTAGGTTGTCCTTAGAGATAGTCGTCCCTAGACTTGGTCGTTTCTGATTTCGGCGATAATGGAAACCAAGGATGCTCATCTCAGAAATGACCAAATGCAAGCCCTTTGGTCATGGGAGGAGCCAGCATTTGTAGTGCACTGGTCCCTCTGACATGCCAGGACACAAACCTTAGGGGGCACTGCAGTGGACTTCATAAAATGCTCCCAGAAACATAGCTTCCTTACCTTGTGTGCTGAGCCCCCCAACCCCCCCTAAAACCCACTACCCACAACTGTACACCACTACCATAGCCCTTACAGATGAAGGGGGGCACCTAGATGTGGGTACAGTGGGTTTGTGGTGGGTTTTGGAGGGCTCGCTGTTTCCTTCACAAATGTAACAGGTAGAGGGGGGGATGGGCCTGCGTCTGCCTGCCTGAAGTGCACTGCACCCACTAAAACTGCTCCAGGTACTTGCATACTGCTGTGATGGACCTCAGTATGACATCTAAGGCTGGCATAAAGGCTGGCACAACATACTCTGAAAGATGTTTTTTTGAGGGTGGGAGGGGGTTAGTGACCACTGGGGGAGTAAGGGGAGGTCATCCCCGATTCTCTTTGGTGGTCATGTGGTCATTTCGACCACCTTTTTGTGCCTTGGTCATAAGAAAAACAGGACCAGGTAAAGTCATCCAAGTGCTTGTCAGGGATGCCCTTTTTTTTCAATTATGGGTCGAGGACGTCCATGTGTTAGGCACGCTCAAGTCCCGCCTTCACTATGCCTCCAATACGCCCCCTTGAACTTTGGCCGTTTCTGCGACAGAAAGCAGTTGGGGACGTCCAAAATCAGCTTTTGATTATACCGATTTGAACGACCCTTGGAGAAGGATGCCCATCTTCTGATTTGTGTTGAAAGGTGGGCATCCTTCTCTATCGAAATGAGCCTGATAGTAACATAGTAAGTGATGACAGATAAAGACCTGAATGGTCCATCCAGTCTGCCTAAAAGTTACATTCACTCTCAATTCAAGATTAAATCAAGAATGAACGTGATTTCATGGTCTTTCTTTGTTGTTTCTGGGACATAGACCATAGAAGTCCACCGGGCTCTGTCCTTATGTTGCAACTATTAAAGATGCCGTCAAAACCCACTCCAGCCTATCCAAATCTGTCTTGTCATTTGCAAGATGCAGGCCATACAAGTCTACCCAACACTTTCTTCATATTCCAAACTACTGAAGTTTCCGTTGAAGCTCTCTCCAGCTCATTCTAAACCGGATTGCTACATTCGGGACTGAGACCATACAAGCCAGCCCAGCACCGGCCTTAGTTAATACAGCCATAGTTGTCATCTAAGCACCACTTGACATGCAAACACATATGCAATTCTTATATGTTTGTAAATGCTGGTATTCAGGTTGTGCATGTGCATCCTTGGCATCTAAATCTTGTCACCCTCCTTATAGAATTACCCTGATCCCCCCCCCCCCCCCCCACAGTGCTGCTAATGTAGATCTGAATAATAGCTGATAGAGTTCTTCCTTTTACCATAGAATGGGTTTAAGAAGATCATGGGTGGGAGTTCCATCTTCATGGCACCATGTATGCCTGAGTACACCACATATCAGCTCTGACTCATTGAGCTCCTCATCAGTCTCCTGGATCCATAGCAGCTGAGAGAAGAGATTGAAGAGGTGACATGAGGAGTGATGTTAGGAGTGACCAAGCACCCACTGCACCCATGGATTTGGCAGCCATCATGGGTGGAGCATCAAATTTAGGGGTCCTTTTACCATGCTGTGGTAAAAAGGGCCCTGCGCTAGTGGTGGGGGCTGTTTTTGCTATGCACTGAGACCTTTTTTACCGCAGTGGGTAAAAAGGCTGAAAAAAAGACATGGCTATGTGGTAAGAGTGCTCTTACTGCGTTGAGGTGGCGGTAAGGGCTCCTGTGCTAACCTGGCAGTAACCAGGTAGCATGTGGCACTGCCCGATTACTGCCGGGTTAGCGTGGTGCTAAAAAATACAGGCTAATTTTCCTTAGCTTGGAAAATGGAGCATGCTGGGGCTGGAACTACCGCCAGCGCCTGCATTGGGCCTGCGGTAGCTCCAGATTATGTGCGGTAAGCCCGTGTTGGGCTTACTGCCGCTTTGTATAAGGGCCCTTTAATGCTTTGGGGTTCTGTCATGTGATTACCACATTTTCTTTCATTTGTACTGTTGCACTTAAGTTTAACTAGTGGTCATTTCCTAAAAGAAAACTAGAACTGAATGAACACTGAAGGGACAAGTGCGTTCTGTTAGCTGAAGCACTAAACTGTGGTTGCAGAAATCTTGGACAAAACGTTAGTGTCAGTTTGGAAAAGTCAGTCTATCTCCAGGCCTGGATTCATACGTGGAGGGGCATAATTGAATGGGGCGCCCAAATTTTCATGAGGGTGTCCTCGCAGGATGGCCCAGTAAAGGGGCGGTGCAACCCATATTATTGAAACAAGATGGGCGTCCATCTTTCGTTTCAATAATACGGTCGAGGACACCCAATCATGAAATTTAGGTCGACCTTAGAGCTGGTCGTCCTTAGGTCATTTTTGAGATGGTCGTCCCTAGTGGAGTGGAGTGGAGGAGTAGCCTAGCGGTTAGTGCAGCGGACTTTGGTGCTGGGGAAACTGGGATCGATTCCTGCTGCAAGCTCCTTGTGACTCTGGGTAAAAGTCACTTAAACCCTCCGTCGACCCAGATAAATCGCTTTGGATGTGGTTGCAAAAAAAAACTGTAGAATAAACCTGTAGTTTTCGGCAGTAATGAAACCGAGGACACCCATCTCAAAAACAACCACATCCAAGCCATTTGGTCTTGGGAAGAGCCAGCATTTGTAGTGCACTGGTCCCCCTGACATGCTAGGACAGTAACCGGACACCCTAGGGGGCACGTGCAGTGGACTTCAGAAAAGGTCTCAGGTGCATAGCTCCCTTACCTTGGGTGCTGAGCCCCTCAACCCCCCCCCAACCCACTCCCCACAACTGTATCACCACTACCATAGCCCTTAGGGATGAAGGGGGGCACCTACATGGGGTACAGTGGGTTTTGGAGGGCTCACATTTACCACCACAAATGTAACAGGTAGGGGGGGGTGGGCCTGGGTCCGCCTGCTCTGAAGTACACTGCACCCACTACAACTGCTCCAGGTACCTGCATACTGCTGCGATGCCACCTGAGTATCACATTTGAGGCTGGCAAAAAAAGTATTTTTAAAGATTTTTTTGAGGGTGGCAGGGGTGTTAGTGACCCACTGAGGAGTAAGGGGAAGTGATCCTCGATTCCTCCGGTGGTCATCTGGTCAGTTCAGGCATCTTTTTGATGCTTGGTCGTGAAAAAAAATGGACCAAGAAAAGTTGCTCAAGTGTTTGGTCAGGGACGCCCTTCTTATCGGCCAAGGACACCCATCTCCTAAGCACGCCCCAGTCCCGCCTTCGCTACACTGCCGACACACCCCATGAACTTTGGTCATCCCCGTGACGGAAAGCAGTTGAGGGCGCCCAAAATCGGCTTTCGATTATGCCGATTTGGGCGACCTTGCGAGAAGGACACCCATCTCCCTATTTGTGTCGGAAGATGGGCACCCTTCTCTTTCGAAAATTCACCTGATAGTCAACTACCTGAGACACCAAAGTTTGAAGGCACCAAATAGTGTGATGAAGTGGTATGTGCTTCCACTGGAATGAAGACCACTACTCGGCCTTCCACCACACTCAGTAACAGAAGGGTCAGTATTCAAAGCAATTTAACTGGCCAGAAACAGCTTTTAGCTGGTTAAATCTCTTGTTTGAGGCTAACCTGTCATTTTCAGCAGCACTTATCTAGTTTGTGCTGCTGAAAATGTCCACGCCCAACTCAAAATTGGCTATTTGGGGGCATTCTGAAAGCAGAGTTAGTACTTGGCCGATTGAGTGCCAGTATTTAGCACTGGCCAAGGTAACCATATCAATAGTCCTATCTTTATGTGGGTCTCCATAACCAGTTACACTATCACACTTAACCAGCTATGGTTTTGCTGGCTCTGTAAACCTGGAAATTCAGTGCCAGAGCCCAGACATGGCCTGGCATTGAATTTCCAAGTATAATGCTGACGATGGTCAGCAAAATGCTGAGCACACTGGCTGAATATCGACCCCATAGTAACATGGTAGCACAGTCCATCCAGTCTGCCCAACATGGCTGATCTGCAAGGCTTCGTTCTGTTTCTGTGAGTCTGACGTCCTGCACGCCCAGCTTAAGGTTGGAGAGTTATTTATGTATGTATGTTGATTATTGGCACAGAGTATGTAATAGGTATGCATTCTTTGGTCAAAAAATAACACAAAACATTTAGTAGGGAACCACTCTTTAGGCGGGATTCGTACTAGGGCATGGATTGAGAGCTTAAGCCCACTTAGTTTCACGGATAACTAATATTTTGTTTCACTACTGAGTTTTTAGGATTGCAGAGCATAAGGGAGCTCTTGGGTACTTACGGGCACCAAATTGAATTTCAGGAGAGACTCAATGATAGAGAAACCCCATTCACCCATTAGGACAAGCTACGTTGTGGGCTGTCTACTTGGGTGAGTTTAGTCTCTGAGAATCTCTCCTCTTCACCACAAATAATTTTTGTAATTTTTTAATAGATTATATATTATTTCATTTGTTTGAAAGGGGCAGGCCTTTGAGCTCTCCATCCATATCCTGGATACATACAGTACCTTTAGGGGTTTGAGTAGTGTTTAGTTCCTGCACTACCTGGTTTGTTTATCTTTTGGCTTGCCATTTTTGAGTCACAGACTGTAGAAGCCTGCCCGACACTGGTCATATTCCCCAGCTGCTGGAGTTGTCATTGAAGCCCCATTCCCCAGCCCATCCAGATTTGTCTAGCAATTATCAGGGCACAGCCCATAGAAGTCTGCCTTCTTCTCCAACTGCTGGAGTTGCCTTCAGTGCCCCAATACCTATGGGAAGACAAAATCTTAAACCTGGTCATGTTTCTCCCTATGTTTCATTCTGCCCAACTGTCACTGACTGCAAATTTAATTTTTCTTTTGGAAAGCCTTCATAAAGTCCAGGTGCTAAACCACCTACCCAGCATGCTTCTATCTGAAGTAGAAGTTTGTAAAGTACATGTTGGATCCTTTTCTAAATAAACAGCACTATAGGGAAGAATATTATTGTTACAAGTGATGCAAAATTATGCTTTCAATGCATCAGTCAATAATCTCTCCCAGTTCATTTCCAGTGCACTGCCTATGAAACCTTGCACGATGCCTTATAATAATTTAATGCACTTTCACCAAACATTGTACATGAATTGACTGGCCATAGAACTACCCCTAACCTATGGGTATATAGAGAAATGGAAAGTCGCTTGTACGCCTGCCATCTCCATTCATGAGCTTTACATTTGTCATTTATGTTTTAACAAAGAAAATTAGTTCATTTGCACATGGCAGGTTGTAATAAATATGCCAGCACATAATGAACGAGTACGTTGGCTAATCAGTACAACAGCCTTTGTTATTATGACACTAGTCATAATAAATCTTTGGCCTTCTGCTTGTGTTGCTCTGCTAGAGACCTAAGCGCTGGCTTTTGAAGTGTGCATGACAAAGAGAGGACTTGTACACTCGTGAACAGTTCTCCAAATTCAGTGCACATAATTCTGATGAGTTTCAAAGTTTGTCACTAAGGGGTCCTTTTACTAAGCTGTTCTATGAAATGGACTTAGCGTGCCCTTATACTGGTCTTTCTGGCATGCTAAGCTCATTTCTTGCATGGCCTTGAAAAATGGCTTTTTTCCATTTTTTCAATATATAGCCATGCTCTAATTTTATGATTAGCGCATGGCCATAAAAGAAATTACAGTGGGAACACTTACTGCCATCTGTTGAGGTGGCGGTAAGGGCTTCCACATTAACTGTGTGCTAATGCATGGTAATGTATATACGCTAAGTGGTTAGTGCAGGAATGCCTGCTCTCCACCCTGATATGCCGCCTCAAAACAAATAAGAAAAAATAATTACGATGGGGCCCTTTTACAAAGCGTAGGTAAGCCCAACGCAAGCTTGCTGCATGCTAACTCGGAACTACCGCTGGCCCAACATGGTTGCCAGCGGTAGTTCTGCCTTGAGTGTGCACCATTTCCAGTGCGCCGGAAATTTTTTTATAGTGTGTTGTTAACCCGGCAGTAATCAGACAATACCACGTGCTGCCTGGTTACTGTCGGGTTAGCATGGGAGCCCTTGCTGCCATCTCAATGGGTTATCTTACCACATGGCCATTTTTTAGTGGCTTTTTACCCACTGCGGTAAAAAGGGCCCTTGTGTACGGGACAAATGGCCCCCCGCCACTACTGCAGGGTCTTTTTTCCTGAAGCTTAGTAAAAGGACCCCTAAATTAGGTGCAGATCCCCATTATTCTATAACAACAAACGTACATTTTAGGAATGCCCCTGTTACACCCATGATTCGCCCATTTCTGCGCCCTCTTTTTCAGATTGCATGTACATTCTAGGCACAGATTCTGTGCCTAAATTTACACAGGTACATCCCAATTAAATACAATTAGTGCCAATAATTGGTTGTTTAAAAGCCAATTATCGATGCAAGTTAGCTTGTCTTTCAGTTAAATTGTGCATACAAATTGGGCGCATGCCCAAATTTATGCATGCAATTTTCGGCAACTTTGGGGGTAAGAGTGTATTAGCGCTCAACTCATCTTGGTAAAATGACCTCTAAGGAGCAACTTTTGATAGGCTGTTTTCAGCTGAATGTCTGGTGTTTGAAATCATATTTCAAATGGTAGCAAGAGACATTACTATTGTAGTGTACTGTTTTTTTTTCTTTTACACTATCAGAACCTCAAAGGATGTGAAGTACAATATATCCACAAAATCAACACATAATACTCTCACCTTTTAATAATAGCACTTCAAAAATGCTATAAATCAATCCTATAAATGGCGCCGACAAAAAAACACATTCAAAGTTAGGCGCTGTTTGTAGAATAATGCTTAGAGCCAGGATCCATGCCTAACTTTAGGCACAAAGATTTACACCAACTAAACCCTGGTGTAAATCCTCATGTCTAAATTAGGCATGGATCCCCCTTATTCTATAGCAGTGTGCATAAATTGTAGTAACGCCCCTGATCTGCCCATGCTCACTTTTTGGAACCACATATAAAACTTATGCACAGATCCCAGTACCTAAAAATATGTGTGTAAATGTTAATTCATGCCAATTAGTGCCGACAATTGATTATTAGCATCCAATTATCAGTGCTAATTGACTTTTATTCAATTAAATTGAGCACAGGAATTGGGCGTGCATCCAAAATTTCACATGCAGTTTTTAGTACCATTTATAGAATTAGGCTGATTGTGTGTAGGAGGTAGTGAGTGCTCCTCACTGTACCACAACTACTAAAACTACACCAAGTAAACAGGTGAAAAAGAAGAAGTAGAATTTCAAAAATGGTGGAAAACAAACACACTCATAGGCAATGGGTGCCGTCTGCTTCTCCAGTGAGCTCCTTGTAAAGCTACAGGAAATATATTGTGTTCTTTTCTGCAGAAAAGAAGGACTGATGAATTCAGTACTGGGATAACAGACTATCATTATTCTACACAATACCTTATTATACACACAATGTCCAACTTGTGGAAGATAATAAATGAACTCCTCTCAGTTGACCGGATCTTGCTGGAAGTGATCTTGGCACATTTCAGATACACAAGGAACTTTTGTTGCCTTCTATCTTTTTATGGCTGATTCTTTATTTTTAGGATTTTTATTATCTCACTGTGAGACAAAAGAAGATGCCAAAATGAAGGTTTAGTATAACCATCTTGAAAGCCAGCTATGTCAAGAGTGTTCTGATATGCATGTATTCATTATATGGCATGTTGCTAAGATTCAAGCGCAGGACCTGAGTTATGAGAGGAAGATGTTCCTTTCATGCCCTTTTGGTTGAGACTGAGTATCCTATGGTATGGTGGGTAAATGCCATACTACCTGTCCACACTGGGGGCTTAATTACATAGGAGGATTAAATCTGTAGCTAGTAGGTTTCCTTTTCTGAAGAAGGCTGTGAAGACTGTAAGGCTGTTTATAGCTATTCTGCATGCTCTTTTAGATTTTTTAATTTGTAATTTTTTAATTTGTATTTTATATTTCTTATCTTTTCATTACTTTTTATTCTTTAATATAGTTAGGGCTGCAGTTCCTTGTTAGTCTGAGCAATGGAGAGTTAATTGATTTGTCCAGAGTCACATGGAGCTGCAGTGGGAAGAAAAGTAAATAAATAACATACTTAATCAAGTGATTAATCATGATCAAAATTTTAATTGACATGCAGGCCTAGGCCAGCTAGCAAAGTACATACATAAATAAATACATAACAAATAAGTTAAAAGACCCATTTTACATAGCATGTCTGGGAAGGGATTGAAATGTCCAGGACAGGATATTCAAAGTTCCCTCAGTATTTTGCAAAAGGCTCTGCCAAACATGAAGCCTTTTGTGAAATACATGGAAGGACACTGGTAAATATACATGTATTTGCCACTCCATGCAGCAGGAACATCTATTTCACAAGCTTACACGTGCATGTGGAGGGTATATTTGTAACAGGACACCAAGGTTAAGAGGCCAAGTAAGCACTTACGTAGGTATTATTTTAGAAAGACATATAAAGCACCTTTGTATTTTTATAAAATTGCAGCATGCATGGTAGAAATCGTGCCTTGAATGCAGGAACAGATTTTTACACCTACTCAATAGCAGGCGTAAATGTTCATATATAAAATTTGCAAGTGTGTGCATTGATTAGTGTATTTTATAATCAACGCGTGTACTTATAAACTCTGCCTATGCTCTGCCCAGATCATGCCCCTGGAAATGTCGACAATAAAAGTACACATGTTCATGTCATCAGATGTAGATGTACAACTAGTGCTATTGTATAACACACACACGAAGAGCGGAGGTGGCCAAAGGAAAGAAGGACAACCAGGAGATATCACCAACAGTCTTTATTGTAGACTAGTAAAAAAGGCCCGTTTCTGACACAAATGAAACGGGCGCTAGCAAGGTTTTCCTCAGATTGTGTATGTTTGAGAGAGAGAGTGTGTGTGAGAGATGGAGTGTGTGTGTCATAGAAAGAATGAGAGACAGACAGAGACAGCGTGTGTGTGTGTTTGTGTGAGAGAGATTGTGTGAGAGACAGAGTGTCTGTGTGTGAGCCTGTGTGTGTGTGACAGAGAGATAGAGTGTGATAGACAGGGAGTGTGTCAGAGAGAGTGTATGTGAGAGACAGTGAGAGTGAGAGAGTGAGTGTGAGCCCCCACCCCCTCTCTCGCAGGGCCCCCCTCCCCACCCCCACCTCTCTGGTCTCAGGACCCCTTCCCACCTCCCTCTCCCCTGCCCCGCCTCCAGCCATCCATGTCCAGCGACCCTCCTCTCCCCCTGCCCCCACTGCAGCTACCCATGTCCAGCGACCCTCCCCTCCCCCCTCTAGCTACCCATGTCCAGTGACCTTCCCCTCCCTCCCCGGCGCATCAAGCCCCCTCGCCACCCGCAGCTGCCAGTGGTAATGCTGTCTAGCCGCTGCTGCTTCCCCTGTTGAGCAGCAGCGGCCGCTACAAAAAGAAAAGAAGCAATAAATGTTTTTAAACCCAGTCGAAATCATTCGCAAATGCCCGAGTCTTACAACGCAGTCTCTGCAGCCGCTCCTCCTCTCGCCTGTCATGTCACTGCGCTCCTCCGGGGTCTTACTCCAGGGCAGTGACGTGGAGGCAAGAGGAGGAGCGGCTGCAGAGACTGCGTTGTAAGACTCAGGCATTTGCGAATGATTTGGGCTGGGTTTAAAAATATTTATCGCTTCTTTTGTTGTTGTAGCAGCCGCACACCATTACTACTGGCATCTGCGGGTGGCGATGGGGATTTGATGCGCGGGGGGGGGGGTGTTGATGTGCTTTGGGTGGGGGAGGGGGTGTTTGATGTGCTTGGGGGGTGTTTGATATGCCGGGGGGGGGGGGATTGGGCGATGCGCCGAGGGGGGGGGGGGGGGTCTTTTGTTTTTAATTGTCATTTGCTATATGTTTTTGTTCTCAGTGTTGGACCATTTTCGGAAAAAAATTCCAAATGAAAAATGCACAAAATCAAACCATTGGGATGCAGTAGGAGCCAGTATTCTTAGTAGACTGGCTACATAGACATCCCAGCAGAGCAGTGGGACACTCTAAGGGGCACTGCAATGGACTTCACATAAAAGGTCCCAGGTACACATCTCACCATTACCCTGTTATATCGTATGGTGAGCCCTCCAAAACCCACCAAAGGCCTACTATACCTAACTGTACATCACTACAATAGCCCTTATGCCTGTAAGTGACACCTATATGTGGCTATAGTAGAATTTTGGTGGGTTTTAAAGGGCTCATACTTTCCACCACAAGAATAACACTTAGAGTTGATTATGGTCCTGGGTCTCCTTCCCTACAGTAATAGTAATAATCCATACAAATAAAAATGTAAGAAATATAAAGAGAGTAAACAGAAAAATAGTGAGACATTGTTGATAGATGATAAAGAGAGATTTAATCCTTGCATTTAAGACAGTTGCATTAAATAATTAATGTAAGAACTTATTGAAAAGGAAGACCTTGAGGAAATTGTGGAAGGTCAGGTAGTTGCTGTTACGTCTTACTTCTGTTGGAATAGAATTCCACCATTTGGTGCCTAAATGAGAGAAATCTCTAGTTAGTGCAGACTTATACTTGATAGCTCTGTAACTAGGGAAGTGTAGAATGAGGTAGTCTTTTCATTCGTTGTCGCACTGCGAGCAGTAAGGTCTACCAAGTCCAGTATGTAAATTATTTTGTAGATAATCAGTGCTAGCCTGTAAATTATCTTGTAGATAATCAGCAGACTGTGTTTGCGAGGAGCTAACTAAAAGTAGACAAAGCGATGGGGCCTGATGGGATACATCCGAGAGTACTCAAGGAACTCGGAGGTGTTCTGGCTGGTCCACTGTCAGACCTCTTCAATGCTTCCTTAGAGTCTGGAGTGGTCCTGGAGGACTGGAGAAGAGCAGATGTGGTCCCTCTGCACAAGAGCGGAAGTAAGGAGGAGGTTGGGAATTACAGACCTGCCAGTCTGACCTCGGTGGTGAGTAAACTAATGAAAATGCTTCTAAAGTGGAGGATTGTGAGGTTTCTCAAATTGAATGGCCTGCAGGACCCGAGGCAGCATGGCTTCACTAGAGGCAGGTCATGTCAGATGAACCAGATCGGTTTCTTTGACTAGGTGACCAAACAATTGGATGTGGGAGGGGTGCTAGATGTGATGTACATGGATTTTAGCAAAGCCTTTGACATGGTTCCGCACAGGCAACTGATCAATAAACTGAGTTCCCTCGATATGGGACCTAAAGTGACTGACTGGGTTAAAATCTGGTTAAAAGGGAGGAAACAGAGGGTAGTGGTAAATGGAGCTTGCTCTGAGGAAAGGGATGTTATCAGTGGTGTCCCGCAAGGGTCGGTCCTTGGGCCGGCCTTTTTTAACATCTTTGTGAGCGATATTGTGGAAGGGCTGTCTGGTAAGATGTGTCTCTTTGCGGATGATATCAAACTTTGTAATAAGGAGGACACCCTGGAGAGTGTGGATGGCATGAAGAAGGATCTAGCAAAGCTTGAAGAATGGTCCAATAATTGGCAACTAAGATTTAATGCTAAGAAATGCAGAGTCATGCACTTGGGTTACAAGAATCCAAGGGCACAATACAATATAGGGGATGAAGTGCTCCTGTGTATGAAAGAAGAGCGGGACGGGGGTGATTGTGTCGTATGACCTTAAGGTGGCCAAATAGGTAGAAAAGATGATGGTGAAAGCCAGAAGGATGCTTGGGTGCATAAGGAGAGGGATGACCAGCAGGAAAAAAGAAGTGATAATGCCCTTGTATAAGGCTCTGCGTGCAATTCTGGAGACTGCACCTACAGAAAGATATAAACAGGATGGAGTTGGTCCAGATGGCGGCTACCAAATTGGTAAGTGGTCTCTGACATAAAACATATAGTGATAGGCTCATGAACCTTAACATGTATGCTGGAACAAAGGCGGGAGAGAGGACATATGCTAAAAACGTTTAAATACCTCAGTGGCGTTAATGTACAGGAGGTGAGCCTTTTTCAAATGAAGGAAAACTCTGGAATGAGAGGGCATAAGATGAAGTTAAGAGGAAATAGGCTTAGGAGGAAGTTAAGAAAATACTCTTTCATGGAAAGGGTGGTGGATGCGTGGAATGGCCTCCTGGTGGAGGTCATGGGGGCGAAGACTATATCGGAATTTAAGAAAGCTTGGGACAGGCACATGGGATCCCTTAGAAAAAGGAGGAGTTAGTGGGTACTGAGGAAGGTTAGACTGGATGGACCATTTGGCCCTTATCTGCTATGATGTTTCTATGTTTCTCTGTGCAAGTTTTGAAAATGATCCTAGCTTTGATAGGAAACCAATGCAATCTAATAACGAATGGAGACATCCTGTCAAATTTAGAAACTTTGTAAACAGTCTGGCAGCTGTATTTAGAGTTGTTTGTAGTTTCTTTATTAGAAATTCCTTGTTACCTAAATAAACAGCATTGCAATAGTCTATCTGTGATAGCACAAGTATTTGGACAGGTGAACGGAAAGTAATTGTTGGAAGAGAGGTCTGATTCTTTTTAATCTACAGAGGGTCTTGAAAGCCTTGGCAAATCCAGAGTTGTCTTGGTCCTCACAAGTCAGGAATTGATTGGCAATGACCTCTAATATTTTTACTTTAGACTGCAGATGGTAAGTTGTCTGATTGATTGTGAAACTGTTATGCTCATGTATGCTATTAGGGTTAGAAATAACTAAAGTGTCCTTTTACCAAGCTGCAGGAACAAGGGCCTTGTGCTAGCAGCAGGGGTCGTTCTTCCAGCATACCAGGGACATTTTTACCACAGAGGGTAAAAAGCCCCCAACATACATAGCCATGCAGTAAGGAGCCCTTACCACAACCCATTGAGGTGGCGATAAGGGCTCCCGTGCTAACCTGGTGTAACCGGGCAGCACGCAGCAATGCCCGATTACCACCGAGCTATCACCATGCGAGCCACTTCTGGGGTGTTTTTCCCCCGGAAATGGCGCACGCTCAGGACGTGACTACTGGTGGTGGCTGCATTGGTCGGCAGTAGTCCCAGAAGAGCGAGTGGTAAGCCCGCGTTGGGCTTATCGCCTCTATGTAAAAGGGCCTCAAGGAAATTCATTTTTCCCCTGTTCGATTTGAGATGAAAAGTGGATGCCCAGCCCTTCATCTGATCCAGGATTTTGGATTGTGTCAAGGATATCACAAGGTAAATAAATGGTGACATCATCAGCATACATAAAATAGTTGAAACCTTTGGCTTCAAGGAGCCAACCTAATGGTTCCATCATAATATTGAAGAGGATAGGAGAAATAGGAGAGCCCTGAGGCACTCCACAATCAAATGTAGATCCTGACATTTTGATTTGATACGATTTAGATTTGAGGACGCCCATAAACCATTTATGGACATTTCCACAGATGCCTATATCATCTAGTAATGTAGATAATATATTATGATCAATGATATCAAAAGCACTAGACATATCAAATTGTAAGATAATAATTTTCTTTCTGGTACTCACCACTTCTGAATTTAGAGAAAAATGTAGTAAGCACTGTTTCTGTACTGTAATTTGGTCTGAGCCCAGAGTGTGATCTATGTAACAAGGAGAAGTGAGATAAGTAATCCTTTAACTGTTTGGCTACCATGACCTTCAGAAACAGGGGATAGACGTGACTGGCCTACAGTTGGTCACATTGTTCCTCTTCCCTATAGGGAATAGGACTTAGTATTATACTACCATTCTCTACCGGGAAAGAGCCATTACTCAGCATAAAAGATAAATATTTATGGAAAATGTCAATGAAAAGGTCCGTGGCTGTGGATAAAATATAACTAGGACAAACATCAACTGTACAGTGAGATCATGAGTATCTATACAGAAGAGATCAAACCTTGGAGATAGTTATTAAGTTATTAAAACAGGTCTATCTCAAGACATCCAACTTTTAGCCCTGGACGTTTTTGCTGTGTTCCATTATGGCAGAAAAACATCGAAGTGTTTGGAATTTCCAAATCCTGCCCCCAACATGCCCCCTTGTGATTTGGACACACTTCAGATGAACTGCATAAGAAAACATTTTAAAATGGGTTTTGAAAACAGCAATTTGGACGTTTTGGGGAAAAATCATCCAAATGCCACTTTGTGCCACTTTTTGGATGTTTTTCTGTTTTGAAAGTGAGCCCCATTGTATGGGCAATTCTACAGTGTAACTGGGCACCTCTCTTTAGCACCCTAAGACCATGTAGTCGCTGCCTATTTTATAATGGAACCTAGGTACCTATTATAATACCTATAGGTATTCTATTATAGAATACAAGCATAACCTGGTACCAGCACACCTAACATTTAGGCACCCACAGTTACATCATCTAAATGTGGCACAGACATGCTTAGCTTACAATATTCTGTAAGTTACACAATTAAGTGGGAACCCTAGCTATGTCCTGCCTATGTTCCTTCTCTTGCAAATATGTGCTGTGTAAGTTAAGTAGGTATTTACAGAAAACTGCTTGGGTGCCCTGCTAGCACTCATATGGGTATGTGCATTCTTATGCACATAAGTGCTAGTATTGTAAACATTTACCTGTATAATGTACTTATAAGTGTGGACACCCAGTTATAGAGTTGCTGTTATAGATACAGCTACCTTTGCCAAGGCCAATGTTCAAACACGATTTTCACTGCTGGGTTTAAACATTGACCTGGTAGTTTGTAGGTACAAGGTCTTGCTCTGTGTACTTTGCAACTATGGTGTTTGAAAATTGTCCTGTTAATGAATAATGAGAGCAAAAAAAAAAAAAAGAAAACAGACATCTATTAGGGCCAGCTTTTAGGATATGCCACTTGTTTGATCACACAGACTGCCAAGCACTAGGAGGTGCTAGCACCTCCTTCTTATGTGGTCATTGGGTTGAAGAAGAGCCACTGTCTCCCAGTAGAGCCCATGGAGTTGAGCTACTGCCATCTCCACCCTATGCAGGACCAAGGAAGTGTAGTTGTGCCTGCAGTCGGCCCACTCTATCTATGGCCAACTGGACTTAATTGCTGCCAGTGCTCTCCTTCCGTCTTCCCTTGTTCTTGGTCCAGCTGGCTGGAGAGCAAAGCCAGCTGCATTGCACTTCTAGCCGCATAATGCTTCCAAATTTCAAACCAGTGATCTCTATACTGAATCATGGAAAGACTGAGAGATGGAGAAACGGGAGGCATGGAGGGGCATAATCGAACGGCGCCAGCCAAATAGCTGATGGGCCATCTTCGGGGCCGGCTCCGCAAGGGGGCGGAGCCAACCGTATTTTCGAAATACGGTTGGGGCCAGCTAAATCGATCGTCGGGTGTAGAGGAGATGGCCGGCTTCGTTTTTCAGCCATAATGGAAACCGGGCCCGGCCATCTCAAACCCGGTGAAATGCAAGGCATTTGGTTGTGGGAGGAGCCAGCATTTGTAGTGCACTGGCCCCCCTCACATGCCAGGACACCAACCGGGCACCCTAGGGGGCACTTCTAAAAATTAAAAAATAAAAATAAAACTAGATCCCAGGTACATAGCTCTCTTACCTTGTGTGCTGAGCCCCCCAAATCCCCCCTAAAACCCACTACCCACAACTGTACACCACTACCATAGCCTTTAGGGATGAAGGGGAGCACCTAGATGTGGGTACAGTGGGGTTTTTTTTTTTGGGGGGGGGGGTTGGAGGGCTCACATTTACCACCACAAGTGTAACAGGTAGGGGGGGGATGGTCCTGGGTCCACTTGCCTGAAGTGCACAGCACCCACTAAAAACTGCTCCAGGGACTTTCATACTGCTGTCAGGGAGCTGGGTATGACATTTCAGGCTGGCATAGAGGCTGGCAAAAAAGGTTTTTTTTTTTGTTTTGGATGGGAGGGGGTTGGTGACTACTGGGGGAGTAAGGGGAGGTTATCCCCGATTCCCTCCGGTGGTCATTTGGTCAGTTGGGGCTCCTTTTTGAAGTTTGGTCGTGAAAAAAAAGGGACCAAGTAAAGCCAGCGAAATGCTCGTCAAGCCTGCCTTTTTTTTCCCCCATTATCGGGCGAAACTGGCAATCTCATGAGCACACCCCCATCCCGCCCCCGTCCTCACTACCCTATTGAAACGCCCCCTTGAAGTTTCGCCGGCTCCGCGACGGAAAGCAGTTGAACCCGGCCAAAATCAGCTTTTGATTATACCGATTTGGCCAGTTTCAGGAGATCGCCAGCCATCTGCCGATTTGTGTCGGAAGATGGCCGGGGATCTCTTTCGAAAATGAGCTGGTTAGAGACAGGAGTGTCCTGGGTCCAAAATATGCCTGTGTGACACACCCATTAGTACCCCCACTGTGCCACAGCTGAGCAAAGAAAACAATGGACAGGGAGCAATTTGTGTGCCCGTCTGCCATGAGCTCTGCTCACACAGCTCTGAGGACAGCCCTGAAAGTTGTAGATGGAAAGCTGGTAGGTACACAAGATGTAAAACGAGAGGTGACTGAGGATTGGGAAGGACAATAGGCATATGAAGCAGAGGTGAGATGGAGAGGAGTAACACTGAAGATAAGGGTTAAAGAAGGGTGTAAGACAATAAAATAGGTGGAAGATAGCAAGAAGGCAGAGGGCACGGGAGAGAATGAGAGGGGTGACTGGTGAGCATGGAAAGCTTGGAAGGGAATTGTTGGGAGCAATTAGAAGGATGGGTGAAAAGAGTGAGTCAATGTGGACAAGATTTGGAGGGGAGGTGTTTGAGAGAGCTAGAAAAGAGGTGGTCATTAGGAGAGAGACAAGGGAACCAGACAATTGTAGACAGAGAGCAGGAAGGGGAAAATTTAGAGGGAAGAAATGGAGAAGTATAGGGCTCATACTCTCCTAGGTGCCTTCCCTGACTCTCCCCCAGCGTGATCCTCTCATCCTCCAGGAGGTGAGTGGCACTTCTCCTTTGCCAGCTTCAGTCTGAAATCTGAACACACAGTGCTACAGATCCCAATGAGATTACAGAATTTTTCATGGGCCTGTAAGCATTTATAGTAGCCCTACAGGCCAAACATGAGATTGAAGAAGGAAGAGAAAGAGCTCAGAGTGGCAAAAAGCAATGCTCTCTATAGTGCCTTTGGGGAATGAAAAAAAAAACAGCAATGCAGTTGTGAAGCACTGTGCATCAATTCAAGCTGGTCTGTTGGTGTAAATGGCATTATTTGGGTTTTTGCTGGTCTTATGTAACCCCTGACACAGGCATTGTGATGCCGAAACACTGCCCATCTCGGGTCTTTGAATAAAGTACCAGTAGCTACTCCAGTCTTGAAGGCCCTTTGTGCTGTATACTTTAACCCTCTCTTCATTATGCTGTTGTGTCCTTTGTTGGCAGACATTCGTACTGGTGCTTGATAGAAGGTAGATTTCAAGAAATACCATACAACTAGGCCACTGCCTTCTAAGTCACTTTTTGACTGTATAGATTTCTTCTTATTTTGTAGCTCAGTTCACTACGAGCAGGGACTTATCAGATGGTACTCAGTGTGTATGATGCAGTTTATGTTTTTGTGTTCAGTTTAGTTTGTCAATTAATATACTGCTTTTCAGCAAACACAGCAAAGCAATTTACAGTTAAATAACAAAATGTAAAAGATAAGCTAAAACAAATTAAAATTACCAAAAATACATCCCCCCCTCACCCTCCATCCTTTATAACTTGACAGCAGCTGGACCAAACCACCAAAATTGTCAAGGTATGTCCTTTGGGGTACATCAGACTTTTCCACTCTTCAAACTTGGTGAATGCTGTGAGGAGGGGCACATGTGAGGGGTAAAGTTAGCACCTTTGGAAAAGAAATACATGGAGGATTGAGCCAAGGCTAGTTTTAATTAGTTACATAATGAACCTTTTCAAACCTCTTCCCCCAGTGTAATACAGGTTTCAGATGCAAATCTATTCTTTTTTTTTTTTTTGGGGGGGGGGCTCTTGCTTCTCTCTGATTTTTCATATGTAGTATGAATTAGCATGTCTTCACTGTTTAGTTAGCTTCTCTTCCTTTGGATGTGCTTTTGTAAGACTTTTCTTTCTGATTTGGAGTACCTTTTTTAATTTTAGTTATGCAAATCTTGATGAGTCATAATTGTACATTCTGCAGGGAAATCCTGAAACTGAAAGATTTTTCTGGGGTTTGTCTGCTGTACCACTGCAGCTCAGGAAATCAACCACATCCACTCATCTGATGCAAATTTTCAGCAGTCATAGAGTCACCTCTTAGAATTTCTCTTTTCTGAAACCCCAATCACTCACTCTTTTGAATGCTGAATAATACTCTGTTCTTTTTATAGCAGAGGCAAATAAGGTTCCCCAGCAAACTCTCAAGAGTTTGCATTGTCTTGTCTTTTATAATAAAATTAGAGTAATGTGGTAGCCGTGTTAGTCCACTTTTAAAGGCCACTGCCGTCTAAGTCACTTTTTGAATGTATGGATTTCTTCTTATTTTGTAGCTCAGTTCACTACGAGCAGGGAGTTATCAGATGGTACTCAGAAAAAAAGGTATCATCTTATTTTCTTTTTTATGTTTTGTTTTATTTCTATTTATTACTTTTAATAATAAAATTAATAATCTTGGATTATGTGATAGGATTTTGGAAATTAAACAAATTCAACAGCAAGCTTCAGTAATTACTAGAATGTTCTTTAAACATTTTAAATATTCGTAGGAATTTCTTGTTGTACCCAAACAGTTTAAATGAAAAGCTATATTTGCTGACCTCCAAAGATTATGGTTTATTTATTTATTTATTTATTAGGATTATATAATTCGTGGGAATACACCATATTTACACTAGGTTTTCAGTGGCGTAAATATCCACACTTAAATATAGGTACTTTCCCTGGTCCTATGCGCTATTCTATACACCGTGCCTAACTTTAGGCATAGTAACATAGTAACATAGTAGATGACGGCAGAAAAAGACCTGCATGGTCCATCCAGTCTGCCCAAGACAAACTCATATGTGTATACCTTACCTTGAATTTGTACCTGTCCTTTTCAGGGCACAGACCGTATAAGTCTGCCCAGCAGTATTTCCCGCCTCCCAACCACCAGTCCCACCTCCCATCATCGGCTCTGGTACAGACCGTATAAGTCTGCCCTCCCCTATCCTAGCCTCCCAACCACCAACCCCTCTTCCCCCCACCTGCTCCGCCACCCAATTTCAGCTAAGCTTCTGAGGATCCATTCCTTATGCTATATAGAATTGTACTAGGCGCGTTAATCAAATGCATTTAGATTTTAGACACCATTTACAGAATCTGGCCCATGCATAGAATTGCTACTTACAATGCATAATAAAACATCTTAATAGACAGCATTGGATGTAAAAGGAGGTGAAATACATTGAAAGATAAGGCAGAATAACAGGAATTAGGTAGAAAATAAGGGGACTAACTTAAAGCAAGTTGCACATGGAGTTCCATGAAAATGATCTCAGCTAAAGTAGGAGTGGATAAACAAGGCCTGCTACAGTATGTGCAGCTAGTGTAAGTCCTTATGTATGTGACTAGCTACTTAGTTGCTTCTTCCATTAAAGATTTAACAGAGGAGCCAAGTTTTCACTTGCTTCCTGAAGTAGAGATAGTCTTACACTGAGTGAAGCCTTGCAGGGAGTGCATACCAGAGTTTGGGGGAAGGCTCATTGATGGATCATGTGATGTCTTTTGGCGAAGGTGTGGTTAGGGATACCCATTCCTTTTACTTATTCTCCCTGTTCTTGATAGATGTGACCTAAAACTATAATAACACTGTATTTGGAAGCCTTACTACATAATTGTTACCTTTCACAAATTAGGAGGGATGGGAAAACTAGTCTTAGTTCAAGGTTCATACAGGCATGTTTTCATCCATGCTGAATAATAGAAGTGGATGTCACACGTTGGGAAGAGAAAGACAAAAACCAGCATCAATGATACATCTGGCATCAGTTGGCAGCTCACTTCAAGAAGAACATAACCCTGAAAAGGGAGAAAGAAGGAGGGAATGGAGAGGAAACCCTAGTCAGTGGGTGGTTAATATATAAGGAAAATGTTCTAGTATATGAGGACAAGTTTACACCTCGGACTCCTAGCCATCTCATAATCATGTGTGAATCTATGGAAGAAGCCATCCTCGTAATGAGGAATTGCCATCACTTCAAAAATCTGCACATAATTCCAGTCTTTAGGGACACAGACAGGTCTGTTTATGCAAATTAAACTGGCTCTTAGAGCCAATGTATGTCAAATATAGGTCACGAGTGAGTATTCATTCTGGTTACCCTGGAAACACTGTTCCCTCTAAACTGAGTGGGAGTCCTCCAACTGCATGTTTGCCAGTGGGAGATGGTGTTGCAATATTGCATTTTCAATTGATAGAGACAGACAGGTTCCATGGATTCCTGGAGAGCTTGTCTGTCCCTCACTATTGAAAATGTGATAGTGAAGCAGCCCCCCCCCCCCCCCCCCCCCCAGTGCCTAGAAACCAGACCTGCTTGTGACCCTTGGAAGAACAGAATTATGAATCCATTAATTTCACATATTTAGGCCCCTATGTTTAAAAGTTGTTTTCCCATTTCAACCTTCAGTGATAATATTCCATGTTTTTACCAGCTTCTTAATTTGTTATTATCAGTGATAATAACTGCAAGACAATCAATTTCCAATCCACATTTGAAGCAAATTTCATGATAGGGTTTTTATTGTGTGTAAATAGAGTCTAATGGGTGGATGTTATGGTCCTTATCTACTGTCATAGTCTATGTTTCTATGAGGGGCATAATCGAAAGGGGCCGCCCATCTCCGGGAATGGCTACGAGAAGGGGCGGTCCCAACTGTATTATCGAAAAAGATGGGCGGCCATCTTTTCTTTTGATAATACGGTTGGGGCCGGCCAAATGCCTAGGATTTGGGTGGATTTGAGATGGTCGGCCTTGGTTTTCGGCGATAATGGAAACCGAAGGCGGCCATCTCAAAAACGAACACATCCAAGGCATTTGGTCATGGGAGGGGCCAGGATTCATAGTGCACTGGTCCCCCCTCACATGCCAGGACACCAACCAGGCACCTTAGGGGGCACTTTTAAAAATAAAAACAAAACATTAAAATACCTCCCAGGTGCATAGCTCCCTTACCTTGGGTGCTGAGCCCCCCAAATCCTCCCCAAAACCCACTCCCCACAACTCTACACCATTACCATAGCACTTATGGGTGAAATGGGGCACCTAGATGTGGGTACAGTGGGTTTGGGGGGTTGGAGGGCTCCCATTTACCACCACAAGTGTAACAGGTGGGGGGGGGGGAGGGTTTGGGCCTGGGTCCACCTGTCTGAAGTGCACTGCACCCACTAAAATCTGCTCCAGGGACCTGCATACTGCTGTGATGGAGCTGGGTATGACATTTGAGGCTGGCATACAGGCTGGCAAAAAAAGTTTTTAAAGTTGTTTTTTTTTTTTTTTTTTGGTGGGAGGGGGTTGGTGACCACTGGGGGAGTCAGGGGAGGTCATCCCCGATTCTCTCCGGTGGTCATCTGGGCAGTTCGGGCACTTTTTTGGGACTTGGTCATGAAAAAAAAAGGGTCCAAAAAAAGCGGACCAAATTTTCGCTATGGCCGCCCTTCTTTTTTCGATTATCGGCCGAGGGCAGCCATCTCTTAAGCATGCCCCGGCACGCCCCTGTCCCGCCTTCGCTACCCTTCCGACATGCCCCTGGGAACTTTGTTCATCTCCGCAACGGACTGCAGTTGTGGGCGCCCAAAATCGGCTTTCGATTATACCAATTTGGGCGCCCACGGGAGAAGGGCGGCCATCTCCCGATTTGGGTCGGAATATGGCCGCCCTTCGCTTTTAAAAATAAACCTGTATGTATCACTTCTAATTTTCATCACTCAACTTTTTTTAGAGCAGTACATAAACAAAGATACACAGAAAATGATGGCAGAAAAAGACTATGGCCTATCCTTTCTGCCCCATCCATACTATCTGCTATGCTCTATAATCCCTCCTTCTGCCTTAGGGATCCTCTGTGCTTGTCCCATACTTTCTTCAATTCAGATGCAGTCCTTGTTTTCTATCACCTCTGCTGGGATCCTGTTCCACACATCCACTATCCTTTCAGGAATTCCTTAGATTATTCCTGAGTCTGTCCCCTTTCACCTTCATCCTGTGCACCCTTGTTCCAGAGCTTCCTTTCAATTGAAAGAAAGCCTGCCTCCTGAACATTTGTACCATGGAGGTATTTAAATGTCTCTGTCATTACAACCTTCAGTTTGCCCAACACTGACAATTCAGCCCATAGTCTTCTAATCATTGTTCTATTAATCAGGCAGACCGTTGTCTTTTATTCTTTTACCCATCCTCTTCATGTCAACAATAATGCCTCACTGGTCTGTTTTTTTTTGTGTTTGTGTAGCCTAAGTAATAAATCCTTCTGGCCCTCCTTGCCTTTTTTCTATTGTACTGTTCGCAACATATTTCATTTGCAGAAAGAGAAATGAACTCAAGTACTGTAGCTGTCACTGGCATTGTTTATAATGGGGCATGAAAGTAAATAATTACCACATAAGTCTTAAATTTTGAGCGGCTGTAATTTTTTAAATGTTGAAACTAATTGATGGCAACAAAATGAGATCTTTTCTATAATGCTGCATTCTTACATACAAATATGGAATATGAGAGCAGATAAGAACCACAAGACATTTCATGTCTGGTTAATTTTCTGAAGGACATAGGAACATAAGAAAAGCTAAGCTTAGTCAGAGCAATGTCTGTGGACACATCTGTCTCCTGATAGTAACCAGTCCAGGTTACAAGTACGCAGCAGATCCCCAAAATTAGATCTGTTCCTCATTCTTCATTTCCAGGGATGAACAATATCTCTTTCAAGTCTACTTGGCTGATAATCTTTAACGGATTTTTCCTTCAGGAACGTGTCTAATCCTCCTTTTAATCCCACAATGGTGGGAAGGGTTTTTTGGACATTAGGAGCAGGACTGGGTTTTGGTTTTTTTTTTTCTTGACTTAGACATTTTTTGTTTCTTTTTAAATGCCCCTCCACGTAACTAAGGATGGAAAGTGTAAGATTCAAAGACAACAAACCAAATGCTTCTTTTTCCAATTTTTGAACTTGAGCCTACACATGTGTTTGTTTAACCACTCAGTCATTGAGCACACAATATTGTGTAACTTCCTTTTCTTCCAAGGCTTGTTTTAGTAGAAACTTTGTTCCAAAGACAGCGACAACTATGACATGGACACATCTGGCTCTTGCAAGTTATTCTTTATTAAGCTTTCATTTAATTATATGAATCAAAAGATCTGATTTTGGTTATTGTAATTCATATTTACTTGTCCATCTGAAAGATAGTGATGTTAGAAATAATATGCAACCCACCTGTCATACTCTAGTAAGGCAAAGTTTGTTAAGAAGATTTATGTGAGGATAATTGCTTTGGATCTTCTGTGCCTATTGTTGAAGAATTATCCAAGGTGAAAGTTTGAAGTAAAGTTATTCAGTAAAAACAACTTTCAGAAACAAAAATTATTAATAGCATTATGCTACGGTATTGTTTTGAAGAAAAGTTATGGTGTATTTATTTTTTATATACTGTTATATCAACAATTCTCAAAACGGTTCACTAAGCATAAGTACAAAAGTAATGCCACACTGGGAAAAGACCAAAGGTCCATCGAGCCCAGCATCCTGTCCACGATAGAGGCCAATCCAGGCGAAGGGCACCTGGCGAGCTTCCCAAACGTACAAACATTCTATACATGTTATTCTGGAAATTGTGGATTTTTCCCAAGTCCATTAGTAGTGGTTTATGGACTTGTCCTTTAGGAAAACTGTCTAACCCCTTTTAAACTCTGCTAAGCTAAACCGCCTTCACCACGTTCTCCCGGCAACGAATTCCAGAGTTTAATTATGCGTTGGGTGAAGAAATATTTTCTCCGATTTGTTTTAAATTTACTACACTGTAGTTTCATCGCATGCCCCCTAGTCCTAGTATTTTTGGAAAGCGTGAACAGACGCTTCACATCCACCTGTTCCACTCCACTCAATATTTTATATACCTCTATCATGTCTCCCCTCAGCCGTCTCTTCTCCAAGCTGAAAAGCCCTAGCCTCCTTAGTCTTTCTTCATAGGGAAGTCGTCCCATCCCCGTATTATTTTAGTCGCTGCACCTTTTCCAATTCTACTATATCTTTCTTGAGATGCGGCGACCAGAATTGAACACAGTACTCAAGATGCAGTTGCACCATGGAGCGATACAACGGCATTATAACATCCTCACACCCAACATTCTATTCACTTTCCTAGCCGCAGCAGCACACTGAGCAGAAGGTTTCAGTGTATTATCGACGACGACACCCAGATCCCTTTCTTGGTCCGTAACTCCTAACGTGGAACCTTGCATGACATAGCTATAAGGGTTCTTTTTTCCCACATGCATCACCTTGCACTTGCTCACATTAAACGTCACCTGCCATTTAGTCGCCCAGTCTCCCAGTCTCCCCTTCACAGCAGTTCTTTCACAGCATGTTCTTCTTTCCCACATCTAAGCTTCATGTTTAAAACCTGCTTGGCAGCCTGGGGAAGAGGAACAGTACAGCTATGGCAGGGAAGAACATGTTAACACTTCTGGGGCAAATAGGAGCTAGAGCTAATGGTTGAGGGCTGATGCTAGAGCTGAGGACTGGGCTGGAGCTGGACTGGAGGCAGGAGACTAATGCTAGAGCAGAGGGGCTGTGAGCTAGAAACAGTTGGAAACAGATGCTGGGGTAGGGCTGGGAGAAGGGAGCTAGAGGCTGATGCTGTGTTGGGGAACTGGGCCTTGGAAAAAAGGAGCTAGGAGACTGGGGACTAGGAGAAGGAGGAGGATTGGGAGAAGGGGGCTGGGGGCAGATGTTAGAGCTTAGGGACTGGGGGATAGGGCTGTAGGCTGATGTTGGGGTTGGGCATTGGGAGAAAGGAGCTGGGAGGATAGGGCTGGGGAATTGGAAGAAAGTTGCTGAAGGCTGCTTCTGGAGCTGGGGCTGGGAACTATGAGAAGGAACTGGAGGCTGTGAGGAGGGGCTGGGGATTGGGAAAAGGGGGCTGGAGTCTGTCTATGGCTGGGGACTGGGTGAAGAGGGCTGAAGGCTGATGAGATTTGGATGAGAAGCTAGAGTGTGATGCTGGTGATGAGTCTGGGAGAGAGGAGGAGATATTCTATGAAAGGGTTGAAGCAAGGTCATATTCAGGAAAAGAGAGAAATAAGTATGGTAGAGGAGGCAGGTCAATGAATTCCAATGAAAGGAGGAAAAGAGATAGGAGGGCAGAACTGAGGACTTAGGGATGCAGGAGAGCAGGAAATCAGAAAGATATAGACTCTAGGACTGAGAGGGAGATCAGAAGGAGACAGACTCTGGCTTTGAGAGTATAAGTGGGGACTCAGGGCTTGGGTAGGATTGTGAGTGAGTGGGGACATGGAGATTAGGTGGAGGGAAACTAAGCAGGGATTAGGCAGGACAGTGGGTACCAGGTGATTTGGTGTTGTTATGAAAAGGGCTGTAAGACTGAGTGCTGGAAAATGGTGAGGGAAGATGGTTTGAAGGACATGGAGGGGTTGGGAGGCAGATGAAAAGGACAAAGAGTTGTGGAAAGGGTGAGAGACAAAGGAAGTTGACTGATCTTTGAAGGAAGTGATAGAAAGTTGATGGATAAGTCACTGGTGCTGGTTTGGAGTGGAGAGGCAGAGGTAGGTACATGAGGCTGGGGAGGAATAAGTACAGAATGTGGAAACAAGGGACTAGAAAGTGGATGGAAAATGAAGGGGGTAGGCGGCTAGGGAAGGAATGAGAGAGAAAAGTGGGGAAAATAAGAGTAAGAAATGGTAAGTAGGTGAATGGTGAAAAAAAGGGGACTCAAAACTAGAGGTGGGGGGGAGGACAGAGGAAGGAAATCTTTATGTGTAGATAAAATGACAGTTGAGAGAAATGGAGAAAAAAAGATTAATCAAAAGGATTAATGTCCGAGACAGTTGTGGGGGATTGGGAGGAGAAAATGGTGCAGGAAAGAAGAGAAATGGAAATGAAATCTGGAAGCGTGCTTAGGAGAGAACCAACAAGAAGAAGTGGTAAAGAGATACCTGGACCAACCCAACTGGTATTGGGCATCCTAATGGTATGATTCTGGCCAACTGCACTGTTCATACTGCAATACTGAGCCCGAGATGAGGGAACAAAAGCAAAAGTTGGCTCAGTGTGCCACAATTCCTTGAGCCAGTCCTATCCATTTGCCACTTAACTGTTCTGTTAAAACAATGAGGCGGTAGTGCTTTAGCACAAATATTTTCCCATCCTCTAACAGGAGAAACTCTTCAGACTAATCAAGATAGCAGTTGTAATTAACTTTCTCCTTTTCAAATATATGTTAAAATCCCCAAGAGGTATATATTTTCTTTTTTTTTTGTAGGGGGTGGAGCATGAAGTTTCTTTCAGTTTTCTTGGGCCTCCTTCATCATCAGGGCTAATCTGTATGATGTCATGAGCCTTCATTCACAATGACCTGCTTCTCTCCTTTCTAGTACAACAATCTGTGGCCAGGGACCACATACCACAACCCCCTAGGGAACCCAGTGCATTTGCACCATGAGTCTGGTTGACAGATGTTGTGTTTGAGTAATAACTGGATATTTTCCTCTCCCCCTATATCAATGCCTCCATTGAAGCAGCCTTGTGGTTAGAACAGTGGGCTGAGAATAAGGGAAGATAGGAATTGCATCCCATTTCACCTATTGATGTTCCTTGTGACCTTGGGCAAGTCACTTCAGCCTCTATTGCTTTGGTTGCAGGTTACATTGTAAGCCCACCTGGACAGGAACCTATCTTTTATACCCAAATATGTAACTCCCCTTGAACTGGAATTTGGAAAAGGCAAGCAATTCAATCTAAAAATTCAAATCCACTCTTTACCCCAGCTAGTCCTAGAGCAGAAGCTGGAAGCAGGATGTGAACTCTGATCTCTTGCATGGCAACGCTCCATATTACCACAAAGTCATCTGTGTGGCCCCACAGCTGTGTGTCTTTCATTGTGTTTTTCCAATTCTAGTAAATATAGTACACAACACTTGAAAAAAATGATGTTTGCGTTATATGTCAACAGTATACAGTAATACTTGAAATGTTTTATTAACTTACATGCCTCCACAAGATAGTGAGACACTGCAAGTCACTGTTATTAATTCCTAAAACATTTTAGACTGTTATTGATTAAGGATTTTGTGAACCTCTGTAGACTTGCTTACAAATGTGCTTGGTTAATTATATTAAGGGGTGTTCTACAGTTGTTTTGAAGTCCCAAACAGGAGAAACTTTAACCACTGTGTCTGAGTATAAATGTGGGGGCCTCTATGCTAAAATGTGGAGTGGAGGAGTAACCTAGACTAGTGGTTAATGCAACAAACCTTGATCCTGGGGAACTAGGTTTAATCCCCAATGTAGCTCCTTGTGACTCTGGGCAAGTCACTTAACCCTCTATTGCCCCAAGTACAAATAAGTACCTGTATATATGTAAACCACTTTGAATGTAGTTACAAAAACCACAGAAAGGCAGTATATCAAGTCCCATTCTCCCCCCTCCCTTTTCAGCACATAGCATGCTTTCACAGCAAATATTATTGCATGGTAAGAGCGAAGACTGTGCACTAACCACTGGAGGTGTGGCCAGCACATTCTCTGCAGTTACTGCACTAAAAAAGTTCTTTAGCAGCTGTTTTGTTTATTGTGGATTAGTGCAGGCAACCCATCCAGTCCCATCCCCTAACACAGTGTGCAATTAACATGGGAATTAGCTCAAACTTATTGTCATGGCATTTTGGTAACAATTCAAGTTAACAAAAAAGAGCAGTGAGTCCACAAAAATGCTGTTCAGGATACAAATTAGAGTTTATTAATTTTCAAACTTCAAAAACCCAAACCCCCAGATATTCAAAAAATTTAACCAGCCAGGATCACTGAAGAGAAAACTACACATCTTCTTTCCTCCTCAAAACTAACTACCTGTTCCTCTGATCCTATTCCCACCCATCTACTTAACACTATCTCTCCTACTGTCATCCCTTTTATCTGTCATATCCTTAGTCTTTCACTGTCCACTGCGACTGTTCCTGATGCCTTCAAACATGCCGTAGTCACACCACTCCTTAAAAAACCTTCATTGGACCCCACCCGTCCTTCCAACTATCGCCCCATCTCCCTCCTCCCTTTCCTATCCAAGATACTTGATCGTGCTGTTCACTGCCGTTGCCTTGACTTTCTTTCATCTCAAGCTATTCTTGATCCACTTCAATCTGGCTTTCGCCCCTTTCATTCAACTGAAACAGCACTTTCTAAAGTCTCCAATGATCTGTTCCTGCCAGATCCAAAGGTCTCTATTCTATCCTCATCCTTCTCGATCTATCTGCTGCTTTTGACACTGTTGATCACAGCCTACTCCTTGATACACTGTCCTCACTTGGATTTCAGGGCCCTGTTCTTTCCTGGTTTTCTTCTTATCTCTCCCAGCGCACCTTTAGAGTATACTCTAGTGGATCTTCCTCTACTTCTATCCCACTGTCGGTGTACCTCAGGGATCCGTCCTGGGACCTCTTCTTTTCTCCATCTATACTTCTTCCCTTGGTACTCTGATCTCATCCCATGGTTTTCAGTATCATCTTTACGCTGATGACTCCCAGATTTACCTCTCCACACCAGAAATCTCAGCCGAAATCCAGGCCAAAGTATCAGCCTGGCTGCCATCTGAAACTAAATATGACCAAGACTGAGCTTCTCATCTTTCCCCCTAAACCAACCTCTCCTCCTCCCCCATTCTCTATTTCTGTGGATAACACTCTCATCCTTCCTGTTTCATCAGCTTGTAACCTTGGGGTCATCTTCGACTCCTTCCTTTCCTCCTCTACACATATTCAGCAGACTGCTAAAACCTGTCATTTTTTTCTCTATAATATCACCAAAATTCACCCTTTCCTTTCTGAGCACACTACCAGAACCCTCATCTACACTCTTATCACCTCTCGCTTAGACTATTGCAACAGGTCTCCCACTTAGCCATCTCTCTCTTCTTCAATCTGTTCAAAAGTCTGCTGCACGACTAATATTCCGCCAGTGTCGTTATGCACATATTAGCCCTCCAGTGGCGTAGGAAGGGGGGGGGGCGGTCCGCCCCGGGTGCACACCACTGGGGGGTGTCGGCTCCGCACTGGTGCACTGCCCTCTCTGCCCCGGAACAGGTTACTTCCTGTTCTGGGACAGAGAGAGCAGTGAACCAGCGCGGAGCCGACACACCCCAGCAACATGCAGTCGGAGCGGATTGGCCCTCCCGCCTGTCCCTCACCGCAGGTATGCGCTCCGGGGGGGGGGGGGTGCGCTCCAGCGGGAGGAGGGTGCGCCGTGCTGCACCCGGGGGGGTGCGCAGCGGCACCCCGCCCCGGGTGTCAGCTCCCCTCGCTACGGCTCTGTAGCCCTCTCCTCAAGTCACTTCACTGGCTTCCTATCCGTTTCCGCATACAGTTCAAACTCCTCTTATTGACCTATAAGTGCATTCACTCTGCAGCTCCTCAGTACCTCTCCACTCTCATCTCTCCTTACATTCCTCCCCAGGAATTCCATTCACTGGGTAAATCTCTCTTATCTGCACCCTTCTTCTCCACTGCTAACTCCAGACTCTTGCTGCACCATATGCCTGGAATAGACTTCCTGATCCGGTACGTCAAGCTCCATCTCTGGCCGTCTTCAAATCTAAGCTAAAAGCCCACCTTTGTGATGCAGCTTTTAACTCCTAACCCTAATTCACTTGTTCAGAACCCCTATTTTATCATCCTCACTTTACTATTCCCTTATCTCTTGTTTGTCCTGTTTGTCTGTCCTAATTAGATTGTAAGCTCAGTCGAGCTGGGACTGTCTCTTCATGTTCAAGTGTACAGCGCTGCTTACGTCTAGTAGCGCTTTAGAAATGATAAGTAGTGGTAGGATTACAGTCTATCCAATGATGTTCAGTGGTGGATAGTTGGCTATCTCCCGTTGAATATCTCCAGATAGAAGATAGTTGGTTATATTGGGAGATACATCTGGCTGTCTGCCGATTTTCAACCCCACTTTAGCAGCTATATTTTTCCACTTGAATACATGGGGAAATCTTTGGATGGTTTAAACATAACCGGCTAAGTCTGAATATTGCCTTTATTTATTTATTTATTACATTTGTACCCCGCGCTTTCCCACACATAGCAGGTCCAATGCGGCTTACATAGTAAATAAAATTACAAAGTCCTGAAGGAGAATATTACAACTATAGTAAACATAGTATTTTGGCTAAATTATCCTTGACTTAGCTGGTTATGTTCAAACCAGCTAAAAATAAACTAGATATTCAATGCCAGTTACCGGAAATGGCCCTGTATTGAATATCCAGGTTTAGTACTGACCACGGGAGTTAGCCGGGCTAACTCCTGCGGTCTGAAGATTGGCCCCAAAATGTTTAAGCTAACCTCCTACTTCAAGGGTACATCATAACATTGCTAACACACACTGAAAACAATGTTCATTATCATATAGACCCTTTGCAAAGAAAAGAACTGCATGACAGGCCTTATCTTAAAGGAATTCCATGGAGTGTAAGATCTTCCCCGTAAACAAAAGCATTAAGGGAAAGATATCAACATCTCCACCTTGCTGCACTGCTATCTACTATGGAGATGCTGGTGCCTTTCATTTAACCCAGTTTTTGGTGTGTATTAGTGATGTTCTGATGTACCCCTGAAGCAGGCGGTTAGCTGAAACATTTTGGGGTTTGAAGTTTGAAATTTAATAAATTCTAATTTGCAACCTGGACTGTATTTTTTGTGGACTCACTACTTTTTTTTGGTGACGTGTTTTCTGCAGTGGGATGCCACTCTATTCGTATCTGATTGCACTGTGGTAACATCTACCATGTTAACTGCTTACCAGACTGTAATGAAAGGGCCCTATAGTCTTTCAGAGTAGTTTTCATAGCATTCATTAATTAGCCAGGTCTTTCATACATTAGCCACTTGAATTTTCTATCATAACATTGGGTCCTGTCTTTCTGTTTTGCAGCAACTTTATGCAGCTCAGCTGGCCAGCATGCAGGTATCACCAGGAGCTAAAATGTCCTCAATGCCACAGCCACCCAATACAGCAGGGGCACTCTCACCTACTGGGGTGAAAAATGAAAAAAGAGGGACCAGCCCAGTAACGCAGCTGAAGGTAATAAAATAACAGAGTTATTATTATAATAACAGTGTTATTATTTATTTGGATTTTGCTCACACGTTTTCAGTAGTAGCTCAAGGTGAGTTACATTCAGGTACACTGGGCAGGAGCTAAAATGTTCTCAATGCCACAGCCACCCAATATAGCAGGGGCACGCTCACCTACTGGGGTGAAAAATGAAAAAATCACTATCATGTTACCCAAAATCCTTCCATAAAGCTAAATGTATACTCTACTATATATTTCCAATATTAATGATGTATTGTAAGCCACATTGAGCCTGCAAAGAGGTGGGAAAATGTGGGATACAAATGCAATAAATAAATAAAAAGAGGGACCAGCCCAGTAACACAGCTGAAGGGGAAAATCCACTATTTCTGGGATAAGCAGTATAAAATGTTTTGTACATTTTTGGGATCTTGCTGGATATTTGTGACCTGGATTGGCCACTGTTGGAAACAGGATGCTGGGATCGATGGACCTTTGGTCTTTCCCAGTATGGCAATACTTATGTACTTATGTAATAACATAATAGAGTGTTACAGTGTTATTATTTATTTGGATTTGGCTCATACCTTTTCAGTAGTAGCTCAAGGTGAGTTACATTCAGGTACACTGGGTTTTTCCCTGTCCCTGGAGGGCTCACAATCTAATTTTGTACCTGAGGCAATGGAGGGTTAAGTGACTTGCCCAAGATCACAAGGAGCAGCAGTGGGATTTGAACTGGGCACCTCTGGATGTCAAGATGTTATTACTTAGTATAATTGAGTACTATGTCACTGTATATTTTCTAGATTTTATGTATGTGTTTACATAATTTTATGTAGGTACTTTTATAAGCCACCTTGGATAAAGGCGGGTTAAAAATAATAAATCTAAATCTAAGACTGGTGCTCTAACCACTAGGCTACTCCTCCACTCAGTATTCTGTGACCAGCTGTTAGACTAAGTTCTACTGTATGTGACACAAGATGAGATATTGATCCTTATCCTAGATCAGGGGATTTTAACTTTTTAACCCAGTCCTTGGAATACACCAAACCAGTTTGGTTTTCAAGAAATTCACAATAAATATGCATGAAATTAATTTGCATGCACTGCCTCCATTGTATGCAAATGCATCTCATGCATATTCAGTGTGGGTATCCTAAAAACTTGACTGGCTGGGTGTGTCCCAAGGGCTGGGTGGAGAACCCCTATATTGTTTTCTGTATATGACACAGAGTAGAGATGCACATGTTCTTCTTTTGATGCCAAATCTGGTTTAACTCAGATCTTTGGTTTTCCAAATCAACTGTACTCCCGCCTTTTGGGAGCAGCACCAGATCAGCCTTCATTCCTGACTACTTGCAGATGTAAGTCTAGTTTTTATGCCTTTGTTCCTTCTTGGCCCAGCTACTGCAAGTCCAAAGATCACAAAGTACAGCTCATTTCAGAACTCTGGAACATGAACCCTAAATCTGGGTATTGCCATTAAGCAGTGGCTAGGATTCCTTCCTTGTTCCCCCCATTCTCCCTTCTAGGAACTATGACCACTGCCTTGCAGCATCCCCACTCCCATTCAGTCATCGGAAAGTTGAAGCCAGACCCAGGAGTTGAAAACAGATCTGATCAAGAAGGCGTACCATAAACATCCATCTTAAATACTAGATAATAAGACTATATATGACCTAGACACAACTGAAATCCTATCACTTGACTGATTAACCTCTTTGCCGTTAATGAACAAACATTATTACTACAATCCTTGTGTCAAACATGGTCTCTCCATAGTCGATGACCTAATGTATGATATAATCCAATTATTACCCAGAAACCCTCATGCAATACCATAATGTATACTTCTCTACCATGTATGTAAGCATACAGTATATATATATATATATATATATATATATATATATACCATGATCTGTTCCACGTATGTGATGTTCCATCGAGGTTAACATGTATGTATGTACCTTAACGCAACACCATTAGTAATCCTGATACCCGGAAATGGCAACCGCCATTGCGGCAAATGTAAGCCACATTGAGCCTGCAAATAGGTGGGAAAATGTGGGATACAAATGCTACAAATAATAAATAATAATAATGCACAGTACTGCAACTGGACCATCAGAATAGCTCATTGCATTGGTTTTTAAGCATTGAGAACTGCTCTGATCCTCTTGCTATCTGCCGATCCTCAGTCCCTGTTCATGTGTGCACTAGGTATCAGGCATTATTCATCCCAAATAGAAGTCTTATCTTAAAATTCCTGACTTAATTCTGGGCAAGGACTTGTGAGAAGTAATAACATTTACAAAGAGCCTAACAAACTTTTAGCAAAACTTACAAATTTGCAGAACTTAACCATAGACTTTAACGGAAATTTGTGTACAACAAACAGCACAACACGATTACAAAGCAGGAAATTTGTCAGTTCTGCAAGTTTCACCAATTTGTTTTGTACCCAGGAAGTGGATTGTTTTTTGTCAGTTTTTCCACCCACATGCAAAAAGCCTACTTTTTGCCATTTTTCTTCTTTCCTTTCACTGTAAATATTCCAGCATATCCCTGTTTCCATGAATAATGTTACTCTGGAGGAGATGGACCATCACATGTTCACTGTATACACAGAACAGCAGACTAGCTTTCTCGCCAGTTCATTTTTCAGGTTTAATCGAATATCCATGTGATGATCATAACTGTTTGGTATTGATTTTACTAAATAACGGTGTATGTTTACAAACATTATTCATATAATAGCGTGCCAAATCAATTTGTGGAGGCTTCCCACAAAGAAAACATGGTTGGTACTCACAACATACAGCCATCTGTTATCCCACATTTCATTGTATCTGAGATCTGCCAAAAAAGTAAATAAAAATTGTCTATCATGTATGTCTTAAATATAGACAGATTTTTACTAAGCAGTAATTTGGTTTGTTTACATATAAATGCCAGCCCAGCACTGTACTGTGCATCTTGGTGTTGTTAAAGGTTGTCAATTCAGCAACTCTGAATGGGATTTTCCCTACAGCAGAACTTCGCAGCCAGTCCAGTTTTCAGGATGTTACCATGACTATGTGAAGTAGTAGCCTAATGGTTAGTGCAGTGGCCTAAGAAAGAGGGGAACTGGGTTTGTGACCCTGGACATTTAATCCTCCATTGCTCCAGGTACCAACACTTAGGTTGCACCACATTGGCTGTACCACAGAAAGGCAGAATGTGAAATCTAATAATAATAATATACTAGATTTCCAGGTTCTACACATTTTTCTCATGCATAGTCTTTGTGGATATTCTGAAAGTCTATCTAGCTGTGGAGGTTATCAGGATGAGACTAGATAGTCCTGCCCTACAAACTCTGAAGTTCTATTTATTTAGGGGCTCATTAAAAAAAACATCATAAGGTGGCAGAAGGACATTTTTCTCTCAAAAACATCCAAGTTGCAATTTTCAACACCTTAATTTTAGACATTTTGCTTCACAGTTTGTCCAAATTTCAAGGGGGTGTATTGGGGGCATGTTTTGGGCTGGACATGGGTGGCAGAAAAAGATAGACATTTTTCTGCAAAAATGAAACAAAATGAAAATGTCTAGGGCCAAAATGAAGACATTTTTGGCTAGACCTATTTCAATCACAACTAGGTGACCAAAAGGTAGATGACCAAGAGGGACATTTTTGAATGGGAACGACCATCTCTAAGGGCACCCAACTATAAGGATGGTGCCGCGAAGGGGCGGGCAAACGTGTATTATCGAAACAAGATGGGTGTCCATCTTTCGTTTCGATAATACGGTTGGGGATGCTCAAATCTTGACATTTAGGTCGGCCTTAGAGATGGTCATCCTCGGTTTTCAGCGATAATGAAAAGCAAAGACATCTATCTCAAAAACGTTCAAATTCAAGCCCTTTGCTTGTGGGAGGAGCCAGCATTTGTAGTGTACTGGTCCCCCTTACCTGCCAGGACACCAACCGGGCAACCTAGGGGGCACTGCAGTGGACTTCAGAAATTGCTCCCAGGTGCATAGCTCCCTTACCTTGGGTGCTGAGCCCCCCAACCCCCCCCCCCAGGTCCGCCTGCCAGAAGTACACTGCACCCACTACAACTGCTCCAGGGACCTGCATACTGCTGCGATGCACCTGAGTATGGCATTTGAGGCTGGCAAAAAAGTATTTTTAAACTTGTTTTTTTTTTTGATGGGAGGGGGTTAGTGACCACTGGGGGAGTAAGGTGAGGTCATCCCCCATTCCCTCCGGTGGTCATCTGGTCAGTTCGGGCACCTTTTTGAGGCTTGGTCGTGAAAAAAAATGGACAAAGTCGGCCAAGTGCTCGTCTGGGACGCCCTTCTTTTTTCTATTATCGGCCGAGGATGACCATCTCCTAATCACGCCCCAGTCCCGCCTTCGCTACCCTGCCGACACACCCCCATGAACTTTGGTTGTCCCCGCGACGGAAGGCAGTTGAGGGTGTCAAAAAATCGGTTTTCAATTATGCCGATTTGGACGACCTTGCAAGAAGGACGCCCATCTCCCAATTTGTGTCAAAAGATGGGCGTCCTTCTCTTTTGAAAATAAGCGTGCAAATGATCACTGGAGGGATTAAGGCATAAGCTCCTTAACTACCCAAGTGGTCACTGACCCCCTCCCATCCCCCAAAGATATAAAAGAAACAGTACATACCAGTCTCTATGACAGCTTCAGATGTTATGACCAGTCCTATTAGAGCAGCAAGCAGGTCCCTGGAGTAGCCTAGTGGTCAGTTCAGTGGACTGTAGAGAAGGGGACCCAGGGTCATATCCCACTCTAACTGGTGCATTTGTGGTGGATCATGTGAGCCCTCCAAAACTCACCAAAAACTTACTGTACCTACATGTAGGTGATACCTACAGGCATAAGGGCTATTGTAGTGGTGTATAGTTGCGTACAGTAGGTTTCTGGTGGGTTTAGGGGGGCTCTCCATACAATATAAGGGGGTAACTTTGAGGTGTGTACCTTGGACCTTTTATGTGAAGTCCACTGCAGTGCTCCCTAGGGTGCCCTACTGCTCTCCTGGGATGTCTTTGTGGCCAGTCCACTAATAATGCTAGCACCCCATACATCCCAATGGCTTGATTTTTGTGTTTTTTTCCTTGTGCGCTTTTTTTTCGAAAATGGTTCTAAAAGATAGATGCACTGAGTACCTGGCGTAAAAACTGCTCAACTACTTAATTCAAATTTTGAGTATGCCAGAAATTCTATAACTCCAAGGTGAAAGAAGCAAAAAATCATACAGCTTGATGCTTCTCTTTAAGTCCGCAAACTCAATGAAATCTCTGTATTCAGTAGTATCTTGTTTAACTCAGGGTCCTCCCAAGACTAATTCTGCACTTTCTTCTGTATCAGATCTTGCCAATTTTTTCATATCTAAAGTATTCTCCTTGGTTAGTTCTTTACCTGTTCTAGGTTCATCCCCTCCACCTATTACTAGTTCTAAGATGCCTTCTTCAGGCTCCCTCTTTGGTTCTCAAGTGTGAGGTGCATTCAATCTTCCATCTGTATCTCAACTCACAAAATTATTACACTCAATGCAAATAACTACTTGTTCCTTAGACCCCATTCCATCTAAATGGTTCACTTACAGGCTTATTTTCGAAAGAGAAGGGTGCCCATCTTTCGACACAAATCGGGAGATGGGCGTCCTTCTATCAGGGTCACCCAAATCGGCATAATTGAAAGCCGATTGTGGGCATCCCCAACTGCTTCCCATCGCAGGGATGACCAAAGATCCCAGGGGCGTGTCGGAGGCATAGCGAAGGCAGGACTGGGGCGTGCCTAACAGATGGGCATCCTCAAGCGGTAATGGAAAAAAGAAGGGCATCCCTGACAAGCACTTGGCCGACTTTACTTGGTCCATTTTTCTTACGACCAAGCCTCAAAAAGGTGCCCGAACTGACCAGATGACCACCGGAGGGAATCAGGGATGACCTCCCCTGACTCCCCCAGTGGTGACTAACCCCCTCCCACCCTGAAAAAAATAATTTAAAAAACTTTTTTTGCCAGCCTCAAATATCATAGTCAGGTCCATCGCAGCAGTATGCAGGTCCCTGGGGGAGTAGGTGTGTGTGTGTCAGCGGAGGCATAGTGAAGGCATGGACGTCCTTCTTTCAAACATTTTGGACGTCCTGAACTGCCACCCCCCCCACAGGGACGGCCAAATTTCAAGGGAATGGAGGAGTGGCCTAGTGGTTAAAGCACTGGTCTTGCATTCCAGAGGTGACCAGTTCAAATCCCACTGCTGCTACTTGTGATCCAAAATCCAAATAAATAAATAAAGGAGGTGTCAGAGGCATAGCAAAAGCATGGACATCTTTCTCACAGAAACATTCACATTTTGGACGTCCTCAACTGCCCATCGCAGGGACGGAGGCATAGCGAAGGTGCCCGACACTTCACCCATACTAAAAAAAGACGTCCATGACGAGCACTTGGACTTTTTCAACTGGGCTTGTGCTTTTTTAAGGTTGTAGATGGTTATTTATTTAAGGTTGTAAATGGCTATTATACATGCAGCTTGTCTGCGTGTATGAAGCCATCTTTGGCATGCGCAGATCAGCCACGCATAACGCTTGGCTGTTCTGCACTGGCTTCCCCTCCTTAGGAAGGAAATTGTGTGCAAATGAGCTAACAGCAAGCAGCTCATTTGCATTGGATTTTCTTCATGCATGCCCATTCCTTTCCGAATCGCTAAGGGATTGGTAAGGGAAGGGCTTTTTCCGTTCAGTTAGTACATCAGTTAGTCCACTGCAGTGCCCCCTAGGGTGCCCGGTTGGTGTCCTGGCATGTCAGGGGGACCAGTGCACTACGAATGCTGGCTCCTTCCATGACCAAATGACTTGGATTTGGTCGTTTTTGAGAATGGGCGTCCTCGGTTTCCATTATCGCCGAAAACCGGGGACGATCATCTGTAAGGTCGACCATCTCAACATTTATGTCGACCATCTCTAAGGTCGATCTAAATGTAGAGATTTGGGCGTCCCCAACTGTATTATTGAAACAAAAGATGGGCGCCCATCTTGTTTCAATAATACAGGTTTCCCTGCCCCTTCACAGGGACGTCCTGCGAGGATTGCTTCAGGAAAACTTGGGCACCCCGTTCGATTATGCCCCTCTTACTCTACTCACGGTCTAGTAGCACTTTCTCACTTGCTCATCACTGAAAGTTTGTCATCAGTTCTGTTCCCCTTCCTTAGAAACAGGCAGTAGTCACTCCCATCTTTAAAAAGCCTGATTCAGACACTTCTATTCCTGCAAACTACCGTCCTGTCTCCAATCTCCCATTCTTATCTAAACTATGTGAAAAATTCATTTTTGATCAATTATAATCTCACTGTGATCAACTCTCTGTCCTCCACCCTCGTCAAACAGACTTCCGTTCTCTCCACAGTACAGAAACTACAATTACTGCCCTCCTGAGTGAATTTCATTCCATCCTTGATGAAGGCAAAATTATTCTCATTGTAACCTTAGATTTAGCTGACACCTTTGATCTGGTTTCTCACTCCATTTTTTATTTCTCATCTCTGTGAAATTGGTCTCTCTGGTATTGTATTAGACTGGTTTACTTCTTATTTCACCAACTGTTCTTTCAGTGTGTGTTCTGCTACTTCTTCTTCCCCTCAACATTCATTGAATTGTGGTGTTCCTCAGGGCTCTCTGCTATCTCCTCTGCTCTTTAATATCTATGATGCCCCTGTATAAGTCGTTGGTGAGGCCCCACCTGGAGTATTGTGTTCAGTTTTGGAGGCCGTATCTTGTTAAGGATGTAAAAGAATTGAAGCGGTGCAAAGAAAAGCTACGAGAATGGTATGGGATTTGCGTTACAAGACGTATGAGGAGAGACTTGCTGAACTAAACATGTATACTCTGGAGGAAAGGAGAAACAGGGGTGATATGATACAGACGTTCAAATATTTGAAAGGTATTAATCCGCAAACGAACCTTTTCCGGAGATGGGAAGGTGGTAGAACGAGAGGACATGAAATGAGATTGAAGGGGGGCAGACTCAAGAAAAATGTCAGGAAGTATTTCTTCACGGAGAGAGTAGTGGATGCTTGGAATGCCCTCCTGTGGGAGGTGGTGGAAATGAAAACGGTAACGGAATTCAAACATGCGTGGGATAAGCATAAAGGAATCCTGTGCCGAAGGAATGGATCCTCAGGAGCTTAGTCAAGATCGGGAGGCGGGGCTGGTGGTTGTGAGGTGGGGATAGGGCTGGGCAGACTTATACGGTCTGTGCCAGAGCCGGTGGTGGGAAGCGGGACTGGTGGTTGAGAGGCGGGGATAGTGCTGGACAGACTTGTACGGTCTGTGCCAGAGCTGGTGGTTGGGAGGCAGGGCTGGTGGTGGGGAGGTGAGGATAGTGCTGGGCAGACTTATACGGTCTGTGCCTGTGCCAGAGCCGGTGGTTGGGAGGTGGGGCTGGTGGTTGGGAGGCGGGGATAGTGCGGGGCAGACTTATACGGTCTGTGCCCTGAAGAGCACAGGTACAAATCAAAGTAGGGTATACACAAAAAAGCAGCAAATATGAGTTATCTTGTTGGGCAGACTGGATGGACCGTGCAGGTCTTTTTCTGCCGTCATCTACTATGTTACTATGTAACCCATTAGACACTCTTGTACAGGATCATAACATCAAGTTTTTCTTCTGTGCAGGTGATATTCTGCTAATTTGTCCTACCCCCCCCCCCCCCCCCCCCCCCCCCCCCCCCCCCCCCCCCCCCCCCCCATACGTATCTCTACAGATCTTACTTTTTTACAAATCTGTTTGGATGTGCTAGCAGACTGGCTAGCTGGCCATAGACTTGTACTGATCCCAGCCAAAACCATAACATGTTGGATCATAGGTTTCCATCCCACACCTTGTATGTCATGATGTTTCGGTGCTATATGGTCTCCTTTTTGAAGTTTATGTTTTCTTATTGTTTGAATGCACTCTTTCCTATAATTGATGTGTTCTCTTTTTAACTCTTCGCTAATGATAGAGACACCCATTATATTCCTATGAGTGTATCTAGCTTTAGTGCACACTAAACTAAAAAGTTTGTGCACCTACAGCGCATCTTAGTAAACGGGGCCCTTAGTATGTTACTTACAGTGTCAACACAATAGACATTAAAACATCTTAATAGATAGCAAATGTATCCTATGGTGAAGGCTAAGACAATTTTTTAAATTCCCATCCAGAAGTACAGTGGCATTTCTAACATATGAAAAATCAAGACACAGGTGGTGAAATAAAGTTCCAAAGATTTTGTAGATTTGAAGAGAGGGAATTGCTTTAAATATCCTCCACAGAAATGTTGACATAAAGTGCAGTAAATATAGTGTATACTGGACAATTCTTTTTACTTCTCAAGAGTCATTTTGAAAGTGAATGAGCCAAACTGGATCTGTGCCAAACCAGATCTCCACAGAATGAGTGAAATCTTCCCTGCACCATTTTGAGCATCTATTTGCTTGAATGACTGCTGGGACCCTTCTGGCTCTGTTAACCAGACCACATCTCTTACTGACTTGACCCAATGCAAATTTTAGGGGATTTCCCTACATTTTTTTTTTTAGATTGAATATTTACGATATGTAAATAAACGGGCATTTTAAATACTTGATTCTTAGTTTATTATGTGTAATTTTGAAACTGTACAGAATAGGGTTTTGCCATTCAGATTGCATATACAGAGTGTGTGGAAAAAAAGGGATACCCAACATTTTCCAAAATAACCCCATAACATCCTATTGCAAAAGAAACCTTTACCTGAAGTGAAAGACATTTCTGAGTACTTTAATTTTCAACAAGATGGAGCTCCAAAGCATCAAGCTCACAAAGCAGTTGAGCTCTTAATTAATGAAACCCTAGAATTCATTTAGCTAACAGCTCAGTGGCATCAAAGACTTAAGGGTCCTTTTACAAAGTCGCAGTAAAATGTGGCCTGCAGTAGTGTGGGCGCGTCTTTTTGGCACACGCTGGGCCACTTTTTACTGCACTGGGAAAAAAGCGATTTTTTTTATGGGCTGGAAAATGGGCATGCGCAATAATTAAAACTAGCATGTGCCTATTTATGGCCTGAGCCCTTACCACTAGTCATTGACCTAGCAGTAAGGGCTCACGCGCTACCCGCATGGTAACCATGTAGCGCACACCAACATGGCCATGCTGCCAATTACTGCTGGGAATGCCCCAGCGGTAGAAAATAGAAAAATATTTTCTACCACGGCATTCATCACGCACCAATGCCGATTTGGTGTGCATTAGTCCTCCTGTGGCTTTGTAAAAGGGCCCCTCAATGAATGTGTCAAGGTTGAAGTAGAACACTGAACACAAATTATGAATTAACTAAGAAAAAAACATTATACTAATGTATTTTCAAAGGTCATACTAAGGGGCCCTTTTACAAAGCAGCAGGTAGGGCTACGTGTGCAGCAAAACAGCAGTACTGCTGGGCACACCCAGGTGCCCTGCGGTAGTTCTGAATTCACCACACACTGTTTCCTACACTAGAAAACAATTTGTATTTTCTAGTTCGGGGGGAGGAGAGGGCGTTCTGGGTGGTAATCTGGCAGTGTGGGCATGTTACCGCGCACTACCTAATTATCACATGAGTAGCACGTTAGCCCTTACCACCTTCTAAATAGGAGGTGGTAAGGACTCAGGTGGTAATGGCCGTGTGCTAATTTGGAAATTAGTGCGTGGCCATTAATGGCAGAAATAAAAAAATCTGCCATTTTAGAGCCACGCTAAAAAGTGGCCAAAGAAAGTGAGAAACCCATGTGATAAACCTACTGCTGGCCACGTTTTAGTGTGGCTTAATAAAAGGACCCCTAAATGTTTAAACAATTGCAAAGTATTTTGAAAGTATGTAAGGGGTTTCATTTTTTCTGGACACCGTGTATCATAACTTCAGCTATCAAACACAGCTAAAGTTGCGTATGTATTTGTGTGAAGGTGCAACTGTAAGCAAGTCTGTGGGCAGATACTCTAGGGGAATTCTATACTCAATATTCTATACTCTATACTCAATGGAGGAGTGGCCTAGTGGTTAGGGTGGTGGACTTTGGTCCTGAGGAATTGAGTTCAATTCCCACTTTAGGCACAGGCAGCTCCTTGTGACTCTGGGCAAGTCACTTAACCCTCCATTGCCCCAGGTACAAATAAGTACCTGTATACAATATGTAAGCCACATTGAGCCTTCCATGAGTGGGAAAGCGCAGGGTACAAATGTAACAACAACAAAAAAATATTCTGAATGCTCTATCTGCTGGATTCTATATATGGTGCCAAATTTGTGTCTGTGCCTGAGATACGTGCTCAAAATAATTGAAAAAAGAGCTCTGAAACATCAATAATTGGGTGCTAGCAACCAATTATTAATGTTAATTGGCACACTTTATTCATTAACATTTAACATATAAGTGATAACAAGGTTTTACAGATATATAAGAGAAATATTTTAAGAGAGATGACATTATATCAAGATCATAGAGTAAAATCAAGATTAGGAGTATTAACTTTTAGAACAAATGTAATGCATGTTGCCTAGTGTTCCTATGCCTGTGGTATCACCTTTTAGATATTTTCTGAAAAGGAAGGTTTTAAGTAATTTATGAAAACATAAGTAGTTTTTTTTTGTTATATTTGTACCCTGCGCTTTCCCACTCATGGCAGGCTCAATGCTGCTTACATATTGTATACAAGTACTTATTTGTACCTGGGGCAATGGAGGGTTAAGTGACTTGCCCAGAGTCACAAGGAGTTGTTCTCTCATCTGATTTGTTTGGGAAGGAATTCCATAACTTGGTGCTCTGAGAAGTGAATCTTGCTGTGAGAATCGATTTATAAACTGCCTTCTTGTAACTGGGGAAGTGAAGGAGTAAGTAATCTCTGATCCCTGGGACTGAATTTCATAGCTGAAGATCCACTAAAGTCTGCATATACTGTGGTGTCAAACCGTACAGCATTTTAAAGATAAATACACATAGTCCCCAGTGTTTACTAAGCCACGCTATAGGCACGCTAGAGTTTTAGCGTGCGTTAAAAATTAGCATGTGCTAATGCTACAGACACTCATAGGAATATATAGGTGTCTCTAGCATTTAGCATGTGCTAATTTTAGCGCGTGCTAAAAATACTAGCGCACTTGGGGCCATTTTACTAAGCTGTGCAGGCGCCTACACATGCCCAATGCATGTCAATTTGGAGTTACCACCTGGTTACCGCGTGGCCCTTGCAGTAATTTCATTTTTGATGCGCGTCCGCTACGTGCACCAGAAAATAATTTTTATTTTCTGACACACGGCAGAAACTGGGCGGTAATCGTCATTCTGCGTGCGTAGACAATTATCACACGTTTGCCGCATGAGGCCTTGCTGCTAAGTCAATGGCTGGTGGTAAGGTCTCAGAGCCAAAATGGACATGCACCAATTTTAATTTTGCCGCACATCCATTTTTTGGCAAAAATTTTAAAAAGGCCTTTTCTACAGATGCGCTGAAAAATGGATCTGCGCACGCCCAAAACACGCTACTACACTACCGCAGCCCATTTTCGGCACACCTTAGTAAAAGGGCCCCTTAGTAAACAGGGCCCATGGTTTGAAATTGACCCTGATTTTAATGGAAGCCATTAAAATTTTTAAATTTTAAACTTTAAAATTTATGCACGTATTTGGCAGCACACTATTCTATAATTCTGGGCACTGACATCCCATAACGTGTATCTCAAAAGGAGGTGTGGCCATGGGAGGGACATGGGTGTATCAGGGGCATTTCAAAAAGTTGCACGTTTAGTTATAGAATACTGTGTCAGCGTGCTTACATGGGCACCAGCATTTACATGAAGTTTTAACAGCTGTAAGTCTGGTGTCCAAAGTTAGGGCACAGGAATCAGCACTAACTTCTATTCTATTAAGGACACGTGCCCATTATAGGTTAGTGCTTAGCACCAATTTTTTGAGCACCATTTATAGAATTACCCCCTATTTGTACAACTAATCATTGACTTTGAGTAAAAAGTCATTTTTGAATGCAATCAGCATAAAACATTTGTTACTCATAGATGCAGAAATTTGAACTCTTTGTACTGAATTCCCCAGCCATAAGACTCTGCTCCCTTCTGAAGATCAATCCCCCAGCTCACTGTCTTCCTGTTCCCTGCTTACTCCCATGCTCAACCTACCCTTCTCCCCCAAGCTAGATCTCTCCCTCAACTTTTAGGCCCAACTCCCCTAGCTTTCTTTCTTTGTTTCCCCCAAGCTTAAACTCTCCCTCCTCCTCAGTTCTCTTTCTACCCTCAGATTATCCCACCTCTGTCTCTCTGCCCTATTTCTAGCTCCCTCCCCCACTTTCCTCACTGTCTCTATGTCTTTCTGCAGCCCTCTCCGACTCTGTTCAATTCTCTAGAACTTTCTTTCCCCCTGTCCCCACATTTTGTTTCTCTTCTGCAGCTCTTTGCTTCCTTCTCTCTCCTTCCTTCCCTCTTTACTTTCTGTCTTGCTTCCCATCGTCACCCAATCTCCGTTAATATTCCATAGATCCATTCCTTCTAAACAGGATTCCTTTGTGTTTATGGACACCTAAAATTCTGCAGGGGAGGGAATTTCCCACATAAATTCTGTGTTGCACTGTTGTGCAAAATTTCTACAGGAGTGCAGAAAAGAGGGCATAGAACATCTGTGGTGCCCTCTCCTGTGTGATATGATTTTTTTTTTTTTTTTTTGCAACTGGAATAAGTGTCTTTTTTTTTCTAAATACTTTACAAGTCCTGCTTTTATGACAGTTATCATTTAGATGTTTTCAGATATTTAACCTCAAGAGACTTTGAAAAAAATGGGGTAAATCAAATCCATAGAAAGTTACTCATCATCAGACACATATTCACCCTCATAGAAATCAATAGCAACTCACATTTAAAAGTCATTATTTATTTATTTATAACCCCAGTATAACCACCAATGCACAATAGTCTCACTTATTTGTAACTTCATAGTTTGAAAACCATGCCTTGTATTATCTCCATTATCTTTCCTTTGTGCTATGTTTGATGAACCAGTTTTTTTCTGATTTTCAAAGCTTTTATTCAACTAAAATGGCCTGGCTAGAAAATTGTACCTCGACCTTTCTAAAACTATACATGGACTTTCACGATATGTGTATTTTTTGCCAGGTTAAAAAAAACATTCCCCATGTTGGTAAACACTGACTGCCCTACACATTTGTTTTTCAATTGTATATGTACAGTTTTGCCTCTGTTCAGCCTTCTGTATAAAAGAATGGGCAAAGTAGATGGGTAATTTTAGTGTGCATGCTTTGCAGCTGCTAATTTCCAAATGGAAACAGTGCAGATAGTTTCCTTTTGAAAATCAAATGCCATATGTGTGGGTAGAATATGCTGAAAATAAAATGGACATTGCAAAATGGCCACCAAAATGATTAAATCTAGTCTTCAAAGATATTATGCATTCTGTTCTAATAGTCTGTGTTGCTTTAACATAGACATAATAGAGGAATGCACTAGATATTTGTCTCCAGAAATATTTCATTTTCTCTCTTCCATCCACATGCATCCTCTGCATTATAGAGTGATATAGTTTCAGGCATGTATTAACCACGCCATTTAAGAAAATAATAAAGAGACTTAGTGCTGGATGTGTAACAGATTTTTCCATAGGCACAGAATGACAAATCGGTCCCAGAGAGAGTGTTTTATTATATTCTATGATGCCTGTCCTTCCTTTTGAAATATCTGGTAAAGTGTACTCCCCCCAAGCTAAATGTTTGCATATATGCAGTACTGTTGTCCAACGCCACCCGGTTAATAACAACTTTAAACTTGCACTCTGTATTTGTATGCTCAAAGATGTTTTAAAGAGAACTAGCAGAAAAAGAGCACAACCAAGCTGATAGAAATGTTTAAATAATTCTTTGCAAATGCCCTAGGTTAATTTAGATCTTAGAAAACACATTAGGAAATTAAGCTGTAATGTGAGCTAATTCAAATTTTAATTTGGCAAAAAAGAATCATCCAATGACTCAGTTAATGTAAATAGAAGTGTAGCACAGAGAATCCTAAAGGAGATGGATAATTAGCTTCTTTTGTTATTGCCACAAAAAGAATGTGGTATTGTCTTGGAGGTGCAAACTCGCTGCGGCGTGCTAAGGACTAATCTGCTTCATTTGTTTTGCTTTAACAATTATTTACGTTATCCTTTTTCAGGATGAAGCGGCACAGCCACTGAATTTGTCAAACCGGCCCAAGACAGCTGAGCCCGTCAAGTCCCCAACGTCGCCAACACAGAACCTCTTCTCAGTTAGCAAAACCAGTCCTGTGACCTTGCCATGCAAAAGTAGCAACCCCAGCCCTGTCAGTGGACCCCTGGGAAGGGGATCCTCTTTAGGTAAAGTTGGTTTTGTTAACATGACAAAAGAATGTTTAATTTTAAAATGAATGTTTTACTTTTCTTGGAAATAGCTGACAGTCCAAGAAAGGCAAAGAACTAGTCAGAAGAAATTTAAACATATCATGGTGAGAACTGTCAAATTTATTAATACCATTCTATGGGCTGGCCATAGTGGTGAAGATCACTGGCAATGTGTGATCAACATGGAATATTTAACAATAAATGCCATATTTTTTTAAAAATAAAGATGCTATATCAATGTAACTTGCCTGTGTTAAGCTATCCTGGGAATATAAGTGCATATGCGGTTAGGCTTCAGGACTTCAGTTGTAGAGATGGTGTAAATGCTTGTGCCTAGTTGCCAGAGATACACACACAACTTTCTGAATTCTGTAAGTTACACACATAAGTCTGAGTTTTGTCTGTGCCCTGCCCAGACTTTACCCATTTATACGACTACCTGTTAAATGTACGGGACGGAAGATATGCATGTATTTAGGGGCCCTTTTACTTAAGGGTTGCTGTGTGGCAAAGAGCTTGCCATGCAGCAACTCGGAACTAGCACTGGTCCAACACAGCCTGCCAGCGGTAGTTCCGCCTTGAGTATATGCCATTGCCAGCACTATGGAACTTTTTCCCGTAATTATTAGTGTGGCGCTAACTCAGCGGTAATCGGGCAGTTATGTGCACTCTCCGGTTACCACTGGGTTACCGCAAGAGCCCTTACAGCCACTTCAGTGGGTGGCAGTAAGGGCTCCCCCCTTCATGGCCATATGGTAAATGCAATTTTACTGCATGGCAATTTTGATTTTCGGACTTTTTTACCCACTGTGGTAAAAAGGGCCCTGGTGCGCAGCAAAAACAGCTGCTGCTGCTACCGCAAGGCCGTTTTTACCACAGCTTGGTGAAAGGGCTCCTTACAGAACAGCATGTAGTGGGACATTTGGCAATTATATGCATATGTGCCTTATAGTCATTTGTGCCCATGTTAACACCTTCTTTCTAAAATTACCCCCCATGGTTCTGCATTGTTCCCACTGCTGGCACACCTGGAGGAGTAGATGTTTGTCCTGGGAATTAAACACAGGTCTCCACCATGGCAATGTGAAACACTATTTATTTATTTAAAAATGTATAAATTGCTCTATCCTACAATACAATTCTAGGCAGTTTGCAAAGCAACATACATAATAAAAACATTCAAACATAAGAAACATTTTGACAAAATTTAGCATAAACTAATAAAACAAAACATAATACAGTATATACCCGCAGCAATTAAATAATACAATTCTCCATTGTAGCAGCTGTCTTAAATATCAGCAAATGCTTGAGTGAACATATATGCCTTTCGTTTTTTTTCTAAACTGCGTAATAGAACAAATCTTACACAGTGCCTCAGGTAGTGCATTTCACAGAACTGCCCTCTCTATGTAAAATGTACAAGAATGATATATATCCAACCGAACATGCCGGAAAGGTGGAACCAGTTCAGTCTTTTACTACCAATGTTTGGATAATTGTTTGCTGATATGAACTCATCATGCTCAAAGGAAAAGGAGAGGGGGAGGAGACCTCAGTAGCAGCCCTGAATCTTATGATGCTTAAGTCAGTGTTGCTTAAGTCAGAAGAGGTGCAGCATAGTTTTAATCATATGAGGCAGGCAGGTCCCCTAGGAGCAGTGCATTTTTTCTAGCAAAAAAGGTGCTGGTACTCAAATGCTAGTCTGCCCTTCAGAGGTGGGGTGATCACTGAGGAACCCACCTCACAATAGCCAGGCCCCCTGCAACCAGTCACAGAATCTATGACAAGATAGAATTGGTGTGTAGAGCCTGAGCTCTTTCATTAAAACTTGGGGTCCATGTGTCAATTTTAGCAGACAATGGAAAAGGTGCCGGTACTCAGTACCCCCCAGTACCCCCTCAAGAAAAGCCCTGCCTAGGAGTCTTGCCCTGTATGACTGAAACTGTGATTTTGCTGAACCATCTTTAGGGGAACATTGGGCTTCAGTGACTGTATATTTTGTTTGAAATCCCTTTTTTATAAATCTTAAATCTTTCTCTTTCTCTTGTACCTACTGCGCACAAACAGCAAATGATGAATGGCTTATGGGGCTGCCACACAAGTGTGATGGTTGCAGTAACAGGCCCTAAACGTGGAGAGGTTGCCAATGCCACCCTTATAAATCTAAAATAAGAAAGAGAGGGGCATAATCGAACGTCGCCGGCCAAATAGATCGCCGGCGATCTATGTTGGTGGCAGCGCTACAGCTGGCCGGAACCGTATTATCAAAAAAGATGGCCGGCCATCTTTTTTGTCGATAATATGGTTTAGCCCGGCCAAATGCCGTGGAGTTCGCCGGGTTTGAGATGGCCGGGTTTGTTTTTCAGCGATAATGGAGTTATGTCGGCCATCTCAAACCCCGGCCAAATTCAAGGCATTTGGCCGTGGGAGAAGCCAGCATTTTTAGTGCACTGGCCCCCCTGACATGCCAGGACACCAACCAGCCACCCTAGGGGTCACTGCGGTGGACTTCAGAAAAGCTCCCACGTGCATAGCTCCCTTACTTTGGGAGCTGAGCCCCCCAACCCTCCCCCCCAAACCCACTACCCACAAATGTACTGCACCCACTAAAATTGCTCCAGGGACCTGCATACAGCCTCTAGGACTTATTGCTGCTGTATAACTTTGGCACACCAGTTCACACCTGAAGACTAATCTCTCTGAAAACGTCCTTTCTTGAAATAACCACGTTTACTCACAGTTAACTGCAGATCAGAGGGTGTGCCCCATTGGCAAAGAGTCCCCTGGTACTAAGATTAGCAGTAGGTCAGAGCTGGCACAATGGTGTACAATGCCCTCTTTCAGCACCATTCAAGGTAAGAACTACATTCTCTAACGTGGGTAATACAGGAAAGGGAACTAAAACTGGCTTACAAAAATGGCACTACCGCATGGACTACAACAGGAAACAAAACAGGGCACACTCTGACCCAGTTAGCAGGGGGGAAAAGCACCATGGGAGTAGAGCCCAGTACCCTACACCCACCACAATGCATTGCTAATGTGACTCTGCAGGGCACCTAACAGAAAAGGTGTCACACTCACCCGAGAGCCACATCGCAACCAGGGAAAGGCTGTCGGATGATACAACACATTCTGCTGTCTTGGAGGTGGGTACGGCATTTGAGGCTGGCATACAGGCTGGCAGAAAAGATTTTTAGTTTTATTTTTTTAGTATGGAAGGGGGTTGGTGACCACTGGGGGAGTATGGGGAGGTCATCCCCCATTCCCTCCAGTGGTCATCTGGTCAGTTGGGGCACCTTTTTGAGGCTTGGTCGTGAAAATAAAAGGACCAAGTAAACCCGGTGAAATACTGCTTCACGCCGCTTTTTTTTTCCATTATCGGCGAAAGCCGGCCATCTGGTAGCCACGCCCATGCCCGCTTATGTCCCGCCTTCGCTAATCTACCGACACGCCCCCTTGAACTTTCGCTGGTGAAGCGACGGGAAAGCAGCGATGCTGTCAAAAATGCCGCTTTCGATTATACCGATTTCGCCGCTTTTAAGAAATCACCGGCCATCTCCCGATTTGTGTCGGAAGATGGCCGGCGATAACTTTCGATTATAAGCTGGATAGTTATTTTTAAAAAATTGATTGGATCATTTTGAAGGCAAATTTCAAAAAAGCTCACATTATTACAGGATTCATGGGTTCTTTAACCTGCAGACTCTGCACGGTTCTCAAAGGGAAAGTGTGGGCGTACTTATCCTTTGAAAACTATCTAGGGGAAAAAGATCAGTGAGATTTTCACTTGCTTTTTTTGCAGGTGATTTTCCCCTTCCAAATGATGAAAGTAGTTCAAAAACTGAATCCACACTTCTTTGATAACTGTCGGGCTTGTTGGCAGTATATATTAAATGAATAAATAACCATTTAAAAAAATTACTTCCCCTGACCGTACCTCGCCTCAAGAGATACTGCTTTTATCCATAGGTAAAAGGGAAATGGAAAGGGACTTGCTAATACCACCTTTCTGTTTTTTTTTTTTTTTTTTTGCAACTACTTTCAAAATGGTTTACATAGAGGGGCATTTTCGAAAGAAATGTCCAAGTTGCGATTTGGAAGTCTTTGAAAAATGTCGAAATCCAGGAGTGGGGAAAACCATATTTTCAAAAAAAGATGGACGTCCATCTTTCATTTTGAAAATACCGTCAGAGACGTCCAAATCCATAAATTTGGATGTCCCTAGATTTGGACATCCATAGACGTGGACGCCTTTGACTTACGGTGATTTTTGAAACCAAAGATGTCCATGTCAAAAACGTCCAAATGTAAGCCATTTGGACTTGGGAGGAGCCAGCATTTGTAGTGCACTTGTCCCCCTGACATGCCAGGATACCAACCGGGCACCCTAGGGGGCACTGCAGTGGACTACATAAAATGCTCCCAATAACATAACTCCCTTTCCTTGTGTGCTGAGCCCCCTAATCCCCCCTCCAACCCACTACCCACAACTGTACACCACTACCAAAGCCCTTACGGGTGATGGGGGGGGGGGGGGCAGTTATATATGGGTACATTGGGTTTGTGGTGGGTTTTGGAGAGCTCTCTGTTTCCTCCACAAATGTAACAGGTGGGGGGGGGGGGTATGGGCCTGGGTCCGCCTGGCTGAAGTGCACTGCAGTACCCACTAAAACTGCTCCTGGGACCTTCATGCACTGTCATGGACCTGAGTATGACATCTGAGGCTGGCATAGAGGCTGGCACAACATATTTTTAAAGATGTATTTTGAGGGTGGGAGGGGGTTAGTGATCACTGGGGGAGTAATGGGAGGTCATCCTCGATTCTCTCTGGTGGTCATCTGGTCATTTCGGTCACCTTTTTGTGCATTATTCGTAAAATAAAAAAACACTTCTGAGTGAAAATGTCCAAGTGTTTGTCAGGACCTAAGAAACAAGATGGCAAACGATCCGCAAAATCCAACGTGGAGACAAACAAAGCAGATCAATCAGTGATATGGTTCGGGCGAATCTCTGAAAATAAAGTTTTGAACCATATCACTGATTGATCTGCTTTGTTTGTCTCCAAGTGTTTGTCAGGGATATCCTTGCTTTTTTCGATTATGGGTCAAAGACATCCAAGTGTTAGGCACGCCCAAGTCCCGCCTTCGCTATGGCTCCGACACACCCCCTTGAAATTTGGATGTCCTTGTAATGGACTGCAGTTGGGGACATCCAAAATCGGGTTTTGATTATACCGATTTGGACGTCTCTGTGAGAAGGACGTCTATCTTCCGATTTATGTCGAAAGATGGACGTCCTTCTCTTTCGAAAATCAGCCTGATAGTATATATAGGTACTTATTTGTACCTGGGGAAATGGAGAGTTAAGTGACATACCCAGAGTCACAAGGTGCTGCAGTGGGAATCAAACCCAGTTCCACTAACCACTAGACTATTCCTCTACTTGCATTGCTGCTCCTAGTGCCAATTATTATTCACATACAGGCTGAGTAATTTTCAGACAAGGTAAATGACTTTTGAACATGGTCCTCCCCTGCGTATTCCAGGTCTTGGAGTTGCTCTTTTATATAATTTAAGTAGAGTGCTTGAATGCACCTGAATCTGAGAGACATGGTGATCTGATTACAATATACAGCAAAATAACTATGATAATGAGCACCTGCAATAATAAATACAATGTCTGTACAAGCCATAAAACATGTTAATCTGTGGAATGCAATTACATCGTTTTATTACAAAATTGAATAAACTATTCCGAAATGTTAACATTGCAAGTGAAGAATTCTGTCTTCTTAGTCTAGTGACATAAATAAAGCACTTGGCCTTCTGTCTCACAGCTTGGAAAGTTATCAAAACCCCACAAGTGAAAACTGCACACTCTAGTATGGAAAGAAGCATGTTAGACTCCTAAATTTAAGATTTGTTTAAAGAAAACTTCATTGGCCAGGTTGTGGTATAAAATAACTAACATTTAATGCATTTTTGCGTTTGCAGATATACTCTCTAGTCTTAACTCACCGGCCCTTTTTGGGGACCAGGACACAGTCATGAAAGCTATTCAGGAGGCACGTAAGATGAGAGAGCAGATCCAGAGAGAACAGCACCAGCACCAGCACCAGCACCAGCAGACACATGGTGCTGATGGAAAATTGCCGTCCCTGAACAGCATGGGGCTAAACAACTGCAGGAGTGACAAGGTAACTTCTCCTTTTCTGACACCGCCCATTGCTCATATTTCCTTCCCCTCTTAAAGCCATTCAACATTTCCTCTTCTCCTGAATCTAACAAACTCCTATTTTAAATTTAAAATAGTTCCTTACCATATAGTGAGAGCCACAGATAAGTTTTCAAGAATTAACTACTACTACTTGCTACTACTACTTAACATTTCTAGAGTGCTACTAGGGTTACGCAGTGTTGTACAAATTAACAAAGAAGGTCGGTCCCTGCTCAAAGGAGCTTACAATCTAAAGAACGAAATGTCAAGTTGGGGCAGTCTAGATTTCCTGAGTAGAGGTGTAGTGGTTAGGTGCCGAAGGCAACATTGAAGAGGTGGGCTTTGAGCAAGGATTTGAAGATGGGCAGGGAGGGGGCCTGGCGTATGGGTTCAGGGAGTCCGTTCCATGCATGGGGTGAGGCGAGGCAGAAAGGGCGGAGCCTGGAGTTGGCGGTGGTGGAGAAGGGTACTGAAAGGAGGGATTTGTCCTGAGAGCGGAGGTTACGGGTAGGAATGTAAGGGGAGATGAGGGTTGAGAGGTAAGGAGGGGCTGCAGATCGAGTGCATTTGTAGGTTAGTAGCAAAAGCTTGAACTGAATGCGGTACCTGATTGGAAGCCAATGAAGTGACTTGAGGAGAGGGGTGATATGAGTGTATCAGTCCAGGCGGAAGATAAGACGTGCAGCAGAGTTCTGAATGGACTGTAGGGGGGATAGATGGCTAAGTGGGAGACCAGTGAGGAGTAGGTTGCAGTAGTCAAGGCGAGAGGTAATGAGAGAGTGGATGAGAGTTCGGGTGGTGTGCTCAGAGAGGAAAGGGCGAATTTTGCTAATGTTATAGAGGAAGAAGCGGCAGGTCTTGGCAATCTGCTGGATATGCGCAGAGAAGGAGAGGGAGGGGTCGAAGATGACACCGAGGTTAACACGCCTCCTTTCTTAAAGCCATTGACCAGTGCCTTCATTTTTAGTAAATATTCCCAACACTTTTTCATATTTGAATTTGTATTTAGATGTGTGGCTACAATTACAGTATTTGTTCTTAAACACTTTTTTTGTGCTGCTTCAAACATACTTCAAAAGCACAAGCTTTCTGAAGAGATCACTGTGCATGGGGAGGGAAATTTAAAACTGTTACAGGTACTAGAAACTCATGGGTACCTTCTACCTGAGATCTGCAAATGAAGATCAACATGGACAAAGGCGGATTAAAAATAATAAATCCAAATGCAGACCAGCAGGGGAAAATGGGTATTTTTGGACCCGCTCACATTGTCATTGAAGCTGTTACAAAATACGTGCATCTCGTTAAGATACACACAAAGATTCCAAGATGTTATTTAAGTGTCTTCATTTGCTTTTTATTTTTGAATCATAAATTTCTTCCTGCTTCTTTGAGCTTTCAGCACAATCCTAATAAGAGCAATCAGCACTCTCCTCTGTTTAGTCATAGTGCCGTGCAGGGCCGGTCTTAGCAAGTGCGGGGCCCTATGCAGACCAATTTGATGGGGCCCCACCCTAGCCCTGCCCCTAGCTCCGCCCCCTCCCTAGCTCCAGGGCCGGTCACCCCTCCCTCCAAGCTCCCAGACCGCTCCCTCTGAGCTCCAAGGCCCCCAGCTCCATGGCCTCCCTCCCTCCCAGCTCCAAGGCCCCCCTCCCTCCCTCCCAGTCATTTTTTAACATCCCCCTCCAAAATCCAGTATTAGGTATGCCCAGAATACAAAACACTCAGGACCTATAGAGCAATTCTACCATACCATAAGCAGCCATTTCTACTAAATCACACAAAGAAAAGGAAAACATCTTAAAACACTACAGTGAGCACTAGAGCATCAATTCACCTATTGTAAAATGAAACCAGACAGAATAGTACAGATCGTCGTCGATCCTGCACAGTCAATGCCAAGTGAAAGCCATGTCTTTTTCATAAACACAGATACACCCTAATCCACTATATAATAAGTAGTAATATTAAAACTTTCTATTTAGACAAAAATTAAACTGAACCCCCAAGATGCCAGACTCTGCATACAATGCAACACCACAGAAACAGAAAATGTCCCCTAGTACTGTGCAAAATATAAAGACAGCAGATGTAAATTTGAAAAAAAACCTAACAAATACCAATCACCACTTTTTCAAATTAACAAATAGAAATAAAACAAATATAGAAAATAAAATAATACCATTTTATTGGACTAATAGATTTAGCTTTCAGAGGCCAAAACATCCTTCCTCAGGTCAATATAGTATAGTACTGTTACAGTATCCTATCCTGACCTGAGGAAGGGGGTTTTGTTCTCCGAAAGTTAGACAAAATGTATTAAAAATGTATTAAAATTAGTCCAATCAAAAGATTACCTTGTTTACATGTTCTATATTATAAACATTTATTAACACATCTACAATACTACTTTATCCTAAAGCAAAAAAATAAAAATATATATTTTATTTACAGTTTGTTGTCTCAGGTTTCTCCTTTCCTCATCTTCTTTTCACTGTCTTCCTTCCATCCAGCATCTGTCTTCGGTCTCTCTCTGCCATCCAGTGTCTGCCCTCTCTGCTGTCCCCTCCATCCAATGTCTGCCCTCTCTCCCTGCTCCTTCCATCCACATATGCCCTCTATCTCTGCTCCTTCCATGATCCATCCACCATCTGCCCCTGTCTGCCCTCTCTCTCCCCCCCATCCATTCACAGTCTGCCCTTTCTATCCCTTCCATCCACTGTCAGCCCTCTCTCTCTCTGCCCCTTCAATCCACCATTTGCCCTCCCTCTGTCATCCATCCAGGGTTTGCCCTCCCTCTCGCTCCCCCATCCAGGATCTGCCCCTCTCTCCGCCCCTTTTTTTTCAGCCCCCAGTTCCAGCCCCACTATCCCACCAGTCCCGAGCTTCAGCCCCCCAGCCACTTCTCCCTGTCCCCTTTTCAGCCTCCAGTCCCAGTACTAGCCCCCTTATCCCACCTACCCTCCTTTTCAGCCCCCAGTTCCAGCCCCCTTCATCCACATGCCTTGTATTAGGGCCCCCTTTTCAGAACCATTCTCCCACCTGACCCACGCATGCCCCATTTTCCCACCAGCCCCAGGCCTCATATGGCTCCTTCTCAGACCCCAGTGACAGTCCCCTTCTCCCATCCAAGAACCCCAGTCCCCTCCCCACCCGTCCCCTTCAACCATCCATGAACCCCCTTCCTGCCCCTTCTCCCATCCGTGATCCCCTCCCCAACCCCAGTCCCCTTCAACCATACAAGAACCCCCTCCCCACCCCTTCTCCCATCCGTGAATACCCCTCCCACCTCAGTCCCCTTATCCCATCCAAGAACCCCAGTCTCCTCCCCACCTGTCCTCTTCTCCCATCCGAGAATCCCCTCCCCAACCCCAGTCCCCTTCAACCATCCAGGAACCCCCTCCCCACCCCTTCTCCCATCCGTGAATACCCCTCCCACCTCAGTCCCCTTATCCCATTCAAGAACCCCAGTCCCCTCCCCACCTGTTCTCTTCTCCCATCCGTGACCCCCTCCTCAACTCCAGTCCCCTTCTACCATCCAATAACCCCCTCCCCACCCCCTTCTCCCATCCGTGAATACCCCTCCCATCTCAGTCCCCTTATCCCATTCAAGAACCCCAGTCCCCTCCCCACCTGTCCTCTTCTCCCATCCGAGAATCCCCTCCCCAACCCCAGTCCCCTTCAACCATCCCCCTCCCCACTCCTTCTCCCATCCGTGAATACCCCTCCCACCTCAGTCCCCTTATCCCATTCAAGAACCCCAGTCCCCTCCCCACCTGTCCTCTTTTCCCATCCGAGAATCCCCTCCCCAACCCCAGTCCCCTTCAACCATCCAAGAACCCCCTCCCCACCCCTTCTCCCATCCGTGAATACCCCTCCCACCTCAGTCCCCTTATCCCATTCAAGAACCCCAGTCCCCTCCCCACCTGTCCTCTTCTCCCATCTGTGACCCCCTCCCCAACTCCAGTCCCCTTCTACCATCCAATAACCCCCTCCCCACCCCCTTCTCCCATCCGTGAATACCCCTCCCACCTCAGTCCCCTTATCCCATTCAAGAACCCCAGTCCCCTCCCCACCTGTCCTCTTCTCCCATCCGAGAATCCCCTCCCCAACCCCAGTCCCCTTCAACCATTCCCCTCCCCACTCCTTCTCCCATCCGTGAATACCCCTCCCACCTCAGTCCCCTTATCCCATTCAAGAACCCCAGTCCCCTCCCCACCTGTCCTCTTCTCCCATCCGAGAATCCCCTCCCCAACCCCGGTCCCCTTCAACTATCCCCCTCTCCACCCCTTCTCCTATCCGTGAACCCCCTCTCCACCTCCCCATTTGAGAACCCCCACCCTACCCTTCCCCCACCTGAGAACCCCCACCCCCCCACCCTTCCCCCACCTGAGAACCCCCACCCCCCACCCTTCTCCCATCTGAGTCCCTCCCCCCCTCCCCGACCCACCTACCAGCTGAGCTCCATTCTGCCGCCCACCACCCTCACTGCCTTTAAAAAAACAATTTGGAAGCGTCGGAGAGACAGTGACAGGCAGCGCCTCGCGTCTTGCCTGCTACTAAAAATCTCTTCGATGTCGTTCAGGCCTTCCCCACATTGAGTCCCGCCCGCCCTCGCGGTAATTGGACATTACCTCAGAGGAGGGCGGGACTCAATGTGGGAAGGCCCAATGACGTCGAACAGATTTTAGTAGCAGGGCGGGCAGATGCGAGGCACTGCCTGTCACTTTCGGCGCTTCCAAATTGCGTTTTTAAAGGCAGGAGACAGGAGAGCAGCGACTCGGAGCACCCCTCCCACCCGCTGGCATCGGGGGGGCGGACCGCCCCCACCACGCCGCCGTCGAGCATCGGATTCATTGGGAGAGAGGGAGGACGGAAGGACGGACTGGAGCTCGGGCGGGTGGGGCGACCTGAGGCGTGCGCGGGGCCCCTCTGAGCGTGGGGGTCCTATGCGGCCGCCTCGGTCGCCTCGCCTTAAGACCGGCCCTGGTGCCGTGAACAAATATCAGGTAGGGAGAAAGGTTTCCCCTATTTATATCTCACAGTCTTTGAAAAAGGATGCTAACACTCCCTCTTAAATAAATCCTGCAGTCATTAGCCTTCAGTCTGGCCACTAGGTGTCAATGCTCAGCAATAACAAGGACTCAGTACCCTCACAGAATCCCCAGGCTTGGCCAGCCCGGCCCAGGGAGCAGAGTCCTGGCCCGGGAGTTATGCCCATATCCTCCACATGGCAGCACACAGTGTTTGCCATTGAGCCTTGGGGGTCAGTTCGTAGATACTGCTTTAATGCAAGCAAAAAGACAATTACTTTCTTATCCTAACAAAGATCTTTTTTTTTGTTCATGTATTCAATTATATGAAAAATCTGTATAAGTAGTAAGAAATTAGTCTACCCACAATCAAAATCTTGCTGTACACCGCCTTGAGCGAATCCTTCAAAAAGGAGATAAATAAATCCTAATAAATAAATAACATGCTTTTGGCAAGCCTAGTAGTATGAGTTAGGTCTGACACCTAATCTACTGAATAATACCAGGCAACATTCAAATGGTCTGTACATGCCTCTGATGCTGAAAGAAGCGAAATGTTAGAAGGCCCCCCAGTTTCTCAGCTTTGACAATTTATTGATACTTGATAGGGTTCTATTCATATAATACACCCTGGCCATGTAATTTTGAATCAGGCCTTGATTGATTGCATGGTGTTGTATGTTAGAAATATGTCATAGATCACAGAGAGTGATTACACCCACCTTGCATTGTGGTTGACTCTGTTGCTGACATTCACAGTCCATCACAATTACTCATTTCCATAGCAGCATTCAAAGCTACAAAATACACCAGTCTTATAAGCTGTAGACTATAATAGTAAAACATTAACAGAATTTTTTGCTTAGAGGGGACAATCAACACTAATATTACATTAATTCCCAAAACTTAAATCCCAGGACCTTGGCTATGACTTGTTTCACATGAGAGACACAGCCCCGTAACTCACATAACTCATCATTGGTCCAAATGGGGGACCGATGATAGAAACATAGAAATATGACTACAGATAAAGGCCAAATGGTCCATCCAGTCTGCCCATCCTCTGTAACCTTCTTTTCCTAAGGGATCACACATGCTTGTCCCATGCTTTCTTAAACTCTGACACAGTCCTCATCTCCACAACCTCCGCTGGGAGGCCATTCCACATTTCCACCACCCTTTCTATAAATGAATACTTTCTTAGATTCCTCCTAAGCCTGTTTCCTCTTAACTTCATCATATGCCCCCTCATTCCAGAGTTTTCCTTCACTTGAAAAAGGCTCTCTTCCTGTACATTAATGCCCCTGAGATATTTAAATGTTTCTATCATATCTCCTCTTTTCCTCATCTCTTCCAGAATATACATGTTGAGGTTCATAAGCCTGTCCTTATATGTTTTATGTCCAAGACCGCTTACCAGTTTTGTAGCCACCCTATACTGTTTATATCTTTCTGTTGGTGCGGTCTCCAGAATTGCATGCAGTACTCTAAATGGGGCCTCACCAGAGACTTATATAAGAGCACCATCACCTCCTTCTTCCTCATACCTCTCCTTATGCACCCAAGCAGCCTTCTGGCTTTCACTGTCACTTTTTCTACCTGTTTGGCCATTTTAAGGTCATCAGACACAATCACCCCCAAGTTCCTTTCTTTCTTTGTACACAGAAGCACTTCACTCTCTATATTGTACCGTTCTCTCAGATTCTTGTGACCCAAGTGCATGACTAAGATTTAATATTTTAGCATTAAATCTTAATTGACAAATATTGGACCATTCGTCAAGCTTCGCTATGTCCTTCCTCATGTCATCCACACCCTCTGGGGCATCCACCCTGTTGCAGAGTTTGGTATCATCCGCAAAGAGACAAACCTTACCAGACAGCCCGTCTGTAATATCACTCACAAAGATGTTAAGTAGAGCCAGTCCTAGAACCAATCCCTGCGGTACTCCACTGATAACATCCTTATCTTCAGAGCAAGCTCCATTTACCACTACCCTCTGTCTCCTTCGGTTCAACCAATTTTGAACCCAATCAGTTACTCTAGGTCCCATACCGAGAGAAATCAGTTTATTTATGAGTAACCTGTATGAAACCGTGTCAAAGGCCTTGCTGAAATCCAAATACATCACATCCAGAGCCCCTCCCACATCCAACTGTTTGATCATCCAATCGAAAAAATCAATCAGATTCGTCTGACATGACCTGCTTCTAGTGAATCCATGCTGCTTTGAGTCCTGCATTCCATTCAGTTCAAGAAACCTCACAATTCTCCACTTTAGAAGTGTTTCCATTAGTTTGCTCACCACCGAGGTCAGACTGACAGGTCTGTAATTCTCAACCTCCTCCTTACTTGCACTCTTGTGCAAAGTGACCACATCCACCCTTCTCCAGTCCTCCGGGATCACACCAGACTCTAAGGAAGCATTGAAGAGGTCAGTCAGCAGAGTTGCCAGAACTTCTCTGAGTTCTTTGAGCATCCTTGGATATATCCCATCAGCCCCCATCACTTTTAGTTTAGTTAGCTCCTCACGAACACTGTCCTACGAGAATGGGTCTTGGTCTGTCATACATCCATCCCTTTTGCATTTGTTTTCTGCGGTCCTACCCCCACCCCAGCCTTTCATCCATGAACATAGAACAGAAATAATTGTTAAGCAGTTCAGCTTTATCCTTATCAGCTTCCACTTATTCCTCCCCTTCTGCTTTGAGCCTCACAATGCAATTTTGACATGTCCTCCTGTCGCTTACATATCTGAAAAAAGTCTTATCCCCCAATTTTACCGTATTAACTATCATTTCTTCCATTTGCCTCTTCACTTTCCAGACAGCTTTTCCAGCTTCTCTTAGCTTATCCAGATATTCTCACCTGCCTTCTTCTTTCTGAGTCATCTTATATCGTATGAAGGCTAATCTCCTTTCCCTTACCTTTTCGGCTACTATGTTCAAGAACCAGAGCAGCCTTATTTTCCTCTTTCCTTTATGTAATTTATTAACATAAATGTTAGTTGCCTTTAAAACAGCTCTTTTCAGTCTTGTCCACTGCTGTTCTACTTCCTTCAACTGTTCCCATCCTGCTAACTCTTCCTTGAGAAATTCCACTATCTCAGCAAAGTTATTTGTTTTGAAATTCAGGACCTTCAATCTCAAATAAGCTCTTTCCTCTGTCTTAATATTGAACCACATCATTCAGTGATCACTAGATGCCAAATAGTCTCCCACTGTGACATCAGAAACATTTTCTCAGTTTGATGAGTTATGTGATTCGCAGGTCTGTGTCCCTCGCATGAAACGAGTCACAGTCGAGGTCCTCGTTACCATATTAGTTTGAATGTACCTTTTTATGAATAATTTATAGTGCTGAGATTAAATGTAATCAAAGTGTAGAATACATGCACATAGTTATAGAATGAGAATGAATTTTTTAAAATATATTTTAATCTGTAGTTTCTTCATATTTGTTATTCATGGTAACTGTAACCAAATTTTATTTTGTTTTGGAAACCCCAGTGAACCACTTTTAGAGGTATTTGCAGTATATAAGAACCAGATTATGTTATGTTATGTACATCCCCACTTTAGATAGAATGTAGAAACTAGTACTGATACGTCCAGTTTGGGTTATATTTTAGAAAACGGTCTGCCAATGTAGAGCCCTTTCTAACATACAGTACATGCAGAAGTGCACGTGCAGCAGAAGCAGCCATTTCACTAAGATAAACATTGAAAAATGAAATGGATAAACCCGGTGACTTATACATGTAAAACTAAAAGCAGAAGAACACTGAAGAAACACATTTATTGGTGCAAAGTGCAACTGGGTGTGAAGTGTCTGTTGTACCAGTTTTACATCATGCCAATCAATAAAAAGCAACTATTTTCCTAAAATGCAATACATTTTTGGATAACTAAGCTTTCTTAGTCAATACTTTCTATTCTCATAGAGGGTGTTCATTTTGTGTCTCTTTAAAGTGATATATACATCTGGTTTGTGCTATAAAATTCACGATGATGGTTAATTATCAGGTCAATATTTTGAGTGTTTGTTTAAAATGTGATGCATCTGTAAATACCGGCATTTGCATATGTAAATCACAAATAGCGCTTCCAAAATAAGGGCCATAAAGTATTATTACAGATTATATAGTCCTTTAACAAATACCCCTTGCTATAGTGTGATAGTTTCAGTAAGTTCTAAAATAGTTCTCTTCAGTTTAATACAGCAGAGTTCCAGTCTGCTCCCTGCATAAAACAAGGCCACTGCAGATTGTGTTTCTCATCTTTTCTTATAAACACAAATTCCTATTTCATTCTGTGAACAGTCCATTTTGAAGGGTTAGCCTTCATTATTTGTTGAAGAAAATAGTGGATATTTTTATGACGATAAAATACCCCTTAGCCTTCTTTTTCATTTTGTTTCTATGGGGTTGGGAAGAAAAAAAAAAACCTTTTAGTGAATTAGGCACTAAGTGGACACGCAACATTTATTTCATAGATGCTTGCCCATTCCTGACTTCTCAGCTGATGAAATACTGCCCCCTTTTATGACACATGGATAACAAGCCTAGCCGGAGCTGCTTGGCATCATAGCTGGACCAACCCAATCTTTTCTAGACAATAGGTTTAGAGAGTCATTGTTGCATGACTGGATATGTTGAGACATGAGACAAACGGTCCTATAGGACAATAAGTGAAAGGCGTTTTATGGACAAGTTGTTCAGGAGGGTGTGTATAAACAGTTCATCCTGCTCAGCCCTTGTACCCCGAAGGCTTTGTTATTTTAATAAGGTGTGTGTATGTTTGCACAGCTCCCCTAGCTGGTGATTGATACTTGAATTTTCTTTTTTAAACATGACTGATTGAGATGTTCTTTTGCAGTAGATCTCTAAATGGGCGCCCTCTGTTCTGCACCTGTGACAACAAGAGGGCACCTTCTTGTTTCTATTGAGAATAATCAAATGGCAGTCAGCACACTCACACACACGCAGAGACATGTCACCCTGTACTTCCATTGTAAAATTAGCTATTTGTCATCCTAAGATATCTGATTGAAGGTGTTACCCTGTATTGTTAATATGCTGTGTTATTTGAACAAACAGATCAGGGTACTGGGGAGAATATCATGCCTTTCTGCCTCCAAAGTGATAGGATTGTCCTGCTGAGTTGGGAAAAACAAAACACAAATTTTTCTTCATTAACATTCCAGTGAGACAGCTAACTCTTGCTTCTAATTCTTTATATTTTACTAATGATGAATTATCAGACATGAAACAAATAAAAAGAAAATACAAAAGTTTGCATGCAAGCACAGCCAAAAATAAAAAAATCCAACAACTTAAAGCAAAGCAGTGTAATACAGAGATAAACCAGAAGTTGCATGCAGAACTAATGGTGCTTAGGTTCCGGGCATGTGAATGAGCATGTGAATACCCCTAAATGAATATCCTGGTCAGGATTCTTGCGACATGTCCTGAAAATTTGTTCAGGCCAGTATTCAAATGAAGTTATGGAATCACTGGTAGATGGAAAATATATAATTTTGCTATCCATGTATTTTTAAAACTTATACAAATAGTTTGGGGCCAAAACTGAATGACTGGATAATATCTGTATAAAATGGGCAATAGCGCAGATTGAGGGTGAGGTTAACAATTATACGAATGTGAAAATGGAAAATATACACTTTTAGTTTAGGCCTCCTAAAGAAGTGTAAGGCAAATTTATAAGTAGGCATCCTGAAGACACATAATGAGAGCCTATTTCTGTATCGGCATTGAGGTGCACAGGTTCCAATGTAGAATACTAGTATAACCTGGTATAAGCACGCCATATATTTACATGCCCACAGTTATACCAGCTATAGAGTCGGTGTAAGTGCAGTTGCATAAGTGCGGCAGGTACGTGTGTAACTTACAATATTCTGTAAATTACATTCTTAAGTGAGAGCTCCCCCATATCCCATCCATGCTCCGCCCCCTTGAATTTATGTGCTATCCCCTGGATTCAATATCTGGCGCCTGTTATAGAAGTTAATTGGCACCCATTAAAATCTGTGCACGTATCTAGCTGCACACTATTCTAAAAGGCATGGCGCCTAACTCTACTAGCACGTAACTCAGAAGGGGGCTTGGCCATGACAGAGGCATAGGCATGGGCATATCAGGGGATCCCAAAATTTTGTGCGTGAAGTTATAGAATACTGCCTCAGCACACTTAACATGAGTGACAGCATTACACCAGGTTTCAGTAGGCATAAGTCTGGCATGCAAAGCTAGGTGTTGGCACTAAGCGCATTTCTATAAAGGGCATGTGCTCTTTATAGAATTGCACTTAGCACTGATTTTTTCTGGTGCTGAATTTTGAGCACCATTCATAGAATTCCACTACATGCATCTTACATGTGCCCTAATAAAGGGCCCTGTTTACTAAACCTCGCTAAAGGTGCGCTAGTGTTTTTAATGTGCGCTAAAAATTAGCACACACTACTGCTAGAGACACCCTTAGGGATATATGGATGTCTTTAGCATTAGCGTGCACTAATTTTTAGTGTGCGCTAAAAACATTAGTGCACCTTAGTAAACAGGGCCCAAAGTTACATGGTAATACTTTTAAAACAAATAAGATGAAATATTTTTTCAGTGAACAAATAGTTAAGCTCTGAAACTTGTTACCAGAGGATGTGGTATCAAGGGTTAGTGTATCATGGTTTAAAAAAGCTTTGGACAAGTTCCTGGAGAAAAGTCCATAGTCTGCTATTGAGATAGAAATGTGAAAAGCTATTGCTTTCCCTGGGATTGGTAGCATGGAATGTTGCAACTATATGGGATTCTGGAATCTTGTTACTCTTTAGGATTCTGTCAGGTACTTGTGACTTGAATTGGCCACTTGTGGAAGCAGGATACTGGACTAGATGGACCACTGGTCTGCACCAGTATGCTTATTCTTATGTTCTTACAGAATAGCATATGCACCCTGCTAGCATTTACATACACAAGTGTACACTTACCCACAAAAGTGCTAGTATTCTGCAAATTTATATGGTGATGGGGTGTGTAAATGCAGCTGCCAGTTATAGAAGTGCCATTATAGTGCCGCCAGAGTGACCGCTGCATGTATGTATTGTGGCGTTGTGCTATGGCTTGTACTTAACTTACTTTGGTCACCATACCAGCTGAATATCAGGCCTATTGTGGATAGAACACCAAACATAAAATTTATTAGGGTCTCACACACACACACACACACACACACACACACACAGATGACACCATAAAGTAAGCTAAAACCAGAAGAAGAAATACAGTTTGTAAGTGCAAAATGCTATTTATTGTGACATGTCTACCAGTATCGCCCAATCCCTGTTTAACTATTTATATGATGCAGAGTCTTTATTAAAAAAAAAATCTTGTCTTAGGCTACTCTTTTTTTATGTGGCTTTCTTTGGACTTCTGTGCTTTGCCTCTTTCTGCACATGTTGTAGGACTGTTTTTCTCTTAAGGCAAAGGGACACACTTCTTTACTTGATGCATAGCTATTATTCCTTAGCTCCTTTCTCAAAATGTGCAGAAAAGTCAGGGTCAAGGTCAAACTTGAAGCAGTCAGATGCTAAGCCACATTCCAGTTTGACATGGGCTTACCGTATGCTAAAACGGAACTACCGCTGGACCAGTGCAGCTGCCGGCGGTAGTTCTGGCTGGAGTTTGTGCCATTTTCAGTGCTCCGAGAAATTTTTTTCCCTAGCGCGGTGCTAACTCAGTGGTAATCGAACATTGCTGTGTGCTGCCTGGTTACCACTGGGTTACTGTGGGAGCCCTTACCGCCACCTCATTGAGTGGCAGTAAGTGCTCCCTGCCGAATGGCCACACGGTAAGGGTTATCTTACTGCATGTCCATTGGACACTGACATGTGGAAAAAACAGCCCCTGCCACTACTACAGGGCCCTTTTTCCTACAGTTTAGTAAAAGGACCCCTGGGTTAGTTTATCCAGCTCTCTGTATACAGATATTAATTTGTTACTGTTTTTAATATTTCTGTTTCCAAAAAGGTCAAGAGCAGTTTACAAAACCAATAAGCAAAGCAAAACAAAACAAAACAAATATAACATCAAGAAAATTGCTACAGTAAAGCAGTGATTGCAAAAATCACAAACTATCTGAAAATAATCAGAGAGCAACATTCATCACTGTAAGCAGTCTTAAATGAACAAGTTAAAAGTACAAATGGAGCAACCAAGAAAGCAACAATAGTAAAATATGAGTCTTACTGTTTGTAAAACTCAGAAAAGATCTGCCCATCTGAGACCCCCAAGGAGGATAACTCCAACAACCAACTATAGTCTGCTCTTGAGAAAGATATATGAATAAAACCCAAGATTTAACTTGGGCGGCATAAGGTGGGAACATCCCATCCCCCATATTTTCTAGTCTTATTTTAAGCTCAGCAGGCTCTGTGTGGTTGGAAGAATCAGTAGCCAATCAGCTGCCTGGTTATTCAGGTGCCATTCACATCATTTGCTGGCTGTGGAGAAAGGTATTTTACTGTCCCTCCCACCTTCCAAATTTTGGTTATGTTATGGGGTTGGGTAGTTTAATTGTCGCAGCTATGTGGTTAATTAAGGTATTCCTTGGATTTATATGTAAATGAGTCTACATTATTTTCATAACTGAGCACGAAATTTGTAAATTCTCTTGCATCACCACTTGAGGATTTAATTTGCACATATTATCAATAATTTATGATGGCCTAGTGCGTTGCATGCCGCGTTAAGGATCTGCAAAGAAATCTGTGCAAATTGTCACACAGTCAATCCAAAAAAAAATGGCCCAAATATTCAAAAAAGCTGAGCTCCTAAATGTTTATGTTTATTTAAACTTGCTATATCACCTTTTCTGAAAATATAGGTCAAGGCGGTGTACAATACTTGTATAACAAATACAAAGAAGAAAAAAGAAATCAGAACGCCATCAATATTAACAGGAAAGAATACACTCACACAAAGAACAATCTCATTAAAACATATAAAATTAAACCAAATGGCTCACAAATGTAAGCTCTTTAAGTTAGACCCCTATCCTTGTGCCCTATTTTCAGCTGAACTTGGGAACCCAAGTTTTCAGCTGAAAATTCATCTTTGGGAGATTAAAAGTTATGGGGAATCATATTCAGCCGGCGGCAGTGAGCATTTTGTTCACTGCCAACGGAGTTATTCCTAGATATTCAAAGCCAGGCCCTGTCTGTGCTTCAGCTTTGAATAACCAGTTATTTTTGAGCCATCTAACTCATAGCCACTTAATATAAAGCACTTAAGTGGCCATGAGTTAGTGCATAAAGATAGGACAGACTTTTATGCGGTCCCATTTATGCGCTAAACCTAGCTGCTTACTGCCGGTTTCTATATAGTGCATCTATAGATCCGTGCTGAAATCCAGGCATAATGTGTGTAACTTAACTGGCTTGAACCAGCTAATCAACATCGATAACAGCACTTCTAATGCACGCAGCTCAAAAGGGGCATGGCTATGGGTGGGGAAGTGGGCATTCCTAAATGTTCGTGCATAGTTACAGAATATGGCCCAGTTGTGTAAATCTATTTACGCCACGTTTTCATTGGTATAAATGGAGGCACATAGTTTTAGGTGCTGAGATATCAACTAAACATATTCTATATGTCGTGCCTAAATCTACAGAATATGCTGCCTCAGTGGAGGGCAGAGCAAAGTAGCAATTGAGCATGGGCCTGAATTTATAGGGCCTGCAGAACGCTCAATCTTGTTTAAGCTTTGGGGCCAGTGTGAGAGAGGGTAGGTAGGCAGTAGAAGTGGCAGGAGGAAGACATAAGCTAGAGCTGCACTTTGGCCTCCAAAATTCTGCCTCCCTACGTAGATAACTAGCCTGCCTAATTTCGAAGGAGAAGGGCACCCATCTTCCGACACAAATCAGGAGATGGGCATCCTTCTCCTAAGGTCGCCCAAATCGGCATAATCGAAAGTTGATTTTGGGCATCCTCAACACATTTCCATCGCGGGGATGACCAAAGTTCAAGGGGGCGTGTTGGCAGTGTACAGAAGGCAGGACGGGGCATGGTTAACAGATGGGCATCCTTGGCCAATAATGGAAAAAAGAAGGGCGTCCCTCACGAGCATTTGGACGACTTTACTTGGTCCATTTTTTTCACGACCAAGTATCAAAAAGGTGCACAAACTGACCAGATGACCACCGGAGGGCATCGGGGGTGACCTCCCCTGACTTCCCCAGTGTCACTAACCACTTCCCACCCCAAAAAAAACAACTTCAAAAACTTTTGTCTTTTTTTTTTTAGCGTATGTCCTTTGCTATGCCTCCGTCCCAAAATGTGGATGTTTCTGTGAGAAGGACATCCATGCCTTTGCTATGCCTCTGACACCCTCTTTATTTGGATTTTGTATCACAAGTAGCAGCAGTAGGATTTCAACCAGTCACCGCTGGATTGTAAGACCAGTGCTTTAACCACTAGGCCACTCCACCTCTCTTCCACTCCAATCCACTACCTTGAAATTTGGCCATCCCTGTGTATGTTTGTGGGGGGGGGGGGGGGGCAGTATGCAGGTCCCTGGGAGGGGAGGTATGTATGTGTCAGGAGAGGCATAACGAAGGCGTGGACGTCCTTTCAAACATTTTGGATGTCCTCAACTGCCCCCCCCCCCCCACAGGGACGGCAAAATTTCAAGGGAGTAGAGCAGAATGGAGGAGTGGCAGAGTGGCCTAGTGGTTAGAGCACTGGTCTTGCAATCTAGAGGTGGCCAGTTCAAATCCTACTGCAGCTACTTGTGATCCAAAATCCAAATAAATAAATAAAGAGGGTGTCAGAGGCATTTTTGCTGGCTTCACCCTTCTGCCTCCAAGCCGATGGTGGCCAGCACTTCACTCTGCTGTTTCAGGGTTCTTGGCAGCAGGGTTGACATTGGGACAGCCACATGTGTGGAGTGTCCTGCAGTGAGATTCGGTGGCTGTCCCAATATCAACACCACTGCCAAGAACCCTGAAGCAGTACTTTATAAGTAATACAGCACTAATAAGTAACACTAATTTTCTAAAAAAAAGTGAAAAAAGAATGCTTGAGGCCTTGGAGGCAGAAGGGTGAAGAGGGCAAGCTGCAGCACAGGAGTTTTTAAGTGCTAATGTGATAGAGACAATGGCACCGTAGTCGAGTGCCGCCTACTGAGAATACGGACACAGAAAAGATAAGTGTTTGATGCATATTACCAGTGCTCTCAGTTGTGGATAGATGAACCTGCATGTGAGTTTCCTGCTTAAAAGTTTGTGGAGTTAAACACAGTATTTAATAAGCAATACAGCACTAATAAGTAACACTAGTTTTCTAAAAAAAAAAAAAAAAAAAGTAAAAAAAGAATGCTTGAGGACTTGGAAAGTTTTTTCTGGCCGATCATAAAGAGAGGATTGAATTGATCTGGTTAGTTCGTTTAGAGATTGCATATCCGAGAGCTCTTTGAGGCCTTTTTCCTTCCAGAACGGAGAGTTCGTTCAGAACCCGAGTGGGTTTCTATCCTGTAAGTGGGATTAGTTTGAAGTTCTGTAATCTGTCGATTTATTTTCCCACTCCCTACCTCTAAGTGTGTTTAGTGGATTCTAACAATTAGGTGCCAAAAAACTGGGTACTAAGCTAGTATTCTATAATGGCAGAGCTATGCACCAAATCTGTTAATAGCATTAGCCCACACACCAAACCTTACAACTCGTGCACTCGGCACTTGCTCTGCCTCACTCGCAAACACCACACCAAAAGCATCTTGAAGAAGGTTGGATTTATTTTGGCCGCAGCCAGGAACGTTTTACATTACAATTCAGAACAACATTATAACATATTATAACATAATTATTGTCATAACCACATAACTAACATTTATCATCAATTAATAACTTGGGGGTACACAGCTTCGGGTCTCGCAAATGCTTAGTATGCCCCACAGGTTGCCGCCCAAGCAGCCTGTGGGTTCCCTGTGCCAATTACCAGCACCCGTAGACTCCTGGCGCATCCCGCTTAAGGATGCCCAGCCATAATATCCAAAACGGCATTCTGGCCCCCCGGCCGCCTAAGCCAGGAGACACGCTGTCCAGATTTTCCTGCTGCCACTATGCAGCCATACTGTTGCATATGCTTATCACTTTGCAAGAGGTCTTTCTGCCCCTGTTATCAGCATCTCAGTTAGTACTGTTACTGCTATGTTGCTGTGTACCCCCTGGTGTCATTGCGTCCACCTCTCCTCTTACCGCCACTGACCACGGCAACGACACCTCGTTCGCCGTGGTCCCCCAATTGTTCCTGACTGCGACCTGCTCATAACATAAGTGCCTCGATATAACCCTGTAAGTCAGAATTAAATATATCGAGCCCTATGTCTGACAAGTGTACTCCATCTGCCCTGTATAATCCTGCACATGACTCCTTGATCAGTTCGTGCGTTATCGTATGCCCTTTAAGTGATATCATAAACTTAGCCATCCCAATATTAATTTTCTTTCGCACCCTATCCACTGCCTTGTGTGATCTTTCATCTCTCCATACCCTCCGTGGAATGATGCTGGACCAGCCCAAACGCAACCGTGGGAACCAACATGCCAAATTCGCTAAGTCTTGCTGCATATTTTTCCATAGCAGAACACTATTAACCATGGCCAGATCGTTGCCTCCCAAGTGCACAATGAGCACGTCAGGCTGCCCGATGGACCGTAACGTCCACAGCACGGTTGGGATGAGCTGCGCCCAGCACATTCCCCTTTTACCCAGCCACGTTATTGCTATCTTATTAGTGTTAAAACCCAGATTCAGTCCAGCGGGTCTTGCTGCTGCCCTCTTATGCGCCCAGTGTACATAGGAGTGACCGCATATCCAAATCTGCTGTGGCTCTCCCTGGTGACCTGCAACGCACAGGGGAGAATGAGAAGTTAGCCAAAAACTTTACAAACATTAACATGTGCATAACCGAATATACCTACACAGTGCCATCTCATGCGCATCAGAACAGCTGCCTCGGTTGCGCCATCTGCGCGGGCCGAATGTATCGCTTGTACACGTCTGACCTCCACCGACCCAGCTGCCTGATGCCCTCCGGATGCATGCCGCCAGCTGCTGCTTCGGTGGCGGCTCCAATCCGGAATGAGTGTGTCTTATAGACATCCGTTGGCATGCCTGCCCATTGCACACACCGCTTCAACATGGCTGTGAATTGAAAGCGGGTCAGCGGTGTCATATCCGCGTGAACCAGCAGCCAACCCTCCCCTGTGGGCCTATCCGCTAAGTATACCTTCAAATTCGATACTGGGCATGTTATGTCTTGGCTCTTCCGGCATAGCCGGATGCGGGTCCCATGCGCCCACTGATCGGTCTTGGATTTGCGTATCAGCAACTCAACGTTTGAATCCGTGATGGTGACATCACGCAAAAGGAGACCGATCTCCGGGCTGGCACTCTTTGATCTTGCTACTACCTCGCTGACGCACAAGGCACCATGGAAAGCCAGCGCAAAAGCACATCTGAACAAGCGGACCTCCGGGGCACTGGGGCAAATCTCCTCTAAAGCAGCAAAAAGACTAACCAGTTGATGATGCAGAATTGGTTGCCTTCTATCAGCTGTCTTCCCTGCTGTCCTGTGCCAACCTTTCATCAACTGGGTTATTGCGAAATGTTTTGTTGGGTTAGCTATTCCCATTGCTTTGGTAAAGAATGCGATGCTAGCTAGAGTGACTAGTACATGTGTTCTACTTAGCCCTTGTTTGCGAGATGCCATGACAAATTGCACTACTGCTGATGACGTGAAAAAATCAGCGCGTCCCATCTCTTTCAGCTGCTTAACATAAGACCGTAATGCCGCCATGTACCTCCTCCGCGTGGCGTCTGACAAGGATTGCAGAATCAATTCCCAGACGTCCGTGGTCCAAAACTCCATACACTGTCTGGGATCGGGGTCTGGAACGGTTCCGCACCGGGAGCCCGGGATCTGAAGTCGGCGAACTTGAAACGAGAGAGAGCGTCAGCTAGTACATTCTCCTTACCCGCAATGTGTTTTGCTTTTATGGCCACATTATGTACCAAACACTGCAGTACTACCTCCCGAATCAGATTAATGGTAGGGATTGTGTGCGCGGACAAGCCATTTATGGCGTGCACTACCGCCATATTATCGGAATGAAAAATAATCGCCCTGTTCGCTAACTTGTGTCCCCAAATGTGGAAAGCAGCCATTATCGGGAACAGTTCTAAAAATGTGATATCGCGAGTGGTCCCTGCTGCCACCCAAGCTTCTGGCCATCGCGCAGCACACCATGCCCCTTGGAAATAAATGCCGAAACCTTCCCCCCCTGCTGCATCTGTGAAGAACTGCAACGCGTCTGCTTGGATGGGGGCATCATGCCAAAATGAAATCCCGTTGAAATTTACTAAAAACCGCCTCCAGACTTCCAGATCCTGCTTAATGGCTTTTGTTACTCTGATGTGATGATGCGGCCGTGATACTCCAGCGGTCGCTAAGGCCAGCTTTCTAGCGAATATACGCCCCATAGGCATCACCCTCGTGGCGAAACATAATAGCCCTGAAAGCTCCTGAAACTGCCTCAATGTTGCTTTATTGGCCTGCATCATAGCATTAACTGCGTCAGTCAGCTTAATAATTTTGTCTACCTGCAATCTAGAACACTGTTCTCTCACGTCCAGCTCAATCCCTAGGAAGGTAATTACCTGCACTGGGCCCACTGTCTTATCTGCCGCTAAAGGGATGCCGAATTTCTGCGCTACCTGCATGAAAACCTGCATCATGGCGGCGCATTCCTGCGCATCCGTGCCGCAGAACAGGAAATCATCCAAGTAGTGCACCACCGCTCCCTCTGTGGCTATCTGCTCTATTACCCAGTGTACAAAGGAGCTGAACTGTTCAAAATACACGCAAGATATTGAACAACCCATCGGTATGCACTTATCGAAGTAGAAGTGGCCTTTAAAAGTAAAGTCCAGCAAATGAAAGGACTCTGGATGCACTGGCAGCAAGCGGAAAGCAGACTCGACGTCGGCTTTTGCTAGGTGGGCCTGCCCTTCCCGCTGCCTAACTATTTGAATAGCTTTATCTACTGACGCATAATGTACTGTACAGCTATCCGGGTCCAAATAGTCATTGACAGAGGCTCCTAGCGGATAAGAGAGATTCTGGATCAGACGGAATTTTCCCTGCTCTTTTTTCGGAATTATCCCTATTGGAGATATTATCATGGGCGAGAATGGCGGGTCCGTAAACGGGCCCGCCATTCTACCCAGCGACAACTCTTTAGTTATCTTTTCTTCCGCTACCTGTGAATGCGTGTTAATGGAGGCTGCATTCTTCGGGCACGTGATGGACATGGGCTTGGGACCTCTATAAGGAATTACGTAACCTGAACTGAAACCTGAAGCTATGGCTTGCGCACTGGCCTTATCCGGGTAGTGTGATAACCACCACTCCATGGCCTCAAGCCTGATGGGGGATGGTGCCATTTGCGTCTGACCCGTGTCCTGACTGGGAGTTCTGTTGTCTCCTATTTTTTGTGCTCCTGCAGTATGTTGCTGGGTGGCCTCCCCCACAGTTTGTGCAAGCATGCCTGAATTTACAGGGATGCCACGTACACGTCCCACTATTAAATTGCCTGCATATTCTTTTTCCTGCCTGACCGCTATATTGGCGCTGCCCTGATGGAAATGCCTGAAAGGACTGCCCCTGCCAATTCCCTGTGTTATCGGCCATGTTGAAGCCCTTGTCTTGTGCAAAGGGTCTATTGACTGCCATCTCATCCATCCACAAGTCAAATACCCTGTGTTTCCATGAGATAGCAGGGTTTTCTGCCATACTCTTACGAAATTTAATATCATAATTGAGCCAAGCCCAACCCCCATAACGCTTATGTGCTCTGTTAATGGTATCCATATATCGTACTAAGTATGGTCCCAATTCTGGCTCCCTCTCAATTATAACCGTCATAAATATGTGAAAAGCCGATAACCAATTGCTAATGGATTTATAAATTTTTGGTTTTCTTTCCCGCTCCCATGGCGGGATCAGGCTGTCTTTCCCTAGGCTATTTTCCTCTTCGGTATCCCGCAGCAACAGAGAAAAAATGTCGATGAACTCATTCCTCCAAATTTTCTCTTTCATAGCCTTGGGAACACAGGTAGAAAGGGTAAAGACCCCACATAAAGCGTCACTGCTAGGATTGAATACTTGGCCTACCCCTTCATGTGGAGCTACTGACTGCGCCCCAGACTCTGCGGCGCTCGGCGCGCTACCCATCGCTGGGTGCACGCTCTGCAGCGCACCAGACTCTGTGGCACCCAGCGCACCACCTTCGCCTGCTTGTCCACTCTGCACTGTTGCCGTAGGAACGACCAGTGCTGCCTCATAATCATGCACAGCGTTTCTAATGACCTGTAAGAAAGCAGTGTGTTGGCCCTGTGCCATGTGCAGTAAGGCGCTGTCCTGCGACTTACCCCTTACGGGTGTGCGCGGGGCATTCTGAATAGCCGCCGTCTGCGCTGTTGTCCGTGCCTGGAGATGCTGCAACCTGGAATCTTGCAGCTGCGATGCCCGCTCCATATCAGCTCTGGCCTCAGTCGACGCCGGTACTCCCATGTCCCTCAATTGTTGCGTGACCGTGGACACGCCATGCTGTTCTATCTGCCTTCTGAGCTCGACCATCAAAGCGTCCATGTCTGTTGCTGGTTGTGCTTGTGGTGCCGGCGCCTGCTGCGTAGTTCCTGATTGACTGCTCCATCGCGGCATCGCTCGGCTCGCCTCTCCATCTCGCTCCTGGATAGCCTTGCTCTTCTTGTGCGACGCTGCCTTTGTGGCTGCTTTCCTCGCTGCCCCTTGCTTCTTGCCGCGTTGTGATGGCATAGTTGCTCTGCAAAAGACGCTCACCACGTCGCGAATCGCGATGTCAGCACTCGTTGCCTGCCTAGAGGAGCGACCCCGGGGTTTTCAACGGCACGCGTGCGCTGCGTCCTGCCTGCCTCGAGCTCTGCAAGCACCCCTCGCTGCGCCACAACGCTTCTAGAAATGCCTGCTTGTCTACCCACGCGGCGACGGGGGATCAAAAGACAACAGCGGTACTCTCCGATGGATCAAAGGTAACAGCGCTGCTCTCTCCTTGCTGTCCCGAATGGAAAGGAAATTCCCCTTTCCTTCCCTTCCTTTCACTTTCCTTTCTCTCCGCCCCTCCCCTCCCCTTCCGTGCCTTAACCCTTTGCTTGCCTATCTCTACTTTTCTATCCTCCCTGCACCCTCCCCTCGCCTCCCCCCTCCCTCCCTAATGTCGCAGGCCATCGGCCCGGTTGTGCCCAGCCTCCCTTTAAGAGGTGTGGCTGGGTTCTTTCCATATGTATGGTTGGCATAAATGCTGGCGACTAAATGTGGCAGTTGGGTGCATAAGTGCAAATATTCTGTGAAGTGTGCTCAAGAATAGTTAAAATATCCCTGAGATACCCATGCCCCTCCTTATTTGTCAAACTCAGCGAAGGTGACAATAAAGTGGAAACTAGACGATGTTCAAAGTATAAAAAATTTATTAGAACTTCCAATGACTCATCAAGAGCCGTGTTTCAGCTGCAAAGGCCTGCCTCAGGAGTCTAAAAGTAACAATGACAATAAACTGATATCAATAACTGAATCATATCAAATAGATAAAAATGACACAGTCAAAAATCATATATATACCTCATCCATTGCTAGAGGAATCAACAATACTTAAACTAATTGTATACAATAATAAATCATATCAATGAAAATAAGATATAAAGAACTATAAATGTAAAACACATATACATGACTAGATAAAAGTAATACATATAACACCTTAATTACACAAAAAACTTTGTCTTCTGTTTCCTTTGTCGACACCCATGCCCCTCGCACATTAACACCCCCTTTTCATTAGCACATTAGAGAATTTAAGTGCACTGTTTATAGAATATGGGCATAAGTCTATTACATGTTCATCTTAAAATTAGCACCAATTATTGGTAGTTATTACTAATTCTTTGCAAAGTTAGTGCTAAATAGTTAATTATGTTATGCACATAATTGGCTCTATTCTGTAACTGCATGCCTAAGCTTAGGCACCATTAATAGAATTTGTGGGTGAGTGTTTAATACGATTTAGTGCAAGGGATCCTCAATGTGGATAGGAATTTACTTGTGGCCACAGTAATATATAATGAATAGTCAATATGTTAGCCTATCAACATGTTTTAGCATTTCTCTTATATTTTTCCAACAATGAACTTGGAAGTTAAAGTTAACTGAATTAAGATTTACTTGCAAGATGAATTCATGAATGTCAGCTCTTTGTAAATGTTTTTTTTCTGAGAAACCATCTGTATGAAAGCTTAATGGAAGCCTGATTTCAAATAGTTTTAAAGACAACTTTCAGGGGCTTAAGAAAAGGTTTAAATAGTCTGCAGGAGTAGCTGGAGGAGATTTTAAGAATCCAACTTGTTTAGAGGAAGGTGGTATAAGAGTATAACATAACATAACATTTAATATTGAATATTAATTACTGATTTATCCTGGAGTAGGAAAGAGACTCTTTTGTTGTCAGATTAATTCAACTGGCATACAAAGGGTTCAGTTGTGCTCAGCAGAAAAGCAACATGAATCTTGAGAAACAGGAAGGGAAGTGGTGGCAGCAAGTTGAAACCAAGTGGCTCCACAAATTGTATATCTTGAACTAACATTTTAGACTGAATTGTTCCTATAGGTTGTTTTACCATGTGAATCAAGGATTGCCCCATTACATCAGTCAAGTCCCACAGTATTGATATTGAGCACTCAGCATCATATTTCAAACAAAAGTATGGAAAATACATAAAAAAAATCCACAATTGAAGGCTTTGCCCAATTCATAGTCTTAATGTGTCCAGCTCTGGAGTAAAGGATTGAAACTGTTTGGCATAGAACACCATAAGCCTTTTACTGTTTCATTACTGCCAAGCTAAGCTTTGGGACCTAATCTAAAATTTGGCATACCTGCCAAAGCCTGATTATATTCCCTTTCAGACAGAAATAATTGCAAGTTAGTGGTATTGTCTAGTATATTTTATGCCTATGCTAGTATTTAAAGGATCTTTCCTCAGATACCATTATCCTAGAGATGGGAAAAGATTAAACAATTTTCCAGTTTTTCAGAATTGTTGTCCTCTCTTCTCATGACTCTAAACATCTTGAACACTTGTAGAGGCTGATTGAATTTCGGTTTGGTTTCAATTTTGGCACAGAAACTGGTCTGAAGTCTGAGTTTCTGTGGAAAATGCAAGTGCATTTTTGGCTGAAACTGAAACTCCCCCTCCCCCTACCTGAATGAGTCCTCCAGTCTCTGGCCTCCACTGCCGCCACTATCCACTGCCCCCTCTCCCCCTGCAGAGACTTGGCCCAGACAGGCTGGGCTAGGCCTGCCATCCACCCCGCCCCCTGAGGACAGCGAGTGCTACTAAGCCAGCCTCCTACCCATCCAAAAACCCTCCCTGGGCATACCTTTAACTTCTTTGGGGCTGGAGTTATCCCAATCACTCCTGCCCCCACCGGTTCCTCCATCAAAGTCACTGCCAAGAGATCTTGCAGTAGTCTTGCGAGACTGAAGGAGGAACCAGCAGGGTCAGGAGCAATTAGGATAGTTCCTGCCCAAAGAGGCCACTAGGTCACCAGGGAAATTACAAGTAGACCCATGGAGGACCTTTTGGGGGGCAGGGAGCTGGTTCAGTGACACCTACTGTCCTCCGAGCAGAGCAAGGTGAGTAGCTGGCCCATCTCTGCAGGGGTGGGGTGGTAGATAGTGACAGGATATAGTTTAGGTCTTGAGAGTACTGCTGTTGAGAATGACTTGAACTTTAGTTCTTGTACCTCTTCTGTTCTGTCATTATGGTCATATTTGAAGGCCTTGTTTATCAGAGCTTTTATGATTGAAAAAGAATGAGGGGAATCTATTGATAATTCAAGTCCATTACATGGAAGAGATTAATTATGGGGGAGGGGCAATCAGTCCTGGAGAATCACCAACATTAGCCTGTTCCTACAAGCCATTATGTATTGGCCTCTACAGAGGGTAGTCGAGTGCTGGGAATTCTGGTTTTCATATTTTAAATCTATATTGTAAAGCCAGAAGGTTTGATTTTTTAGCTCATGTATCTGTCCTTAAAAACATAGCCAAAAATATATTCTCCTTCCATTTGACTTATTATCTGCACATCTTAATTTAGGTCACAATTGCAGAGCCATAGCACAAAAATCAAAACAAACCACTAGACTGGAGGTTCACAGATTATAGATCACAAATTTTGGGCCACCTTGTCTCTGCATCAGAAATGGAGATGTTTCAAATGGATTAATTTTGTTTTATGAATTAGTAGTTTGAAAAGGTGTACATCCAGTACTTACTGTGCTTTCAGATGAACACCTTCACTTTTCTAGTTCAAAACAGTAATTGAAACATTTCCTTGATGCTGGAACAGTGAGAGAAATGTGACCATGACATGTGGAGTGTAAGTAATGTGTCGTAATGATGCTGCCTTTATTGTTCTCTTGTCATCCATCCTTTTTTGTTCTTGACTTCCCTCTGAACACAACAAAAGAGCCCAGTGCATAAGAAGCTAAAACACAATAGCCCAAACTTGTGAAAGCTTGAAATGAGGCAGCACATGTAGAAAAGGGAAAGTAAGTGTGGTGTTAGTAGACAGTATAGGAGCAATCTAATCTGTGTATGGAAAGGCACTTACAGTTGTATCTTTGTTACAAAAGTCTTAATACGTGGAATGAGTCAGGTACTGATGACTGTATATTGTAATAATGAATGGAAGTAGATAAATTAAACATTGTAGGGTTCCTTTTGTACATATAAGCACATTTCTTTATTTGCTTTACAATAATTTGTACAAGTGCTGAACTCTGCTTCCGAAACATACATGCTTATAGGGGTGCCACAAAAAGGCTTGTAATGATCCAAGAGAACTTCTCAAATCTCCAGGAGCTGATCTGATATTGGCAGGCGAATAAAGCCTGACATTTGTAACAGATTCTCTAATTCGTGTTTTCTGTACTTCCAAAGAATAGGTTCACAAAGAACAATACACACAGTGGGGGCAATTCTATAAAGGGGCACTTAAGATGTAGATTTTGTTATAGCAAACTAGCATAAAAAATCATATTGGCATGTCTAAATGTAGGCGCGTAAGATAAAACAGCGAAGATAAAAATAACTGTTTATTGAAGGATGAACAAGACAGCTGTGTTTCGGCCTGTGAGGCCTGCATCAGGAGTCTATTTTGTTCAATATATACATTCACTCGTAATATTCGTCTTCAAACAATGAGTCTAAATGGAAGCTGCTGTGTCGTATGCGCCGAAATAAGATAGAGCTTATGTCAGCAATGAAACTTCAAGGTATAGGTGTACATGTGTTTCTACAGAACACATAGATGTATGTTCAGATTCAAAGTGTGAGTGAAATAGTATTAAATCAATGCTGAATCTTATACAGACATTGTGCAAAAATCCCTCTTCTCCTTATGTTTTTGAGGCTAATCATTACATATTGATCCATTCATGTACATTGTATAAATTGGATAGGTTTTGAAGATATAGACAGGATTAAGATGGTCTCCTGATGAAATAGAACAAGTATTATCCTTGCTGCCAGGAGCCTTCATTTGGCTCTACAGCATTCCTAGCTTTAGGTGAACCAGACTGCAGAAAACCAAATCAGAGATAATACCAGGCACTTTCCACATAGCAAAGCAGAGCACTTACTACCTGACCTATGTGTTTAGTAAGTGTTACTGGTAGAGAAGACAAGCATGAACTCTATAGTGTGACAACTTTGTACATGGAAGAAGACAATTTAACGTAACCGTTGAACCGTTGGAAGAAAACCAAGCTTTGGATTTAAATATCAACGGGACCAATATTCAGCCCGCAATGGTCTGCTGTTTTTAAGCTGCTGACAGCTCTGGATTTAATTAAGCCTAGATATTCAACACTAGGCCATGTCAATGCACCAACATGGAATATCTGGATCAGCTTGGTAACTTTATTAACTTAAGTCACTTCAATGTCCTTATAGAAAAGATTGTTTTAATGAACTCGAAGCACTTTCATCAATAGATTAGGGCCTGCGCCAACATGTCATGTTTCGCTATGCTGCATCTTGAAAGACATTCATTGAAGCCGGAGAGATGTGGCCATTTTTATAAGGATCGTGGCCCTGATGCAACATAGCGAAACATGACAGTTTGATGCAGGTCCTAGTCTATTGCTGAAAGTGCTTCAAATTCATTGAAACTTTTAAGATAAGTAAACCATCTTTTCTGTAAGGCCTTTGCAGTAACTTAAGATAATAAAGTTGTTACATTGTGAGAAAAATTTAAAGCCAATGATGAGATAAGTAATGAAATAAGTGAGTCATCGGGCAGTGGTTCTGACATGAAATGAGTCACTGCTGAGGTTTTTCTCGTAATTGTTATTTCATGTGCCATTAATCAAAATGCTTTCTTGCGTTGGGTTGAATACTTTTATCTGTTTTGAACACCCCTGCATGATAAGTGTTGTGGGACATCTACTTATGGATTGTCTAAGATTGCCTAAAATTTATAGCATGCAACTCAAAAGGGGACATGGCCATAGGAGGGGCATGGGCGGGTCGGGCATTCTCTGAAATTAGGTGCAGTGTTATAGAATAGGGTAATATACGCACCCAACTGCCATTAGTTGTACATCAGCATTTACACCAGGTCTCAGCTGACTAAGGGCCCTGCGCGCACTAACCGTGTAGGCGCCTATAGTTAACACACGTTAAAATTGTTAACGAGCCTATAATGAGGCTTAGTAAACAGGACTGTAAGTGTCATGACCAAAGTAGGTGCAAGATCCATGCTAAGGTAGTGTTCTGCCCTTTCCAGAATACTACCTTAGTGCGGATCTTCCTGGCACCTAACTTTGCGTGCCATTTACTGAATTCCTCACAGAGTGCTTAATTGAACTAATCCCATAAAGAAGGCAGAAACATAATAAGAAACTATTCATTTTGTTTAACTTTTGTATTCAAACTATTTTTTTTTTTCAATACTACAAAATTTACTGGAAGCCTCCACGCTTTGTTCTGGGCTCTGTCATGTTTACATTGAATTTCACAGCTTTGCATTAAGGGCTGTGTCTGAGTGTGTTGCTAAAACAAAGAATTCAGGGTAACCATTTTTATACTGCATGCATCATGCCTTTGTATATGAATAAAAAGTTGGAAACCGCATGAAAGCTGTTTGTGGGTTACCACACAACTGGATATGCTTAAGTCCGAATGCTTTGTAACTTTTAAGGACTGGGGAGCTGCAAACTTATAAATAACCTTACAATTGGTTAAAACCATATTAAAAACACACTGAGAAATAAATAAAATGTGGTTAAGGATAACGCAAGTATAAAACTCCTGAATAGGAGTATGCATGGATACAACTTTGTGTCAGTGTGTTGTTTTCAGTTAGTTGAATATTTGCAGGGCCGGTGCCAGGATGTTAGGTGCCTTAAGTGAACTTTCCGCTTTGCACGTCTCTCAGGGGTCCTTTTACTAAGCTGGGAAAAAGGGCACTGCGGTAGTGGCAGGGGCCGTTTTTCCCACACACCAAGGCCCTTTCTTCCATAGCCGGTAAAAGCCCCCCCCCCCCCCCCCCAACAAAATGGCCATGTGGTAAGAGAACTCTTACTGTGTGGCCATGCAATGGGGAGCCCTTACTGCCACTCACTGAGGTGGCGATAAGGGCTCTCGTGCTAACCCTGCAGAACCGAGCAGCACACAAGCCATTTCCGGGGGGGGGGGGGGGGGGGTTTCTTTTTCCTCCGGAAATGGCGTGCACTTGGGGTGGGACTACTGCCGGTGATAGTCCCTGAAGAGCAAGCAGTAAGCCTGCGTTGGGCTTACCACTGCTCTGTAAAAGGGCCCTCAAATAACTTTTATGCCCGTACTGCCCCCTCCCCCACCCTGGAACTTTAGGAGCTCCTTTACTAAAGTGTGTTAGGATTCTATAGTGCAACTAAAGATGTGCATGCAAATCCGGTCGTATTCTGGATTTGCGTGTGCAACTTAATTAAATAATGAGCCAATCAGCACCGATAATTGCCAATTAACAAGCAATTATTGACACTAATTGGCATTAATTAGAATTTACGTGCACAACTGTATAAGCATATTCTGTAAAGTAGTGCACGTAAATTCTAAGGTGTCTAGTTGAAAAAAGAGCATGCCATAGGTACGGAATGGGTGGGTCATGGCGTTTCTTAAAACTGTGTGTGTTGTTCTAAAATACACCCGCTCCACACTTAATTTAGGTGAAGGCATTTACACCAAGTTTTACTTGGCATAACTGCCTGTGACTAAATTTAGTCATGCAGACAGGCACTGGTGTATTTTATCAACTGTGCCAAAATTTAGGTGCGTTTTGTAGAATACGCCTAGGTATATTTTTGGCACCGATTTTTTAGATGTGATTTATAGAAGCTAGCCCTTAACTTGTGAATTAGTACCTGGTAATTGTTACATGTGCAAATCATATGTTAATTGCATGTTGTAGGTATTAGGGGGCAGGAACTACTACTACTACTTATCATTTCTAAAGCACTACTAGACGTACGCAGTGCTGTACACTTGAACATGAAGAGACAGTCCCTGCTCGACAGAGCTTACAATCTAATTAGGACAGACAAACAGGGCAAACAAGAGATAAGGGAATATTAAAGTGAGGATGATAAAATAAGGGTTCTGAACGAGTGAATAAGGGTTAGGAGTTAAAAGCAGCATCAAAAAGGTGGGCTTTTAGCTTAGATTTGAGAACGGCCAGAGATGGAGCTTGACATACCGGCTCAGGAAGTCTATTCCAGACATATGGTGCAGCAAGATAAAAGGAACGGAGTCTGGAGTTAGCAGTGGAGAAGAAGGGTGCAGATAAGAGAGATTTACCCAGTGAATGGAGTTCCCGGGGAGGAATGTAGGGAGAGATGAGAGTGGAGAGGTACTGAGGAGCTGCAGAGTGAATGCACTTATAGCTCAATAAGAGGAGTTTGAACTGTATGTGAAAACGGATAGGAAGCCAGTGAAGTGACTTGAGGAGAGGGCTAATATGAGCATAACGACACTGGCAGAATATTAGTCGTGCAGCAGAATTTTGAACAGATTGAAGAGGAAAGAGATAGCTAAGTGGGAGACCTGTGAGAAGCAAGTTGCAATAGTCTAAGCGAGAGGTGATAAGAGTGTGGATGAGGGTTCTGGTAGTGTGCTCAAAAAGGAAAGGGCGAATTTTGGTGATATTATAGAGAAAGAAACGACAGGTTTTAACAGTCTTCTGAATATGTGCAGAGAAGGAGAGGGAAGAGTTGAAGGAACTAGATGGGTCATGAGTGGAGAATGGGCATGGATTGCATACTGCAGTTAGTGTGTGTTACTTATGCAGTTAGTGTGGGTTCAATAAGAGGTGCTAAGCAGTGGTGTACCAAGGGGGGGGGGGGGCGGTGGGTGCAGTCCGCCCCGGGTGCATGCCGCTGGGGGGGTGCCGTGAACCTGTCGGCTCCGCTCGTTCCGTGCTCCCTCTGCCCCGGAACAGGTTACTTCCTGTTCCGGGGCAGAGGGAGCATGGAACGAGTGAAGCCGACAGGCGCGCGGCACCCCCCCCCCCCCCCAGCAGGTAAAAATGCACCCGGGGGGGTGTCCTTTCGCCGGGTTGGGGGGTGTCCTTTCACCGGGGGTGGGGGGTCGTGCTGCACCCACGGGGGGGGGGCGCATTGGCGATCAGCCCTGGGTGTCAGCCACCCTAGGAACGCCACTGGTGCTAAGTACATCTGTGATAATTTCAAACAGGTTTAACAAGCACTAATGAATATTTCAGTGCAGTAACTTCAGAGGAGATGCTAGGCACGCCCCCGACAATTACCATGCAGCTTTTGCATTTACTGCCTGGTTTTGCTGTTAAGGCACAATAAGTGCAAAAACTTACCCCCCCCCCCCCCCACCTTTACAGAGCTGCACTAGCCGACAAGCCTATTCACTTTGAATGGGCTGTGTCAGCATTACCGCACCAGCAGCCGCTAGCGTGGCTTTGTAAAAAGGGGGGGGGGGTTAATGCGCTATAGTAAATGGGCTCCTTAGTTAATTAAATTCAACAATTATTATCACCACAAGACCACCTTCTCAGAACAATCTTATAAAAATGCATAAATGGGCATCATACTTTTAAAAATTAAATATTAAATTTTGTATGTTACATCTCTCTCTCTCTCTCTCTCCCCCTCCACATACACACATAGTAAACATACATAAAATCACAGGCATTATACATTAATCTAGTCTTAACTTCACAAAATAAAGAAAAGCAAATAGTAATTCCTATCCTGTCTTTTTTGAGAGCTTGATCGAAATAATATGTTTTCATAATATACAAAGGCTAAACATAGGCCTGATATTCAAAAAAAAACGCCTGAGGATGGAGCTATCAATGTAGGCTACTATTAAGACATGTTATTTTACTGTTAACCACAATTATTAATAACATTTGGGCCCTTTTGCAAAAGCTTAGCATGTTCTAACAGAATTAGGGCCTCATTTACTAAACCACGCTAGCAATTCCCGCACGGCAAATGTGATACAGCCCATTCAAAATGAATGGGCTGCTGCTATGCCAGGAATCGCTAGCACGGTATAGTAAAAGAGGCCCCTAGTGTGCACTAAATGCCAAGAAGCCCAGTTTTATAAATATAAGTGTCTTAATATTTAGCAAGCGCTTATTCTGTTAGCACGCACTAAGCTTTTGTAAAAGGGCCCTCAAGACTCATTGCATCAAATGTGACCTTTACTAAAATAGCATGAGTTAGTAGAAAATAGCATGTTGTAACAGTAGCCCACATCGATAACTTCACTTCTAACTTTTGAACTGAAAATGAATCTTAATTTAGGAGCATAAAAGTTATGCCATTTATTTTCTTAGATCAGTGATGCCAAACTGGGTTCCGTGGAGTCCTAGGGTTTCTCGAACTCTCTTCCGGAGTTCCTCAAGAAATTATATTATAGAATCTGTTTGTATAAACATATATATGTTTATATAAATTAAGGGTTCCTCAGTGTATGAACAAATATTTTAGGGGCTTTGCTATAGTAAAATGTTTGGGAATCATTGGCTTATGAGCCTAAAATCAATGCTAAGCTACTGACATTTTTTCTCCACCCTAAATCTATCTGTTTTATGCTCCTAAATTTAGGAGTTTAGTGAAATTTTGAGTCTAAACTGATACTCAATCCAGCAGATTTCAAAGAGGCCAGTTTAGGATCCTAACTGGAGTGGAGGAGTGGCCTAGTGGTTAGAGCACCAGTCTTGAAATCCAGAGGCAGCTAGTTCAAATCCCACTGCTGTTCCTTGTGATCTTGGGCAAGTCACTTAATCCTCCATTGCCTCAGGTACAAACTTAGATTGTGAACCCTCCTGGGACACAGAAATACCCAGTGTACCTCACCGTGAGCTACTACTGGAAAAGGTGTAAGCAAAATCCAAATGAATAGTAATAACTCTTAAAATTAGGAGCATGAATCTTTTGAATATTGGGTTCATCCTTCTCAAGCCAAAAATAACTAGGAATACTGTTCCATATCATAGGACTACACAGGGGGAAATCAATACATGGATACTAATGATTGTGCATGATTTATATGCATGTTTAGAATAATGGCATTTATGTGCATCTGTGTGTGTATGTATATATATGTAACTGTCAAAATTCTACCTAAGCACTACTCTGTAAATGCTTGCTTAAATTACATTCAAACCAGACGTAGGGGTGGACCAAAGAGACTATTTCAACCAGGTGGATAATATACAAGTCTTTACACTCATACATCAGACCTGTCATGGGGCCGTGTTTCAACTGGAAGCAGCCGTCTGCCTTAGGGGTCACACTAAATATAAAACAAATACATAAAAAAATAAAGTTAATAAGCACTTAAAAAATCACAGCAAAACTGTGTACAAAGCAATGATTGATACAATAAATACAAAACTGTTATGTGAATGATATACTAATGAAACTGAATGCACAGGAAAAAGGAACAAGAGAAGTGTATTAAATATATAAAATAATCTTTATGAAAAAAACTAACCTGAAACAGGAAAGTTAAATATGAGTCGGAGCAGGATGAAAACTTAAAATGTCAGAACCTATATAATATCAAGACCAAAAGACAGGAATTTGTGAGTATATGAAAATATATACTTATTATTATTCACATCTTTTACTAAAACCAAATTATATCATCGTATAAAATAGCACTAAAATACTATTCACTTTATACTGCTATGTAAATACGTGTGGGGAGAGCTTGGATGGGGCTCAAACTTAGGCATGTAACTTACAGAATAAAACAAGTTATATGTTCAGCATTGGCTGGAGTAAGTGCTCATGCATGTTTTAGGCCTGTATATACTCAGTTACACTAGTAGTCTAGAAAAGCACCTACATTCCTTTATAGACTAGGCTCCTTGCAGACACCCCGTTATTGAATTGCCCTAGAAGTGCAAAAGCCCTAGATCTAGTAATAGACTTAGTAACATATATGTGGAGGGGCATAATCGAACGGGGCGCCCACGTTTTCATGAGGGCGTCCTCACAGGACGGCCCCGCGAAGGGGCAAGGAAACCCATATTATCGAAACAAGATGGGCGTCCATCTTTTGTTTCAATAATACGGTCGGGGACGCCCAAGTGACATCTAATTCGACTACATCAGCTACATAGACACCTAAGTGCAGAGTTCCACAGGGATCTCCCCCTCTCACCGACCTTATTCAACTTAATGATGATACCCTTGGCGAAACTACTATCAAACCAAAACCTCAACCCATACATATACGCAGATGACATAACGATCTACATCCTATTTAAACAAGATTTAAAGGAAATTTCCAACAACATCAACCAAAGCCTACACATCATGCACACATGGGCGGACGCATTTCAGCTGAAACTCAATGCAGAAAAAACCCAATGCCTAATACTCACATCACAACACAACACGAACAAATTCACCACCATTAACACACCAAAATTGAACCTTCCAATTTCGGACACCCTAAAAATTCTTGGAGTTACCATTGATCGACACCTAACACTTGAGAGTCATGCGAAAAACACAACCAAGAAGATGTTCCACTCAATGTGGAAATTAAAAAGAGTAAGACCTTTCTTCCCAAGAACTGTCTTACGCAACCTGTACAATCAATGGTACTCAGTCACCTAGATTACTGCAATACACTGTACGCTGGCTGCAAAGAGCAAATAATCAAGAAACTTCAAACAGCTCAGAATACTGGCGCTAGACTCATATTCGGCAAATCAAAATATGAAAGTGCTAAACCCCTATGAGAAAAGCTACACTGGCTCCCACTCAAAGAACGCATCACGTTCAAAATAAGCACCCTAGTTCACAAAATCATTCACGGAGATGCCCCAGCCTACATGTCAGACCTGATAGATTTACCACCCAGGAATACAAAAAAAATCATCCCGCACATTCTTTAATCTTCACTTCCCCAACTGTAAAGGTCTAAAATACAAACTAATGCATGCGTCATCCTTCTCCAACCTGAGCACACAATTCTGGAACGCGCTACCGCGGAACTTAAAAATGCTCTATAAACTAACTAACTTCCGCAAACTACTGAAGACTCATTTCTTTAACAAGGCATGCCATAAAGACCAACAGATGTGAACTCTTATACAAATATCAGAAATGCCTTGCGATATATGTTTGTTATGTTACTAGTATGTTTTTTTTTTTCATTATCATGTTATCAAGACCCTCCTGTAAGCTAAATGTATACTTTATAAATGTTGCCACTACTCATGATCTATTGTAAGCCACATTGAGTCTGCAAAGAGGTGGGAAAATGTGGGATACAAATGCAATAAATAAATAAATCTCAATATTTAGTTCGACCTTAGAAATGGTCGACTTAAATGTTCAGATGGTCGACCAGAGATGGTCGTCCCCGGTTTTCGGCCATAATGGAAACTGAGGACGCCCATCTCAAAAACAACCAAATCCAAGCCCTTTGGTCATGGGAGGAGCCAGAATTTGTAGTTCACTGGTCCCCCTGACATGCCAGGAGACCAACCAGGCACCCTAGGGGGCACTGCAGTGGACTTCACAAATTGCTTCCAGGTGCATAGCTCCTTTACCTTGGGTGCTGAGTCCCCCAAAACCCAATCCCCACAACTGTACACCACTACCGTACCCCTAAGGGGTGAAGGAGGGCACCTACATGTGGGTACAGTGGGTTTCTGGTGGGTTTTGGAGGGCTTACATTTACCACCACAAATGTAACAGGTAGATGGGGATGGGCCTGGGTCCACCTGCCTGATGTGCACTGCACCCACTAAAACTGCTCCAGGGACCTGCATACTGCTGTCATGGAGCTGGGTATGACATTTGAGGCTGGCATAGAGGCTGGCAAAAAATATTTTTAAAGGTTTTTTTTAGGGTGGGAGGGGGTTAGTGACCACTGGGAGAGTAAGGGGAGGTCATCCCCGATTCTCTCCGGTGGTCATCTGATCAGTTTGGGCATCTTTTTGAGGCTTGGTCGTAAGAAAAAATGGACCAAGTAAAGTCGCTCAAGTGCTCGTCAGGGACGGCCTTCTTTTTTCCATTATCGGTCGAGGACGCCCATGTGTTAGGCATGCCCCTGTCCCGCCTTCGCTATGCATCCAAACCCCCCCCCCCCCCCCCCGTGAACTTTGGTCATCCCCGTAACGGAAAGCAGTTGAGGATGCCCAAAATCTGCATTCGATTATGCCGATTTGGGCGACCCTGGGAGAAGGACGCACATCTCCCGATTTGTGTCGGAAGATGGGCGCCCTTCTTTTTTTTCGAAAATAAGCCTGATAGTGGCAATAAAACAAATAGGAGAAAATGTTTTTTTACTCAGCATATAGTTAAGCTCTGGAACTCTTTGCCGATGCAAGTAGTAAAAGCGGTTTGGGGCCCTTTTACTAAAGTTTAGTGCAAACTAATGGACATTAGCATGCGCTAAGTGCCACATGACTTATAAGCATAAAATAAGATGTGCAACATTTAGCACATGCTAATGTCCATTATAGTACGTTAAACTTTAGTAAAAGGGACCATGGAGGGGAATTTTCAATATGACGTTCATGCCCAATTGTAGATGTTTTGCTGAAAACATCTAGAATTCTCAACCTGAACATAGCAATTTTCGAACCGGAAAAAATGTCTATTTGTTTTTGTTTTGAAAATCACTATTGTCCATATATTTTTGTGTTCAGGACATATTTGTTTAGATACCATTAAAAGAAACATCATAGGGATGGTTGTGTGGCACCATTCCTAGTGAACTGGCCACAAAGACATCCCAGCAGAGAAGAGGGGCAGCCTAGTGGTCAGTGCAGTGGACTTCACATAAAGGGACCCAGGTACAAATCCCAATTTAACACACATATATTGTACTGTGAGTCCTCTAGGAACACCTAAACAACCTACTGTATCTAACTGTACACAACTACAAAGGCCCTCAGGTCTGCACATGCCTCCTATCTATAGGTACAGTTGGTATTTTTTGGGTTTTGGAAGGCTCACAATTTCTACCACCACTGTACTACTTAGAGTTCCTTTCTCTACAGTCCACTGCATTGACCACTTGTTTACTCCTGGAACTAGCTAATAGAAATGGCCATAATATCTGAAGCTGTCACAGGGCCTGGTATGTACTTTGACTGTCACACCTTTGGGGGGTGGGAGGAGATCAGTGACCACTGGGGTATTAAGTTGGGATGGGGTCATGCCTTATTACTTCCAGTGGTCAGCTGGTCAGCTAGGGTACCTTTTAGTTACTTAGTCGTGATTGAAACAGGTCCAGATAAAAAGGTCTCAGTTTTTGCCCTAGACATTTTTATCTTGTTTCATTATCCCTGAAAACATCCAAATTCTGGGTCCATCCAAATCTCACCCAAAACACATCCCCTTCGATTTAGATGAACTGCAGAGAAACCCATCTCAAATCTGAGGTTCAAAAATCGCAACATGAACATTTTTCCATGAAAAAAATCCATCTGCCACTTTATGCCTTTTTTGAGATGTTTTTCTCTTGAAAATGAGTGCCGTGGAGGGGCATAATCAAAAGGGGTGCCCAAGTTTTCCTGAGGACATCCTCGCAGGACGTCCCGGCAAAGGGGCAAGGAAACCCGTATTATCGAAACAAGATGGGCGTCCATCTTTCGTTTCGATAATACAGTCGGGGACGCCCAAATCGTGAAATTTAGGTCGACCTTAGAGATGATTTTCAGAGATAATGGAAACTGAGGACAACCATCTCAGAAACGACCAAATGCAAGCCATTTAGTTGTGGAAGGAGCCAGCATTCGTAGTGCACTAGTCCCCCTGACATGCCAAGACACCAACCGGGCACCCTAGGGGGCACTGCAGTGGACTTCATAAATTGCTCCCAGGTGCATAGCTCCCTTACCTTATTTTATTTTATTTATTTATTAGGATTTATATACCGCCTTTTTGAAGGAATTCACTCAAGGCGGTGTACAGTAAGAATAGATCAAACATGAGCAATAGGCAATTAGATCAGTAAAAATATTCGAAGAACAATACAAAATATGGCATAGTATACTACTTGCAATGACTACACAATATGTACTAGAACATTATAATTGGTAGTGAAGGGTAAGGCAAAGTTGTAACATATAGATGAGTAAGAAGTAGGAAGAATTAGAAAGTAAGGTGATTGTTTTGAAGAAAGTTTCACGTGATGTCAGAGAGATGGTTAAATATTATCTCAGCTAGGGTAGGAGTGGATATACATGTCCCGCTGCAGTATGTGCAGCCCAAGTCAATCCTTGTGTGTGTGAGTGAGACTAACAAGTTAGTTACCTCTTCCATTAAAGGCTTGGTTGAAGAGCCAAGCTTTCACCTGCTTCCTGAAGTAGAGGTAGTCTTGTGTTAAGCGGAGCCTTTCAGGCAATGCATTCCAGAGTGTGGGGGCTATTCCGGAGAAGGCTCGCTTGCGGGTATCACATCGTGTAATGTCTTTTGGAGAGGGTGTAGTTAGTGAAAGTCCTTGGGAGGACCTTAGTGTCCTTGGCGGTATGTGGAGAATCATCCTATTCTTCAGATACTCGGGGCCATTTCCTTTCAGGGCCTCGAAGATCAGACATAGAGTTTTAAATTTAGCCCTGTATTGTACTGGTAGCCAATTAAGTTTTTGCAAAAATGGTGTGATGTGGTCACGTTGCTTGCAACCTTCTATGAGTCTTGCTGCTGCATTCTGAATCAACTGGAGCTGGTGCAAGCCCTTTGTAGTCAGATCATTATATAGTGCATTGCAGTAATCCAGTCTTGATGTTACCATGGCATGCACAACTAGGATAAGATTTACCTTCTCGATGTAAGGAGAGAGGCAGCGTAGCTGTCGCAAATAGTAGAAGCAGCTCTTAAAGGATTTGGGGAATCAGAGTAAGTGTTGGATCTAACTGTATTCCAAGGTTCCTGACTAGTGATTTGAGGGGGAGTTCATACTTCCCAAGCGGGATTTTGATGTCAGGTATGTATCCACTTGTGTTAGGGATCCAGAGAAGCTCAGTTTTACTTGGGTTCAGGCAAAGTTTGTTGTGTTTAGCCCATTCTTGAATTGATGTTAGACAAGTGATCAGTTTATTCAAGGCTGTAGGTAAGTCAGGTTCAATGGGTATGAGTAGCTGCACATCATCCACATAGATGTAGAACTGAGTGTCCATTGACCGAATCAGCTCAGCTAGTGGCTTGATGTAGATATTGAACAGAATAGGTGACAGTATCAATCCTTGTAGTATTCCGCAGGTCAGTGTCCATGGTGGTGATGAGTTGCTGCCAAACATTATGGATTGTTGCCTGTATGATAGGATCTGAACCAGGCAAGTACTGTTCCATTGATACCTGTTTCTGTCAGTTGTGCTAGCAAGATATCATGATCCACAGTGTCAAAAGCTGCTGAGAAATCTAGCAGTACTAACATCGAGGCAAATCCCTTGTCTCGGTTTCTGTGAAGATCATCTAACAGGGATACGAGGACCGTATATGTTCCATAACCAGGTCTGAATCCAGATTGACATGGATCTAGCCAGTTACTCTTTTCTAGCCATTCATTAAGTTGAACACAGACTGTTTGTTCTATGAGTTTCCCTAGAAACGGGTTGTCGGATACTGGCCTGTAACTTTCAAGTTTGTCCTGGTCAAGGTTGTTTTTCTTCAGCAGAGGGCGAACCACTGCCCTTTTTATTGCTGTTGGTAGTTGCCCATTAGAAAGAGAGGTGTTCACAATTTTTGTGGCGCCTTCTATAAGGCCCATATTTGCCTGCTGCACTATCTTTGATGGGCAGGGATCGAGGGAGCAGGTAGTTAGTCGAAGGTTTCTTAGGATTTTGTCAAGGCTCTCCTCTGTCATTAGGTTAAAAGTGTTCCATCTGTCTCTGTTAGGAGGGGGCGAGTTTGTGCACCCCTGGTTGACTGGTTGGGCACTGGGTGGGATTGCCTGTAAATCCTGGTGGAGACTTTTAATTTTGTTGGCAAAGTATGCAGCAAAATCATTGCAGTTCAGTTTAGACTGGGCAGTCTGGTTTTGTTGTGGGGGTTGCAGTAGGCTGTTTACTGTACTCTGGTGGTCATCTGGTCAGTTCAGGCACCTTTTTGAGGCTTGGTCGTCAGAAAAAATGGACCAAGTTTCTTTTTTCCATTATCAGTTGAGGATGCCCATGTGTTAGGCACACCCCAGTCCCGCCTTCGTTATGCTTCCGACACGCCCCCGTGAACTTTGATCATCCCCGTGATGGAAAGCATTTGAGGACACCCAAAATCTGCTTTTGATCATGCCGATTTGGGCGACCCTGGAAAAAGGACACCCATCTCCCAATTTGTGTTGAAAGATGGGCACCTTTCTCTTTCGAAAATAAGCCTGTTAGTGTATCTGAGCTTAAAAAAGGTCTAGACAAATTTCTCGAGGAAAAGTCCGTAGACCATTATTAAGGTACACCTGGGGAAAGCCACTGCTAATCCCTGGGGTTACATACATAAGTACATAAGTATTGCCATACTGGGACAGACTGAAGGTCCATCAAGCCCAGCATCCTGTTTCAAACAATGGCCAATCCAGGTTACAAGTACGTGGCAAGATCCCCAGAAAATACAATATATTTTATGCTGCTTATCCTAGAAATACAATTGTCAAAACAAAACTGTGCCTGCGCTCTGTCGAGCTTGAAATATATAACAAAATATTTAAACACACATGAATGCAAGTATGTTTTATACTTGCTTTTTTAATTGTCTAAAGTGGAGTGGTCTCATATTTGTCACACGAAACAAAATGATATTTCTTCACCCAATAACTGGGTGTATTACCCGTGTGTGTATTCTAATCATTGACTCTACCTCCACCAACCTTCACTATTCACTTATTTATATTTTAATTAGTATCTCTGTGCCTAAAGATGAACAAACAAAGTTTGTGTAGCACTTAACTTGAGCGGGTAGGTGCTCTCTGAACCCCGACAGGTCCCCGTTTCGTAACAACTTTGTCAAGGGGAGTCACCAATTCTAAGTGCGAAAGAAAAAGATATACATCTAGTAACTACTTACATACTAACAATACTTGCATTCATTTATTTATCTAAAACGCTGTTGGCTTACCCGGTAGCCGCCTCAAATGCATGTGCAATACCTCTCTGCCTGACTCAAAATGGCGGCGGCGTCCTTTTATTAATGAACAGCCGCGCCAGCTGGTTGAATGACGTCATCCAACACAGCTTCAAGAAAAAAGTCTGCACCAGAGACTTCTATCTATGCCAAAGACTAATGACAAATCTATGAGTGGCTTAAATGTGATCAAAATAAATTCTGAAAACAGACCAAATTGTATTTTATACTTATATAACGAATTCATTCTTAGAGACCAGGATTAGTTAGGGACATGGAGAAGATACATTGACGATATATTCGTTATTTGGTACGGCACTGTAGAGCAATTACAGTCTTTTCAAAGTTGGTTGAATCAACGACACCCCAGGATTCAATTCACCTTAACCTGGTCAGAATCTAAGATTCATTTTTTGGATGTAGAGATATTTTTATTTGAGAGACAATTTACCACGAAAGTCTTCGTGAAGAGTACTGATCGTAACACTTTTTTAGAATATGGAAGCTGTCATCCCAAGTCTTTAAGACAAAGCCTTCCGTTCTCTCAGTTCCTTCGTTTCAAACGGATCTGCACCACAGATGCTGACTACAAAGCACATTCAGAGACCTTTGGTGCTAAATTATCGCAGAGAAACTATCCACATAAAATAATAAAGAGAGCATATACGAGGGCCAAGCATAACAACAGAGAGTGGTTACTTCAACCAACACCACGTACACAATATGACGAACAAATTATGACTTTTGTCACAAGATACACTCCTGGCGGTGAGGCGACGGCGGCCATTATTCGACGCCATTGGGATATCATCAAAGCACATCCAGTGTTTGCAAATTTTAACATTAGGACTGCATTCTCGCGCTCTAAAAATCTTAAAGAACTTTTAAGCCCCGCGGTTCCACCCACTGTTCCTATTGAAAACATAGCTAATCCAGGACACTTCAAGTGCATGAAACCCCGTTGCAAAACATGCCTTACGACCATCGAAGGCTCAGATTTTGTTTGCAACGATAGGACATACACATTAAAGCATAGAACTACATGTCGGTCAGTGGGCATCATTTATTACATCAAATGTCCCTGCGAGAAATACTATATTGGCAAATCAACTAGGTCCTTACATGACAGACTCATTGAACACCGTTCACGGATCCAAGCTCAAAATTTTGGAGCACCCATGGTTCAACATTGGGTATCCGAAAAACACACCATTGAAGATTTGAATTGTATGGTGATTGAACAAGTGATCCCCTCCGACAGAGGAGGCGATCTAAACAGGAAGATTTTACAACGTGAGACCTTTTGGATTTTCACATTGGACACTATCGAACCCAGGGGACTTAATACATATACTCAGTGGAGTTGTTTTTTCTGATGTAATAATCTTTTTTCTAAAGCAAAAACTTTTTCTAAAAGCAATAACTTTTTTAATGCAATAATCCTTTGTTAATAACTTTTGTAGTTGTAGTAATAATCCTGGTCTCTAAGAATGAATTCGTTATATAAGTATAAAATACAATTTGGTCTGTTTTCAGAATTTATTTTGATCACATTTAAGCCACTCATAGATTTGTCATTAGTCTTTGGCATAGATAGAAGTCTCTGGTGCAGACTTTTTTCTTGAAGCTGTGTTGGATGACGTCATTCAACCAGCTGGCGCGGCTGTTCATTAATAAAAGGACGCCGCCGCCATTTTGAGTCAGGCAGAGAGGTATTGCACATGCATTTGAGGCGGCTACCGGGTAAGCCAACAGCGTTTTAGATAAATAAATGAATGCAAGTATTGTTAGTATGTAAGTAGTTACTAGATGTATATCTTTTTCTTTCGCACTTAGAATTGGTGACTCCCCCTTGACAAAGTTGTTACGAAACGGGGACCTGTCGGGGTTCAGAGAGCACCTACCCGCTCAAGTTAAGTGCTACACAAACTTTGTTTGTTCATCTTTAGGCATAGAGATACTAATTAAAATATAAATAAGTGAATAGTGAAGGTTGGTGGAGGTAGAGTCAATGATTAGAATACACACACGGGTAATACACCCAGTTATTGGGTGAAGAAATATCATTTTGTTTCGTGTGACAAATATGAGACCACTCCACTTTAGACAATTAAAAAAGCAAGTATAAAACATACTTGCATTCATGTGTGTTTAAATATTTTGTTATATATCCTAGAAATAAGCAGTGGATTTTCCCCGTCCATTTTAATAATGGTTTATGGACTTTTCCTTTAGAAATCCATCCAAACCTTTTTAAAACCCCACTAAGCTAACTGCTTTTACTACATTCACTGGCAATGAATTCCAGAGCTTAATTACATGTTGAATGAAGAAAACATTTTCTCTGATTTGTTTTAAATTTTTACTACTTTGTAGCTTCATTGCATGCTCTCTAATCCTAGTATTTTTGGAAAGAGTAAGTCTATCCGTTCCACTCCACTCATTATTTTATAGACTTCTATCATATCTCCTCTCAGCTGTTGTTTCTCCAAGCTGAAGAGCCCAAGCTGTTTCAGCCTTCCCTCATAGGGAAGTCGTCCCATCCCTTTTATCATTTTTGTCGCACTTCTCGGTACCTTTTCTAATTCGACTATATCTTTTTTAAGATGTGGTGACCATAAACAATATTCGAGGTACCGTCACACCATGGAGTGATAGAAAGGCATTATAACGTCCTCATTTTTGTTTTCCAATCCTTTCTTAATAATACCTAACATTCTATTTGCTTTCTTAGCCGCCCCGCCGCACACTGAGCAGAGGGTTTCAATGTATCATCAACGCCGCCGCCTAGATCCATTTCCTGGTCGATGACTCCTAATGTGGAACCTTGCATTACGTAGCTATAATTCAGGTTCCTTTTTCCCATGTGTATCACTTTGCACTTGCTCACATTAAACGTCATCTGCCATTTAGATGCCCAGTCTCCCAGTCTTGTAAGGTCCTCTTGTAATTTTTTATAATCCTCTTGTGATTTAACAACTTTGAATTGTGTTGTCAGCAAATTTTATTACCTCACTAGTTACTCCCATCTGTAGATCATTTATAAATATGTTAAAAAGCAGCAGTCCCAGCACAGACCCCTGGGAGCCCCACTAACTACCCTTCTCCATTGAGAATACTGACCATTTAACCCTACTCTCTGTTTTAACCAGAGTTTAATCCACAATAGGACACTACCTCCTATCCCATGACTCCTCTGGAGTCTTTCATGAGGTACTTTGTTAAACGCCTTTTGAAAATCCAGACACACAATATGGAATCTTCCCTGTTTTTGGAACTCTGCCAGGTACTTGTAACCTGGACTGGCCACTTTTGGAAACAGGATAAAGGGCAAGATGAACCTTTGGTCTGACCTAGTAAGGCAATTCTTATGTTATAAATATAAAATTATGCATGGTGACAAGGTATATAGTTTTATGTGATCCATTGTAGGTGCACAATTTCAGAAGCTTAGCTGAAATTGGGTGGCGGGGGGAAGAGGGGTTGGTGGTTGAGAGGCTAGGATAGGGGAGGGCAGACCTATACAGGGTCTGTGCCAGAGCCGGTGATGGGAGGCGGGACTGGTGGTTGGGAGGCGGGAAATACTGCTGGACAGACTTATACGATCTGTGCCGTGAAAAAGACAGGTACAAATCAAGGTATGGTATACACATATGAGTTTATCGTGGGCAGACTAGATGGACCGTGCAGGTCTTTTTCTGCCGTCATCTACTATGTTACTATGTCACTCGGGGTAGAGTTTAATAAGAGCACAAATGAAATCATGACATAAAAGCATTGTTTATAAAATACACGTGTATTCACATGCTTCACACATAAAACATTTACACCTGCTCCCAAGTAGGCATAAATATCCACAACTTCAACTTACACCGCTTTTACCTCTAGTATTTTATTGAAATACATAGCCCCTCTTTATTTTTGTAAAATAACTGAAAATATGCATCTGCATTGTCATCATCAATAACCAGCCTCCAAATGGGATGACAAAGGGAATCTTTTACTAAGGTGAACGAATATAATGGGCATACCAGCATTTAGCACCAGCTGATTTGTAGCACGAGCTAAAAACACTAGCGCACCTTAGTAAAAGAACCCCTAAGTCAGCAGGCCCAGGTCTGAAACTGTAAAGCTTGAGATCCATCTGCACTCATTTAAGTCAAACTTCCTCTAATTCCTTCTTTAACTTTCTGTGAGGTCTTTCTATGTTTTCATCTTCTATAATAGCTTTTGTTTAACTTTTCCCATCAATGTATTTGAGGTCAGTTTTAAATCAGTTTTCAACTGGTTCTAGTCAGTGATATACTTAGAATTTCTTATTAAGTGGCTTTCTCCAATGCTATTGCATGCAATGGAACATTTCTTCTTTAAAAACTCATTGTACAAGGTACTGTGGGAAACCACAGCATATCATCAGGACTAAAATAATTGAAGACAATTTGTTTTTTTAACTGGTTTGAAAAAATTTGCAAATCTGTTTTGTGAGGAATGTGAAGCATCTTTTGTCTGGGAAAACGAGGTTGATGAAAGGAAGGTGGGAGGGGGTAGAAGTAGGTTCAGACAGTACTCTATTTATATAAAAAGCTATAAATTTCATTTTTGTCCTAGTGCTTCCTTTTGCCCAGTGGTTCTCAGCCCAGTCCTTGGGGTCAACCCAACCAGTCAGGTTTTCAGGATACCTGTGATGAATATGCATGAGATACATTTGCATGCAGTACTTCCATTATATGCTAATCTATCTCAGGCATACTCATTGGGCCCAATAAGCTGGCGGCGGGCAGTGCTTTTGCTATCCGCCACCGGTATTAAACCCGGATATTCAATGGTGACTGGCATTAAATATTTGGATGTTTTTAGCTACTAAAAAGTTAACCAGTTAAGCTGATATTCAGCGGTAGCCGGTTATCTTTTAGCAGTTAAATATAGGCCTTCTATTTATGCGACCTATTTTAACCGCTGAGCATAGCCGGTTAAGTGCTGAATATCTCTGAATATCAGTTGATATAGCCGGTTAGTAGGTAGCCACTAGCTACAGATATTTAGATAACTGGTTATCTCCCGCTGAATATCTGCAGTTAGGCGCCAATATTCTATTTAGCTAATCAGTATTCTGTATTGTAGACTGATGGCCCTCTATTCATAAGCATCCATAAAATACATTTCCAAATTGGATTCTATTGATATGCTAGTGCTTTTAAATGTAATAGTTCCGTTGCTGTTGATAGAATTACGAAGATTTATGGTCTATAATTTTGTGTATATGATGCAGCCACACTAAACAACTTGTGCCTGTCCTAATAAATGTAGGCAGCAATTGAGAAACAAGCCTGTTTGGCATAAGGGAGTATAACTGTACCCCAAGATAAAATGTGATCATTTACCATTTGTAACTTAGATGATTGTCCACAGAGAATGTATGCTCTGTGGCTCCTGTGTATGTGGCCATTAAAAAGTCAGTTTCTGGATACGAGGTTTTACAAAACAACAGCCAGAGAAATGGTTGGTAAGAGCTTCTAAGCTACAGTGTTGAAATAAAGGCTATGACAACATTGTCCAACCATGCCTACTTAAACAAAATGTATTTATTTGTAAAACTTGGGGGGGGGGGGGGGGGAATCTTTCTCACACAGCGACTGGTGTGTGCGCACCATTTTCCATTTCATTCCCAGCCATTTTTTTTCAGATGTGGAAAAAGTTAGCATATTGAAATGATTTCAGGAAAGAGTACAGCCTTGTACTTTGTTGGTAAGCCACAAAGGAGGGAGGGTGCCTGGCGTATTACTATATTTCACGTATTGTTTTTCAGAAATCAGTCAGTCATCTCTTTACATATGGCTTTTGGAAAAAAAATGGAATGCTTTATTTTCATAGAAGAAAAACTGGCATTTGAGTGCACAAGCCATTGTACTGCTGCAAGAGGTTGTGCAAAACATGTCCAACCCTCCTCTCCTTCTTGAAGATGGCATAAATATTGTTTATAGCAAGCAGTTTACTTCAGACTGCATGGAATTGAATGCATTCCTGATTTTTTGATCTAAGTGTCCCAGTTTACATTATGGGTCTTTATCACTCCCGGTTGATAGAATGATCAGTAAAAATTTAATGACACTATAAAATAATAAAAATGTCATTAATTTACTGTGAATCTGGGCTGTAGTAGTTGTAAAGTTACATTAATATACAGAATATTTTTACAACAAAAAGCATTACTAGGTGGGAGCATATAAATAACACACATAAATTTAGCAACAGTTTTACTATAGCTCTCATGTTATTACAGAACATCCAATAAGTGTCTAAAATACAGTATATAAAATGTTATAAATATATATTGGGTTTAACAAGAATTCAGCCATTATCTAAGTGTGCTTATGGTTTCATTACTGATGTTTTCTCCGAAATTGTGTCTTTAAATGTGTTTCCAGCTGTATATGTTTCCAGGTTTTCTTGTTCTAATTCTTTCTGTGAGGGTCAGTTTGAGTTCCTTTCATTTCTTTGCAAGTGCCTGTTTCTTCTTTTCTTGCTTTTTTTTTTTTCTTTTTATCCTGATGTATTCAAAAAGAGAATTGATAATCCTCACTACAGATGTGATGGGAAAAGTTACTAATTTGATGCAAAGTTAACAAATAATGCCTGCAGAGCTGAGTGGCTTGTTCAGTGACTCTAGAAATAAGGGGTAATAGTCGCGTACTCTATCTGTCATCACTGGAGCAGCTCTGTCATTGACTGTGATAATATGTAAATATGATGAATTCCTCAACCTTCTGGCTTGAATCATTTAGCATTCATTAGTTTTTTTAAGGGGGAGGAGGTTATCATTTAAATATCTTTACTTAATATGCAAAGTCAACCTCATACATCATCATTTCAATGCACTTTGGGAGCCAACAGTCCAGCAGCACAAAGAAGTCGACTTTCATTTTTTTTCCATAACGTTTATGATTTCTGCATACTTGTGTTTGACAGAGCATGAATAAGTATCTAATTGTGTCACTGAATAGTTAATGGAAATCTGGTGCTTAGTGAGAGGAATAAGTTCTGCAGTTCCTCAGACTGACGAGATGCTCTTCTCATTGCTGGCTTTATTTCATCTGACATGGGAAATTCTTCGAGCTTCTCAGTGCATGCTCTGCATTTAAGAAACTTCTGAAAATAAGCTAAGTCATATTCCCATTACAGTTAGGATAATTTTCAAGGAGCCAGTTGTGCTAGCAAGCTTAAAAATACTTTGTATCCACAGGCCTGCAAGGTGGTCTTCAAAGGGAAACTCTCGATGGCCACAATGCCAGTGGGGGGTGTTTAACATATGTAGGTTAAAAAAGTGGTGTAGAAGTTTTTTTTTTGTTTGTTTGTTATATTTGCACCCCGCGCTTTTCCACTCATGGCAGACTCAATGCGGCTTACATTTTCACAATTAGGGACCTTTTTACTAAGCTGCACTAGTAAATGGGCTTAGCACATTTTAACACAGGACTTTCCCGTATACTAAGCCCATTTCTAGTCTGTCCCTATTTGACTTTTTTCAATTATATCTTTTTTCTGGCCATATGCTAATGTTAGCATTAACAAGTAGCCACTGAAAAAAAATTAATGCAGGGGCACTTATTGCCTCCTATCTAGGAGGCGCAAAGGACTCCCATACTAAGTCAGCGTTATTCAGTTAGCGTGCACTAATTCACATGCTAGCTGAATAGTGCTTCCATGCCCATTCTCCACCCCTGACACGCACCCTCCAAAAAACCCAATTCTGCAGTTAGCTTGCACAAATGGCAAAACTAATGCAAAACGCTTTATTGCATCCTGCAATAGGCCATTTTCCTGCATTAAGCATGCATTAGAGTTTAACAGAGTTTAGTAAAAGGGCCTCTAGTTTTTGGGGGGACTGCCCAGCACAAAATGTTTTTCTTAAAGGAGTGAAAAGGGTGTTTCTTATCTTATTGCCACCAGTGATAGCATCATTTTATGTGAAAGATAGGGGCAGGGAGAGAGGGCTAATAGGAGAGGGAGTAAACTTAATGGGGAAGGTACCAAATCCTGCTTTGAAAAGTATGAAATCAATGCCTTTGAGCCTTTGTAGAAATCTTATCTCTTAGCTTTTAGCATATACTTTGGAATGCTTTTTACTTGAATTCCCTAGCCCTCTAAATAAATATTATACACAGATGTTATTCAGTGTGGTCTTTTGAACCTTCATTGGTCCCTTCTTCAGCTGCTTCTGCACCAATGATAGGTAAGATAGTATTTTTATTGAAAAAGTATATCATTTGTGTGTGTGATGCTTCATCATTGCATAAGCCCTGATACAGTTCTATAAATTGGTGCTAGATGCCAGAAAGGTACGCACTTAGTACCAATTCTATAACAACTTAAAGCTTTACCTAAACCATTATAGAATACTAGTGCAAAGTTGTTTTGACATGCCTAAATTTAGGCCTGGCAACTTAAGTCATCTCAATAGCAAGCGTACGTGGGCACATCTAAGTGCACCATGCAATGTGCACAACTTATAGTATTCTATAAGTTGCGTGTACCATTAGGTGAAGTACCCATGATGTGCCCATGCTGGTCGTTCTTGATTTTCATGCTGACCCATTATGGTCTCAATCTTGGCATCTTCATTAGTAAGCAATTTCTCTCATCATCTTTCTGCTACACTTATGTTACAAGCACAGGAGATAACCTTGGACAACTAACTTCTCTTTCCCCTTTTCTGAATCTACCTGTCACAAACTCAGGGGAAGTGAGCCCTTAGACTGTAGTCAGGCACCGGTTATGGCAGGCGAGTCACTTGGGCTAGGCACAGCACTAGACAGAGTACAAGGCAAGGCTTGGCAAAAGTCAGGCAGGCAGGACTTGAAATGGACAAAGCAGACAAGAGTAGGCAGAACTTGAACTGGAGACGAGACAAAGCAGGCAGGACTTTGGTAGCTTGCCAGGTGCCCTTGACCTGGATTGGCCGCTGTCAGGGACAGGATGCTGGGCTCGATGGACCTTTGGTTTTTTCCCAGTATGGCATTACTTATGTACTTATGACTTGGCAAGACAAGGCTAGAACTGGATCCAGACAAGGCTACGCAAGGCAAGCAGGGCTAGGACTGGACCCAGACAAGGCAAGGCAAGGGAGACAGGGCATGAACTGGATCCAGACACAACTAGGCATACACGGCAAGAAGTGGAGACACAGCAACACAGGAACTAGGAGACAATCAGGGTTGAGACTAAGACAAGGCTAGATTGGAACTTGAAGACAAGACAAGGCTTGGTAAGACTGGAGACAAAGCAAGGCTTGTCAGAGCTGGAGACAAGACAAAGCTTGGCAAAGCTGGAGACGAACAAGGCAAACAAGACATGGATGGGACTCATTGTGAAGGCACTAGAGGAGGACCTGTGCCTTTCTTAAATGCACCAAGGCCCGTGATGTCACTCCCAGTGTGCCCCAGGGAATTCCCACCGCAAGCCCTAGAAACTATGGGCTGCAGCACACAGGTGCACTCTAGGAGGTCAGCACGCAGCTGCAGGATGCCGTCCCATGGAGCACCACAGAGTGGTGAGTGTGTCAGGGGGTTGAGCCAGGAGTCATGGCAGGGCTGTGACACTACCAAGTCGTGAAACTCTATTCCTTAATATATCCACTGTAACAGTTGTGATTTAACTGAAATATTTTACCTCAAGCACTACTTTTTGCACTAACTGAACATCAACTGCAGTTCTGGATTTTATACTTGGAACATAAACTTTTATAACAGTTTCTACCTGTCATAGAATTGCAACATATGATTTCATTTCACAGCTTTGTTTTCATCTCATTCACAAGCAAGCCTACTTCAAAGCCACAGTCATAAGGGTTAAAGCCTTAATTAGATTAAAGCATGTGGTATATTTTCATTATTGACTTTAAAAACGTGATCTGCCACATGACAAATGTATGACTTCATATCTTTATCTTGATTATTTAATTTTTAGTCCAATTTTCCAGTGGATTAATTAACTTTTAGATGAATTGTCTCTTTGGATGAATTTGACTTTAGGCAAATTGTATCCTTAGACCATTATCAGACTGAATTGTATCAAACCCAAGGATCAGGAGTGACCTCCACCACACTTTCTACTGGTGTAGAAATGACCCAGGCATCAAGCTGTCTGGGTCACCTGGGTCCCTCTTCTAAGTCCCTTAGACACTGAAGGCAACAAAGAAAAAAATGAGTTAGTCTTTCATACTGGTACAGTACGTCCAAACAATTACAAGAACTTCTCCCTTGTCCACTTTATACATGGTTTAACTTTATATCTCCAACTTGTTACAACAAAGGGTAACAAGCTTTGGTATGAAAGGGGAGGTGCTACTGTTGGGAGATTTCAATTTGTCTGACGTGGTTTGGAACGTCCCGTCTGCGGAATCGGAAAGAAGTAGGAAGATTGTGGATGCTTGTCAAAGTGCCTTGCTCAGACAAATGGTGATAGAACCCACGAGGGAAGGGTCGATGCTGGATCTAGTGTTCATGAATGGGGGTAGTGTTTCCAATATCCGTGTGGGTGCCCACCTATGTAATAGTGATCATCACACTGTATGGTTTGATATAAGGGCGAAGGCGGAGTGCGGACGCACAAAACTCTACTGGATTTCAGATGTACTGATTTTGATAAAATGGGGGAATACCTGAAGAAGGAGCTGTTGGCGTGGGAAGGCGCAGGAGATGTGGAAAAACAGTGGTCCAAGCTAAAGGCTGCTCTAAATATGACAACTGATCTTTTTGTGAGGAAAGTAAACAAAAACAAGAGAAGCAGGAAGGAATGGATCCACAGAAGCTTAGCTGAAATTGGGTGGCGGGGTGAAGAGGGGTTGGTGGTTGAGAGGCTAGGATAGGGGAGGGCAGACTTGTACGGGGTCTGTGCCGGAGCCGGTGATGAGAGGCGGGACTGGTGGTTGGGAGGCGGGAAATACTGCTGGACAGACTTATACGGTCTGTGCCCTGAAAAAGACAGGTACAAATCAAGGTAAGGTATACACATATGAGTTTATCGTGGGCAGACTAGATGGACCGTGCAGGTCTTTTTCTGCCGTCATCTACTATGTTACTATGTTACTATATGGTTCTCAAAACAAGTAGCTGAAAAAATAAGAGAAAAAGAGGCTTTGTTCAAGAAATACAAAAGAATGCAACGAGACATTCACGGAAAAGATTATCGGATTAAACTCAAAGAAGCGAAGAGGGAAATACGGCTAGCTAAAGATGTAAAGAGAGGTGACAAGACCTTTTTCAGATATATTGGAGAAAGGAGAAAAGATAGGAATGGGATTGTGAGACTGAAAGATAATGAGAGTGGCTATGTGGAGAATGATGACGATAAAGCGAACGTGCTAAACAATTATTTCTCTTCGGTGTTCATGGAGGAAAATCCTGAAGAAGGACCGCAGTTGGCTGCCGAGGGAATATCTGGGAATGGAGTGGAAACTGCGCCATTTAAGAAAGAAAGAGTTTATAAACAGCTTGAGAATCTGAAGTTGGACAAAGCTATGGGGCCGGATGGGATACATCCCAGGATAATGAAGGAGCTCAGAGAGGTCTTTGCAGGACCTCTTAAAGATTTATTTAATAGATCTTTTTTTTTTTTTTAATTATTATATTTATTAATTTTCATTTACATTTACATCATAAACATAAACGGTATTACAAAAGTCTAATTTCAAAGTAAAGAAAGGAACAAACAATATATTATATTAGACCACATATTATTGATCCAAGATATAGGTATTTAAACTCAAAAATATAAAGAAATCAGAAAAGGGCGAGAACACAAGTCGGGGCAGCCGATGATTACAATTCAAGTTAACACCAAATTACTCCTTGCTAGCAATATATATTTTTAGTTTTTCAGGTTCGAAAAAAATATAATTAGTTGATTGTAAGGAAATACAACATTTACATGGAAACTTTAGATTAAAGGTCCCACCTAATTGTAGGATCCTTGCTTTTAATAATAAAAAGTCTTTCCTTTTTCTTTGAGTCTCTCGAGAGAGATCCGGAAAAACCTGAATTTTCGAGCCCAAAAAAAGTGTAGAATTATGTCGGAAAAACAACCTAAAAATGTTATTACGGTCCAGTTCCAGAGCAAAAGTTACCAAGAGTGTCGTCCTCTCTGTGATAACCTCCATTGAATTTTCAAGGAACTGAGTTAAGTTTAGCTGAGGTGAAGAAGTTATCCCCTTTCCTGCCCCAGAGATGTAAAGAACTCGAGTTAATGGAGGAAAAGCTTCTGAGGGAATCCCCAGAATTTCAGTAAAATACTTTTTTAACATCTCTATGGCAGGGATTAATGGGGACTTGGGGAAATTCAAAAACCGAAGGTTATTTCTCCTCTGCTGGTTCTCCATATATTCAATTTTTTTCCTTTGGACGTTATTATCCTTCATTAAAGTTTGAATAAAGTTCTTATTAGAGTTTACCTCAGTTTCAATGGAGTCCACCCTAGATATTTGCTCAGTTACCTTTCCGGATATCTCGATCTGAGCCTGTGATAGCTTCTCCAAAGAACCTGCTACCTGGAGTAGCGTGGCGTTTAACCCTTGAATTGCCTCCCAAATGGAGTCCATGGTGATAACCGTTGGTTTCACTATCTCCCGATTTCCCACAGAGGATTCGTCTCGATTCCATGCAGGCTGAGAGGCCTTCGGCATCAAGCCTGCCTGCAATGATGTTTCGATCGGAGATGAAGTAGCAACGGGGTCTCCACTACCAGCCGCAGGGGTCACACTTCCGGATACCACCATCGGCTGGGTCTCGGGGGGTTATCCTCAGAGGTGGGCTCAACGATACTCCCTCTGTACTAAGGTCCAAGATCTCTATTGGACCGCTCGAAGCGCCGGCCTGGGTCCTCTGAACAACCAGACCCGACTGCTCTAGCGTCATTTGGCGAGCGGCTAGGGGATTCGCCTGACCCGTGGAGCAGGGTGTTCCAAGCTTCCCCTTTCTCTTACCCATCATAAAATAGGTAAGTTCTCCGCTAGAAATTTCGCAACGGGCAGCAGGAGCTGGCGTTCATGCGACCTTCTCAGACGCCATCTTGGAATCTATTTAATAGATCTTTAAAGACGGGAGAGGTTCCGCGGGATTGGAGACAAGCGGATGTGGTCCCTCTTCACAAAAGTGGAGACAGGGAAGTAGTGGGAAACTACAGACCGGAAAGTCTCATGTCGGTGGTAGGAAAAATAATGGAGTCGCTGCTAAAAGAAAGGATAGTTAACTTTCTAGAAGTCAACGGGTTACAGGACCTGAGGCAACATGGCTTTACCAAAGGAAAATCCCAAACGAATCTGATTGACTTTTTTGACTGGGTGACCAAAGAACTGGATGAAGGACATGCGCTAGATGTAATCTACTTGGACTTCAGCAAAGCCTTTGATAAGGTCCCCCACAGAAGACTCTTGAATAACCTGAAAGGGTTGAACTTAGGACTGAAAGCGGTGAACTGGATAAGAAACTGGTTGACCGACAGGTGGCAGACAGTGGTGGTAAATGGAATCCACTCGAAGGAAAGGAAGGTGAGCAGTGGAGTTCCTCAGGGGTCAGTGCTGGGGCCTATTCTGTTTAATATATTTGTGGGAGATATTGCTGAAGGGTTGGAAGGAAAGGTGTGCCTTTTTGTGGATGACACGAAAATAGCCAATAGAGTGGATACCCTGGAGGGAGTAGAAATGATAAGAAGGGATCTCCGAACCTTAGAAGAATGGTCGAAGGTCTGGCAGTTAAAATTTAATGATCACAATTTCTCTTCTGGTTCAATAAATTGATAACTGGTCTAAGATATAATAATGACAATTCACTTTCACCAGTATGTTGATATTCAATTAATTCTTCAATCAGGTATATTTTTATTTTTCTTATAAGCAGTGCTCAGTGTGTGTTATCGTGCTTAATTACCATTGTGAATGATCACAGTATACAGCCTGACAACCCTGAACCATCATCGCACTGTGCCTGCCTTCCTACCTACTCCAGAAAGATTAAACTTATTTTCTCTGAGTTTGAAAAAATGAAACTAATAGTGGCGGCACTTATCTGTTATGCGTGTTCAATTCCAGCACTGGATTGTATCGGACTGTGGCTGTTAACACCCTTGTGACAGTGCTAAGGTGTATTAAAAATGGTGTTCCATTGCTATTCCTGACATGGAGCCAAGTTTCACCATGACGGCGTTCTCAAGGGAACTTATCTGTAAAGCAGGAGCGAAACCGTGTCAAGATCCTCCCTGCCTTTATCGGAGACTGGAAGGTGGTAGAACTAGAGGACATGAATTCAGAGGCATAGCCAGGTTCTGATCTCAGGAGGAGCAGACTTTTATAAAATAGGCGCCGGTTGGTGTCAGCTAGACAGCAGTGTCTGTGTTGTTGCTCAGGTGCTATGGCGGGCAATGATTAATACAGGCTATCTCTGTTGCGTCCTGCCTACAAGGAAACAGTAAGTTACACCAGGAGGCAGGATGCAGAAGAGGTCCCTGGACTGGCCAGAGCAAGCAACCTGTCTTCTTAACTACAAAGTAAAAATATTTAAGAATAGCACACACATTCCTTCCACTGCTAGACACCTTGTTTAAATCAGATGGGCTTTTGTTTGTGTGGTGACTGGCAAGGGGGTAATCCAGGACTGCCCTAGAACACAAAACTTACCACACCATAACAGCCCTAACCCACCTATCATAAGACAGTGCTATATATATTACACTGGACTGTGGAGCACCAATATACCTACTATTGGGAAAGTGGAACAAACTGCACTGTTACACATTCCTACACAGACACTATATGCTAGCAGAATCCTTCACCTCAGTCACACATGCAGAACAAGGACAGACCCTCATCTATATAAACTTAAGATTAGCCATACTGGGTAAGACCAATGGTCCATCTAGCCCAGTATCCTGTTTCCAACAGTGGCCAACCCGGTCACAAGCACCTGGCAGAAACTGAAATTGTGACAACATTCCACTCTACCAATCTAATACAGAATAGGAAGCCACAAAAAAAATTGAAATAAGAGACCCCCCCCCCACACACACACTCTCTGTCCAAGGAAGCCAGACTCTATAGACAGTGCAATACTGGTAAAAAAAGAGACAGAAATGCATTTTCTCCTGTACATTTTACAAAGCAGGTACATCTCAGTCCTTACAACGTATTAGATAAAAATTTCTACCTTTGTTGTCTGGGAATTTGGCTGGTGCCAGTCTTTTTTTTTTTTTTACATGTTCCATGAGTCAGTCTTACAAATTATTTTCCAGGTTGGCCTTTCCATTTCTTCTCTTGCCTCTTGTCTTCTTCCTTTCCTTCTCTAAATCTGTTTGGCATTGATCTTACATTTTACGTCCCCACTATCAAATAGCTGTGTATACAGCTGCCACGTGATCCAGTTCCAGAAGGGAGATTTTTCAACCAGTCCTAGTTTCACACTGGTTGAAGATTTGCAGTCCCTGATTCTACCCATCAAAATCTGTGCTGCAGTACATCCAAAATGACTTAAGAAAATGCACTCGGACCCCTCTACTGTTGTTTGAACAATTTATTTTCTCATTTGCTTTGGTCCCACTGTCTCTTTTCTGTTTTTCTCTGTTTCTTCTGCTTTTACAGGGTCTTTTGACCATCTGACATTTCTTCTGTCTCCAATTGCACCATCTTTCTTTCCTCTGCACCACTATTTGTCCTGCCCAGCATCTCCCTTCTGTGTCCCTTGTCCCTATCCTACCCCCAAGTTCAGCATCTGCCATTTCTGTGCCCCATCCCCCCCTTTTAAGCACAAGCCCACCTGGTCTCCTCATCTTCCCCTTTTCTAGCATCTGCCATCCAGGTGTCCCCATCTCTCCCTTTTTCGAGCATTGCCCTGTGTCCCCATCTTCCCCCTTTTTCCAGCACTACCCCTGCATTACCATCTTCTCCCTTTTCCAGCATTACCTTTTTGTCCCCATCTCACCCATTTTTCACCATTGTCCCCATATCTCCATTCCCCCTTCCAGTGGTGCCCCTGTGTCCCTATCTCTTCCTCCCCTTTTCAGTAGTGCCCCTCTGTGCCCCTATCCCCCTCCTTTTCAGTAGAGCCCCTATCTCCTCCTCCCCTTTTCAGTAGTGCCCCTCTGTGCCCCTATCCCCCTCCTTTTCAGTAGAGCCCCTATCTCCCCCCCCCCCATTTTCAGTAGTGCCCTGTGTCCCCATTTCTTCATTTTCCAGCACTGCCTTTTTGTGTTCCAATGTCCCCCTCCTCTCTCTGTCCAGTAGACTCTGTGTCCTTCTCCCTCCCTGTCCAGCATTTACCCTTCCCTCTCCCCATGTTAACCTTCTTCCCAGTCTCTTTCAGCATTCCCCATCCTCCTTGGGGCCACATATCTCCTTGGCCTGCTCCCATGGTCCATCCTCTGGCAGCTCCAAGGAGGTTTAATAGACAGGAGACCAAGTGACATCAAAATGTTGAAACCAATTAGGCCAATCTCACTTTCCCCTTCCCCACACAGCTGTCATTGCTGTACTCTCAAAACAAAGCAAGCAAACATATGAGCTGCTGCATCCACATTGTCACTCTTTATTGTTAAAAAAAAAAATCCTTTATCCTCCACTTTTTAAGACACTGCCTATCCTGCTGGATAGTGATGGCACAAGGAAAGCAAGTTTGGGCCAGTGAAGACTAACTTAAAATAACCTGTTTCTTAGCTGGGCCCTAGTATTACCATATTAAAAATGAAACCATACCATGCCTATGTGGCTATGTTCCACTAATGTCAAACAATTAACTGGATTTCTTGAAAGGATTATATAAACGTAGGATGCATGACTAGGGGCACAAACATACACTTATTTATTCAATATCAGAATTCCTCATGTACAGCCACAAAACAACTTTTTGAGGGCAGATAATGTTCCTTTTATTATCGACCAGATAGAGATAAGAGTTTTCAGTTTTAGCACAATATAAGTCATCATCACAAGAACAAAATGTAAGAAAACCAGTGGACTGAATTAGGGGCTTATAGTCCATTTATGTTTAAACAAAAGATATCTGCATGAAACAAAATAGTTATTTTTATTTTGACTTATAAAACTACTTGCCTCTGAAACACGTTCAAAACACAATAATCCCTTTGTGTATCTAAAAGGTAAACGTCTACAAAACAGATGAAGATGTGATTCCAGGTGCCCCAATGAAAGGAGAGTTTAATTCTACTTCCATTTAATTTCAGTATATTTTATCATCTTTATAACACCAGGCTTCCGAAGGCAGATTACAACTACAGTTAAGATGAACCCATCAGGAAACAGGATAGCCTCACTGAAATCTGGACGTGTATATATAAGAAGTGAAGAAAAATGAGCACAAACTATAGACTTTATAATTGCAGTTTCTACCAGCTACAATAATTTTTGAAGCTGTTTTTGTGATATTCAATTGTTATTTCTTTTCTCCTCCACCTTTTAAGATGGAGCAACAATAAAGAATGACAAGGTGGGTGCAGCATCTCATAAGTTTGCTCGCTTTGTTTTGAGTGAACTGAAATGAGGGCTGCGTGGGGGAGGAAGAGGGGGGTGGAAAATGGAAACAATTGGCTTTCTTGCTTACAGTGGAGTAGATGGGCTCACTTCCACTCTGGTCTTCGGCTGTCGGCAGCATTTTCTCCATTCTCCATTCCCTCCCCCCCCCCTCCCCCACGAGTTTTGCATCTTTCTCCCTCTCTTCCTCGTTCCCGTGGTCACTTTACTTCCCTGAAGCGTTGTTCTCCCTCCAGCACCGGTGATTCATAGTCAACCTTCTGCCAGCGCCGGTGCCTCTCTTCAGGCGTGTCCCACCTCTGCGGAAAACAGGAAGTGGCATTCGAGTAGGCGGAACACGCCTGAGGAGAGCCCCGACACTGGCAGAAGGCTGACTGTGATTCACCGGTGCCGGAGGGAGAACGCCGCTTCAGGGCAGTAAAAGTGACTGACCACGCGGACAGGGAGAGTGGGCAGAGGAAAAGATTGGAGACTCGTTCGGGAGGGAGCAGAACAAACTATTGGGCAAGAGGCGCATAGGCGCCATTTTTTGTAGAAACATGTTTGGGGAAGCCACTGTTCCCCAGCGCCATATCTAGCTATGCCACTGCATGAATTGAGTTTGAAGGGGGGCAGGCTCAGGACTAATGTCAGGAAGTATTTTTTCACGAAGAGGGTGGGGGATATGTGGAATGCCCTCCCGTGGGAAGAGAGGGCATTCATAAAAAATTAGGTTTTATGAATTCTGTTAGAGCAAACAATTTGTAACACAACAGTCCAAACCCAACCCAAACCCAAAATTAGTTACAGAAGTTCAAACATGTAACTTTTGCACACTGCTTATGGACCCATGACATGAAAAATTGGCATTCTCAACATTTTGGATTTGCTGTTTTAGTCACGTTTTCCCAGAGATGGTCATAAATGTACTTGAAAGTAATATCCTTGTTGTATAGAAACAGATGATAGTGGTGAGCACCTTCTAGTGGTGTCAGTAGTGGGATTATAACAGTGCTGGCAGAAGGGTCTTTAGTTTCCTCCTGCTAGATGAAGATTGGGACCCTCTGAAGCAGTAATGACCTTTTCCAGTGTAGGTGGAGGGGCATTTGCCATGAGAAGAGGGGAGTCTGGGTGATTGACAGGAAGGAAATGGCAGTCAGAGTTTGAAGGGGGGAGTGCAGATGTTTAAAGGGAGATCTTGGGCTTCCCATGTCTCGGAAAGGGCTGACCTTGATGGGGGTTATATTGGTGGGATAAAATGTCCCTTGCTACCTGGCCTTTTCCTGTAGTTTGGTTAGCATGATTCAGAGTGCATGCTAAAAGCAATTAATACCTGGTCAAGCCTCAGCCAAGTGCACATTAAATAATGAGCCCACTGAAAGGGAAATGGGACTTGATATACTGCCTTTCTAAGGTTTTTTGCAACTACATTCAAAGCAGTTTACATATATTCAGGTACTTATTTTGTATCAAGGGCAATGGAGGGTTAAGTGACTTGCCCAGAACCACAAGGCACTGCAGTGGGAATTGAACTCAGTTCCCCAGGATCAAAGTCCACTGCACTAACCACTAGGCGACTCCTCCAAACCATGCTGTTTCACATGTGCCTGCTAAAGCCTCATTTCCATCTACTGTAATCTCTTTTGTTTGCTGGTTTATGCTAATTTTAGCACATACCTGCTAATGTTTATTGGGACTAGGTTAGTATTCATGCAGTTCTTTCTCCTTCTTTTTTTTTTTTTTGTCCATGGCTGTGTCTGTGTAACCTGTTTTACATTTTACATTAATGTTTTACATTGAAGGTGAAGTAGGTAGGAATAATTGTGGTCAGGTTGATTGTATTTCAAGAAAAGATTTCTCCTGGAATATTCTTGTTGGTAGGAAATTCTTGTAGGTTATCTATGGGGTGTCTACTGGATGTAACTGTGACCGTGGTAAGTGGCTTTTAATATAAATTCTCTGTCGTCTGCTAATTCTTCTTCAAACGGCTGCAGTCCATTTGTCTTTTCTCCTCTCTCCTGTCTGTTCCCTCACTATTCCTGCCTCTGACATATTGATCATTCCTTTTTAGCTCTTTTCTGCCTCTCTCTCACCCTTCTTCATCTCCTTTTTACTTTTCAACTACCTATCAAATTTCCATCTTCTTCTTTCACCCAATAGCTCTCCCATTCCCCATCTTACTCCTCCCTATCCCTACTTTCTCTTTTATCTTTAATCTACTCCCCATTACCATATTTCTACCCTCTGTAATCACTATCTCTCATTCATTTCCTTGCCACCCCCTCCTCCCCCTCTTGGCCTCTCCCACAGGGTTCCACCATTCCCATTGTCTTCCTCCCTCCACCATTCTAACCAGCATCTTATCCCCTCCCCACCCCACCCTGGTAGCCTTATATTTTCCTGCCCCTTCTCTCTTCATTCCTGTCCTCTCCCCCATTTCTCTCCTCACTACCTACTGTGTACCTCTCCCTCCCTCTCATCCACCCCCATGTCTATCTCCCCCTCTCATTCCCACTGTTCACCATCTCTCTCTCCCTCTCCTTTGTTTTCTGGGTTCAACATCTCTCTCCCCTTCCCATACAGCATCTCTACCTTCCTCCCCTCTACCATCATGTCCAACATTTCTCTCTCCCTCTCCCTTGTGCTCTGGTCCAACATCTCTCTCCCCTTCCTCCCCTCTACCATCATGTCTAACATTTCTCCCTTCCGTCCACTCCTATGCCCACCATTTCTCCCTCCTCTCCACCCCTATGTTCAACATTTCTCCCCCTCTCACCACCTATCCCCTCTGTATGCAGTATGTCTCCCTCCCCTCCACCTCATATGCAGCCAAGACTTCTCCCTTCCTCACTCCTCCACCCCTTTGCTGCATCTCTCCCTTCTTCCCCGTGCAGCATCTCCCTCACCTACCATGCCTCATCTTTCCATGTTCCCTCCCCCCTGTGCAGCATCTTTCCTTCCATCTTCCCTCCCCCCTGTGCAGCTACTGTCCCCGTCTTCCCTCCCCCGTGCAACATCTTTTCCCCATCATCCCTTCCCCATGCAGCAACTTTCACCCCATCTTTCCTTCACCCTCCTCGCAGGCCCGCCCAGCAGCAATGTTCCTGCACAGCAGTTCCGGTCGCAGGCTCGGCTCACAGCGATTCCCACATGCTGCCTGCTGGCTGCCGCTCAACAATCTCCTTGCAGCTACTAAGCGCTAACCCGGAAGCCTCTCCTCTGCCACAACTTCTGGTTTCTGTCCAGTCAAGATGCGGCAGAGGAGAGGCTTCTGGGTTAGCGCTTAGTAACTGCAAGGAGATTGTTGAGCGGCAGGCAGCGTGTGGGAATCGCTGCGAGCCGAGCCTGCGACCGGAATCGCTGTGCAGGAACACTGCTGCTGGGCGGGCCTGACCCCAAATTGGGTGGGCCCAGGCCCGCCCGGGCCCACCCGTGGCTACGCCCCTGGATGGCAAAGCAATCTGATTTTTCAGATAACCAAAATAACTGTTCTTTCATTGTGTTTATTAGAATGCAGAATAGCCTGAGATGTGCATGAACAATGCCAGTTTTCTCTGTAATTATGTGGCAGTTCTGTCCTAGTCCTAGTCCTATACACAAATTGATTTATGTACTTTATTTTGTACTTTGGGAAACTGTCACTAAATTTTATGACATGCAATTTACAATTGTCAGCATTGCAACTAGGTTAACCTAAACTCTGCCTGTCCAGCACCCAGGCATCTGTTCTTATAATATATAAAGCTTTTGTTTTAGTATATGCAAATGTGATTCAATGAGAATGTGCTAGATATTTCTGTAATCTTCTCACAGGTAATAGAGGAAGTTCAGTCCTGAAAGGAACATGCAATTAAATCTGTGTGCCCCATAAATCAATGTTCATTTTACAATGTACTTGTGAAACTGACAGTTTTCTAAGAGGATCATTGTGCATGGAGATTAAAAACATTGTTTTTCAGTTCAATATCTCTATATAGCAGAAGAGAGAGAGTAGTTTCTGAAGCAATGTAGTAACTTTTGTTTGGTCAAACGGTTTCTCTCATAAAAGAGAAGGGGATGGGATTTGATATACCGCCTTTCTATGTTTCCAATCTTAAGTAGAGGAGTGGGGTAGCCATGTTAGTCCACTCTTAAGGTTATCAATAGAAATCAAACAAAATAAAACATGGAAAAGAAAATAAGATTATACCTTTTTTATTGGACATAACTTAATACATTTCTTGATTAGCTTTCGAAGGTTGCCCTTCTTCGTCAGATCGGAAATAAGCAAATGTGCTAGCTGACAGTGTATATAAGTGAAAACATTCAAGCATTACTATGACAGTCTGACAGGGTGGGAGGATGGGGGTGGGTAGGAGGTATGCATGGGGACATCAAAGCATATCATTGATATTCTAAGAGGATGGGTGTGGATAGGTGAGGGGTGGGGTGATCAACAGAGACATATAGCTTTATGGTTTATAATGGGCTAGGAACCCCAGATCCTTGTTAAGTCCTTTCTGTTGGGTGTTAAAATATTCAATCATTCTGACTTCAAAGGTCTTACGTTCTTGTATGGTTTTAATACCAGTGACTTCACATTGAGAATCCTGAAAGGTAACTTTAAAACCATACAAGAACGTAAGACCTTTGAAGTCAGAATGATTGAATATTTTAACACCCAACAGAAAGGACTTAACAAGGATCTGGGGTTCCTAGCCCTTTATAAACCATAAAGCTGTATGTCTCTGTTGATCACCCCACACCTCACCTATCCACACCCATCCTGTTAGAATATCAGTGATATGCTTTGATGTCCCCATGCATACCTCCTACCCACCCCCATCCTCCCACCCTGTCAGACTGTCATAGTAATGCTTGAATGTTTTCACTTATATACACTGTCAGCTAGCACATTTGCTTATTTCCGATCTGACGAAGAAGGGCAACCTTCGAAAGCTAATCAAGAAATGCATTAAGTTATGTCCAATAAAACAGGTATCATCTTATTTTCTTTTCCATGTTTTATTTTGTTTGATTTCTATTGATATGTTTCCAATCAAAGCAGTGTACATATTATATATACAGGTACTTGTTTTGTACCTGGTGCAATGAATGATTAATTTGTGACTTGCCCAGAGTCACAAAGAGCTGCAGTGGGAATTAAACATAGTTCCTCTGATTCTCAGGCCACTACACTAACCATTATGCTACTCCTCCACAACCTATAAGAAGATATCCAATCAGAGAAGCATTACTGAAGAGACTTTATAAAAATAACCAGACATGACTTTGTTGTAGAATTAAATATGTATGTGGTATAGAGTAAAACAGTGGGCAAATGTTTATAGAGGCCAGTTTATGACCAGTTAAAACTACATCAGTGATGTTTATTCTTTAGTGCACTTTTGGCTTTTTGTGCAGCTAAAAAAAAGAGTGTACATAAAGGGGGTTATTTTAGAAGGATTTCCATGTGTAAATAGCAACATTTATATTTTGTAGCTTCTGTAGATGTACAAATGGTAATTTCAGAAAGCCACTATTTACACGTGGATATCTACACCATACAGAGATTTCAAGGGAGCATGCCTTTGGAAGGCAAAAATCTACACATGTAGTCCCCATTTTAGAAAGGGAAAAAAATCCCCATAGGGTTTTACACCAGCTCAAAGACACACACACCAGCAGATTTTCAGCCGGTGGTGGTGAGCTTTTTCCTGATCACCACCAGTGTTATTCCCATAAATTCAATGCTGAGCCATGTCCGGACTTTGGCATTCAATATCCATTTTTTGAGCCAGCTAACATTCAGGGCCCTGTTTAGGTTGCACTAGCCTTTTAAGCATGTGCTAAGGATTAGCATGCGCTAACCATGTAGATACCCATAATATTCCTATGGGTGTGTACATGGTTAGTGTGTGTTAATTTTTAGCACGCGCTAAAAACTCTAGCGTGCCTTAGTAAACAGGGCCCTTAGCCTGATATGGCAATATTCAGCCACTCACCACATGTCCACTACATCCATTGTATGCAGATCTTTTTCCTGCATATTCATTAGAGATATCCTGAAAACCTGGTCTGCCTGAAGCAGGGGTGTAGCCAGACTTCAAGGTGGGAGGGAGCCAGAGCCCAAAGTGAGGGGGCATATTTTGGTCTCCCGCCCCGCCCCGCCACCCACCACTGCCGCCTTGCTGCTTCCCACCCACCGCTGCCCTCCACCCACCAACCGCCGCCGCTGCTACACTTACCTTGGCTGGCGGGGATCCCCAACCCCCGCCAGCTGAAGCACTGCCACCGCCGCTGCTGCCACACATGCCTTGGCTGGCAGGGGTCCCCAACCCCCACCAACTGAAGCACATTTTCCAGCACTGGTCTCCAGTGCTGCTGCATTTCCTGCCCTGTTCTCTCTTCCCTTTATGTCATGTCCGGCATGCTCATTTTAATGTGCCGGATGTGAGGGGAAGAGAGAGCAGGGCAGGAAATGTGGTGGCGCCAGAGAACAGTGCTGGAAAAAATGCTTCAGCTGGCGGGGGTTGGGGACCCCCGCCAACCAAACCAGGGGCACAGATCCAGGTTTGGGGGGGCAGGCCCCCATGGCCCCCCGTAGCTATGCCACTGGCCTGCAGCCCTTGAGGACTGAACTTAGTCAAACCTCAGCTAAGCTCAAAAGACAGGAAAATGTAGCCATATCATGAAGGAACAGCTCCAAGGATAGATTGTCAACTGATTTTCAGTGCTAAGCAGCTAAGTTTAACCATGCAACCCTGGCTGCACAAACAGCTGTGTGAATTTCAGCCGTACAAAATTGCTTTGCCAGATTTAGGATCATTTTCAAATACTACCTAGTTAGGTTCAGCTAAAAATTCACTTAAGGGTGACTGGCTAAAATTAACTAGTTATCTGACGCACTTAGGTTTTGTTTTTTTTAATTGACCGCTAAGTAAGAGGACATTTCTCTGGTAAGTGACATTATTTTGCTCTGTGCTTGATAACTTAAATGTTGGGTTTAAAAGAGCAATTGTAGGATACCGATAAACACAGTTAGAGTTTAAAAAAAAAAGAAGAAGCAAACTTTATTAGCTAGTCTCCATACCCTTTCCCCCATAGTTTTAAAACTTGAATTTACTGCCATAGCACTCTAGAAGGAACAGCAGGGCCTAGTTCAGTCCTTATTCCCACCCACAGCTCAACTCTTCATTTATAGTTAATTCTCATTATTTTTATACCCTGTGCTTTCCCACTCATGGCAGGCTCAATGCGCCAGATAATGGAGGGCTAAGTGACTTGCCCAGAGTCACAAGAAGCTGCCTGTGCCAGGAATCGAACTCAGTTCCTTAGTTCCCCAGGACCAAAGTCCACCACCCTAACCACTAAGCCACTCCTCCACTCAACAACAAGAACAACAACAAGAAGAGAGTTTTCATTAATTACACTTAATTAGTTTCTGAGAAGCAAATTACATATTACACCATATAATCTTAAGGTTCTTTGTATTCTTCTGATTTCCCTAGTACCTTAAAAAGTTTTAATTAAACAACTCTATAATACTAAGATGCAGACAGAAGTCCAATAGCGAGAGGGGTGCTATCCAGTCTTTTGCATTGAGTGCCACATGTATGATTATCTCCCAGCTGGTGAGAAGTTATACGTGTGTGCTCAAGGCAAAGAGCTCCTAGCTCTCTGATAACGAGTCTGTTCTCTTGAGGATAGAGTAGCAGACTTGGTAGAGCTGAGGGAGACAGAGTGGTACATAGAGGAGGCCTACAGGGACGTTGTGCTCCCTTGGAGGAGGGAGGTCTTCTAAATGGACAGCATCACCCTGGTGCAGCTGGAAGTAATCCTGTAGTCAAGACCAGCCCACCAAGGGATGCAATATCATCTCACACCGAGGATATGTCTCCAGGAGCTTCTGGCCAGAAGGGAAGGGTTAGGACAGCTGTTTTAGTTGGTGATTCGATTATTAGGCATGTAGATAGTTGTGTGGCTGGTGGACGTGAGGATCGCCTGGTTACTTTCCTGCCTGGTGCAAAGATGGTGGACCTCACAGGTCACCTAGATTTTAGATAGTGTTGGGGAGGAGTCAGCTGTCTTGGTACATCTGGGCACCAATGACATAAGAATATGTTGGAGGGAGGTTCTGGAAGCCAAATTTAGGCTCTTAGGTAGAAAGCTGAAATTCAGAACCTTTAGGGTAGAATTTTCCGACGTGCTCCCCTTTCCACACGCAGGACCCAAGAGACAGGCAGTCTCTAGAGCTCTGGAGTCTGAATGCATGGATGAGGTGATGGTACAGGGAAGAGGGTTTTAGATTTGTAAGGAACTGGGCAACCTTCTGGGGAAGGAGGAGCCTATTCTGGAATGATGGGCTCCACCTTAACCAGGCTGGGACCAAGCTTCTGACACTGACATTTAAAAAGGAGATAGAGCAGCGTTTAAACTACTGGGGGAAGGCCAACAGTCATTCAAAAGCTCAGGGTTTGGAACAAGATATCACCAAAACAGGGTATCCCGATAGCGAGGTTGCAATAGAGACCATAGTAGACCAGGTGTATTTAAATAAAAAGCAGACAAAAGTTTGCAAATTAACACTGTCAACTGCTGAGCAAGATATAAATAGGAACAACAAACATAGTTTGAAATGTCTATATGCAAATGCCAGAAGCCTAAGAAATAAGATGGAAGAGTTAGAATATATTGCATTAAATGAAAAATTAGATATAATATGCATCTCTGAGACCTGGTGGAAGGAGGATAACCAGTGGGACACTGTCATCCCAGGGTAAAAATTATATTGTAGTAATAGGATGGATCGAATTGGTGAAGGGTCTCATTGTATGTTAAGGAGGGCCTTGACTCAAATAAATTGAAAGGTCTGCAGGGAACAAAACATATCTTGGAATCCCTATGGATTGAAATTTCCAGGTGTAAAGGGGAAAAGGATAGTGATAGGAGTGTACTACCGTCCACCTGACCAGGATGAACAGACGGATGTAGAAATGTTATCAGAAATTAGGGAGGATAACAAACTGGGGATTTCAATTATCTCATTATTGACTGGGTAAATATGTTTAAATCTGTTTATTGATACAAAATTCAGAAAATACATACAGAATCTGTAACAACTAACTAGAAGGTAGCACCATCAACCTTCATACTATCTTGGACCTCTCTTCTAGTCTATCCACTGACTGGGTAAATATAACATCAGGGCATGCTAGGGAGGTAAAATTCCTTGACGAAATCAAGGACTGCTTTAGGAAGCAGCAGGTACGGGAGCCAACACAAGGAGGCCACACACTGTGTTTTGGTCCTGCCAACCAGAGGCCTGCTTCAGATTGTATGCACTGAACTACAGAGGCTGTTTCACTTTGTGTTCTTGGCCCTGTGACGTAACAGTCCTCAGAATTCAGTTAATAAAATACTTGTTTTCCTCTATATACCTTTGTCCGGCCGTGTTATTTTGCAGGCCCACCCTCAACCCTCGCTTGGGGTATCACAGAGCCATTAATGAGCAATAATTGTAGGCTAACATCTAATTATTGATGTTAATTGGCACCAATAAGGATTTGCACACACATCTGGTTGTATGCTATTCTATAATGCTGAGCACTTAAATCCCATATTGTGTAACTCAAAATGGTGCGTGGCCATGGGAGGAGCATGGGCGGGTCAGGGCATTCCAAAAATGTTGGGTGCAGTGTTATAGAATATGTGGGATTTGTGCCCAACTTGTGTGTCAGGATTTATACCAGTTTCAGCTAGTGTAAATTCGGCACCCAGAGTTGGGCACAGGAATCCACTCTAAGTGCTATTCTATAAAGCTGTGCATTAGCAATGATTTTTTTTTCCGGTGCTGAATTTTGAACCCATTTATAGAATTACAGCCTTTGGTCTGAAAAATACTTCTTCATTGTTATGGAGAGGTGCTCTGGAAACTGTGGATTTTTAAAACAGGATAAAGCATGCTGAAAAAAGAAAATTTGCTATGAAAATTGCCATATGTACCATCTTTCTATATTTTAGATATGAGTGGAAATGAAAGGAAATCTAGCATCATGGCAGTGAATGAAATGCCAAAGTGCACCTAATGTCCTGGGCTAGTAGTACACTTAGAACTGATCTACTGACTTTGAAATCAATACTTTGAAATAAATACTTTATTCATTATTCTTACTGCTTAGGTCACATAAAGCTTTCTTTACTTCCTTGCAAACATTTTTTTAATAAAAGAAAAACAAAAGAACATTTTCATTACAATCAAGATGGATGAGGAGAAAGATTCTTCAATCAATCAGACCTTTGTAGAGAATATTTTTTCCATAGGGGGCAATTTTGAAACCAAGACATGGCATACAAAGGCTCATGGAGACCTTGTTGCCACAAACCTACAAGTCCATTTTCAACTCCATTGATAATGTGGCCAGTTGTGAGGCTGAAGCTTCCCTGTCAGTACATTCATGTAAATATTCATCTGCTTTGAAGCAGATGCAAAAATACTGTACCTTTGAGGGGCATAATCGAAAAGGGTGCCCAAGTTTTCCGGAGGACGTCCTCGCAGGACGTCCGGCGAAGGGGCGGGGAAACCCATATTATCAAAACAAGATGGGCGTCCATCATTCATTTCGATAATACGGTCGGGGACGCCCAAATTTTGACATTTAGGTCGTCCCTAGAGATGGTCGTCCTTAGACTTGGTTGTTTCTGATTTTCGGCCATAATGGAAACTAAGGACACCCATCTCAGAAACGACCAAATGCAAGCCCTTTGGTCATGGGAGGAGCCAGCATTTGTAGTGCACTGGTCCCCTTGACATGCCAGGACACCAACCGGGCACACTAGGGGTCACTGCAGTGGACTTCAGAAAAAGCTCCCAGGTACATAGCTCCCTTACCTTGTGTGCTGAGCCCCGCAAAACCCACTACCCACAACTGTACACCACTACCATAGCCCTTACAGGTGAAGGGGGCACTTACATGGGGGTACAGTGGGTTTGTGGTAGGTTTTCGAGGGCTCACATTTACCACCACAAGTGTAACAGGTGGGGGGGGGGGGGGGGGATAGGCCTGGGTCCACTTACCTGAAGTGCACTGCACCCACTAAAACTACTACAACTACTATTTAACATTTCTAAAGCGCTACCAGGGTTACACAGCGCTGTACAATCTAACAAAGAAGGACAGTCCTTGCTCAAAGGAGCTTACAATCTAAAGGACAAAAAGTGCAGTCAATCAAATTGGGAGCAGTCTAGATTTCCTGGATAGAGGTACAATGGTTAGGTGCCGAAAGTGACATTGAAGAGGTGGGCTTTGAGCAAGGATTTGAAGATGGGCAGGGAGGGGGCTTGGCGTATGGGCTCAGGGAGTTTATTCCAAGCATAGGGTGAGGCGAGGCAGAAAGGGCGGAGCCTGGAGTTGGCGGTGGTGGAGAAGGGTACTGAAAGGAGGGATTTGTCTTGAGAGCAGAGGTTACGGGTAGGAACATAGGGGGAGATGAGGGTAGAGAGGTAGGGAGGGGCTGCAGATCGAGTGCATTTGTAGGTTAGTAGGAGAAGCTTGAACTGTATGCGGTACCTGATCGGAAGCCAGTGAAGTGACTTGAGGAGAGAGGTGATATGAGCATATCAGTCTAGGCGGAAGATAAGACGGGCAGCAGAGTTCTGAACAGATTGAAAGGGGGATAGATGGTTAAGTGGGAGGCCAGTGAGGAGTAGGTTGCAGTAGTCAAGGTGAGAGGTGATGAGAGAGTGGATGAGAGTTCGGGTGGTGTGCTCGGAGAGGAAGGGGCAAATTTTGCTGATGTTATAGAGAAAGAAGCGACAGGTCTTGGCTGTCTGCTGGATATGGGCAGAGAAGGAGAGTTAGGAGTCGAAGATGACTCCGAGGTTGCGGGCAGATGAGACGGGGAGCATGAGGGTGTTGTCGACTGAAAACTGCTCCAGGGACCTGCATACTGCTGCGATGTAGCTGAGTATGACATTTGAGGCTGGCACAAAATATTTTAAACTATGTTTTGAGGGTAGGAGGGGGTTAGTGACCACTGGGGGAGTAAGGGGAGGTCATCCCCAATTCCCTCCGGTGGTCATCTGGTCAGTTCAGGCACCTTTTCGTGGCTTGGCCGTAACAAAAAAAGGACCAAGTAAAGTCATCCAAGTGCTCATCAGGGATGCTCTTTTTTTTGATTATGGGCCAAGGATGCCCATGTGTTAGGCACGCCCAAGTCCCGCCTTCGCTACGCCTCCGACACCCCCCACCCCCGTGAACTTTGGTCATCCCCGCGACAGAAAGCAGTTGGGAACGCTCAAAATCGGCTTTCGATTATGCTGATTTGGGTGACCCTGGGAGAAGGACGCCCATTTTCTGATTTGTGTCGAAAGATAGGTATCCTTCTATTTCAAAAATAAGCCTGCTAGCCTCTCTAGTCCCCTTCTGCCCTGGATCTGCCTTCTCATACCAGTAAGTACAATTATGCATGCTTTTTTCACTGTGAAAACTTCTACCATTGAGGGAGGAAATTTTCAAATAGGATTCTTTCCCACTAGTAATCCTACGTTTACTAAGAGAAATCCCTGTGAAAATTACTGTTCCTATTGTGATATCCCCCTTCTCACTCAGGGTGACCTGGTTCTCAATATGCAAATCATATGCAGATTAGTGTGCTACCCCTTCTCACTCAGGGTGACCTGGTTTCCACTCAGCAAATTAAGCAGGTCTCACCAACTGCATATTTCTCAGGCAACTCTTTATTCCAGCCCCTGGGCACACTTCTTCTAGCTTAACACTTTATGCTTTCATAGATCTTCACCTTGAGCCTCCCCACACAGATACATGGGCTCAGTACTATACCAATACTTTGGGGACTCTCACCCCAGGCTTTGCAGCCTGCTTCTTTCAGTACTTTGGACACACAGTCCCCTCTTTGAACACACAGTTCTAGACACACAGTCTTTTCTTCTTCGGACACCCAGTCCCTCTTTGAACACATAGTTCTAGACACACAGTCTTTTCTTCTTCGGACACATAGTCCCTCTTTGAACACACAGTTCTAGACACACAGGCTTTTCTTATTCGGACACACAGTCCCTCCCCTGAACACACAGTTCTTATAAGTACTGAGGACACACAGTCAAACACTAATGCTTTAGGGACTTCTTACCCCAGGACTTTCAGCCTGCTGATCTCCTCTGGACACCCAGTCCACCCCAAGTCCATAAGGTTAGCCAGTATCTTTCAGGGGCTCTCTCTTCTGCTGCTAGCTCACTTCCTTCCTTTCACCACTCAGGTGGGGTATAAAGTGGATAATTAGCTACCCAGGACCCAGCCCACAACCGCCTGCATCTGTGGACCTCCCAGGGCTCTCCCCGGTCCTAGCGCCCTCAACCTATTTCTAGCACCCTCTAGTGGCCTACATCGTATAGGACAGCCTCATACCTTCTCACATTATGTAAAGTTATACTTTTGCCAATCTTGTTGATTCACTATATGTAAAAGGTTATTTTAGTGAAACAACATCTGATTTTAAATATGATAGAAGGAGGCATTCAGGTGCTGATATTTGTGGGAAACAATATATGGAAGGATCTAGATACTGCCCTTTTCATACCTTAGTACTGACCTCTTGTTTTGTTTTGCTCGTAAAACGGGCTTTAAAATTAACCTGAGCTCTCAAAAAGCCTGTGTTCCATTTCTCCTGTTTAACAATGGAGATAGATTCAGAAAGGCAGAGGGTATTGTTGGACTGTGCAACATTCTACAGATTTAACATAATGGTTGGCCTTGCAATATTAATACAATCACCTGCATTCTCACCTCGAGGACATTAATGCTGCGGAAGTTTGCCACCAATTTTTTTTCTTTGTCTAGATAGTACTATGACTGTTTTCTTGCACAAAGAATGAGCTCTATAGAAAAATAGCAAAACAAATGGCATATAGGTTGAGTAAAATATCTGTACAATGTGGTTATAAAAAATAAAATTCCAGGTAGAGTGTCAACTGACAAACTGCTGGGTGTGTCATAGTACATTACATTTTATATCACAGACTATGAGGATACAAATGAGTTATATGCCAAAAAGTGCATTCCAAATTTTTACAACCAATATTTCTACAGTGCAAACCACAATAAAATTGCACATTTCTGTTTCTGTACAAGCCCATGCTTTACAAAAGGTTGCTTACAGATTGTTCACTTAGAGGAGAAGTTTTCAACGTGAGCTGTCATTTATATGTTATTTTACTGTTAACCCAGGTTATTAGAATCTAGGTCTCATTGCATACAATCGGACCTATGCTAAAATAGCACGGATTAGTGGTAAAATAACATGTCTTAACAGTAACCCACATTGATAAATTCTCCCCCTTAGTGTGAAGAGTTTCAGTCTCTGGTAAGTAGAACTGATATTGTGATGTCATAATGCCTCATTCCACCAATGCCTAAGAGTTGACCTCATCAGTGATGTCACAATGGCTTGATTGCCCTGTACTTGGTTCACTTTTCCTATATAATAATTCTCACCTCCAACGTTCTAATGTGCCTGGTACCGTGGCTCCCTCGGAGGTGGTCTGCTAGGCAGTTTAGAATGCACTGACATCAGTGATGTCACTGACAGCTGATTCCAAGGCAAGGGGAGGAGTAGGGAAACATGCGGAGCGTGTTTCCCTACTCCTCCCCCTGCCTGGGAAACAGCTGTCAGTGCCCTCCCCTCGGCGCAACACCCAAGCCCCTGCCCTGCAAAACCGCGAGTCAGGCAGGGGGAAGAGTAGGGAAACACGCGGAGCATGTTTCCCTACTCCTCCCCCTGCCTACCAATCAGCTCTCAGTGCCCCCCCTTGGCGCAACACCCAAGCCCCTCCGCCCTGGCGCAGCACCCAAGCCCCTACCCCCCATCGACACATCACCCAAGCCCCTCCCCCCAGCGCATCACCAAAACCCCTACCCCCCTCTCGGGCACATCAACTCCCTCGCCACCCGCAGCCCCCAATACTAACGCTGTCCGGCCGCTGCTGCTTCTCCTGTGGAGCAGCAGCGGCCGGTACAAAAAGAAAAAAGCCAAAAAAAGATTTTTAACCTGAAACGTGGCTCCGTAGACAGCCATCTGGCATTGGCTGTCGTCACTGCAGCCGCTCCTCCTCTCCCCTCCACGTCACTGCCCCTGCAGGAAGACCCCAGAGGAGCGCAGCGACGTCAGAGGGGAGAGGTGGAGCGGCTGCAGAGATGACAGCCAATGCCAGATGGCTGTCTACAGAGCCGTGTTTCAGGTTTAAAATCTTTTTTTGGCTTTTTTCTTTTTGTACCGGCCGCTGCTGCTCAACAGGAGATGCAGCAGCGGCCGGACAGCGTTAGTATTGGCGGCTGCGGGTGGCGAGGGGGTTGATGTGCCCGGGGGGGGGGGGGGTAGGGGCTTGTATGATGCACTGGGGGGGTAGGGGTTTGGGTGATGCGCAGAGGGGGGAGGGGAGGTCGCTGGACATGGGTGGCTGGAGGGGGGCAGGGAAGAGGGAGGTGGGGAGGGGTCCTGAGACCAGATGGGTGGCTGCAGGGGAGACAGAAGGGACACTGCAGGGGGGCAGGGGAGAGGAGGGTCGTTGGACATGGGTGGCTGCAGGGGGAGAGGAGGGTTGCTGGACATGGGTGGCTGCAGGGGGAGCAGGGGAGAGAGGAGGGCCGCTGCACATGCGTGGCTGCAGGGGCAGAGGAGGGTTGGTGGGGAGGGGGTCCTGAGACCAGATGGGTGGCTGCAGGGGAGACAGAAGGGACACTGCAGGGGGGCAGGGGAGAGGAGGGTCGTTGGACATGGGTGGCTGCAGGGGGAGAGGAGGGTTGCTGGACATGGGTGGCTGCAGGGGGAGCAGGGGAGAGAGGAGGGCCACTGCACATGGGTGGCTGCAGGGGGGGCAGGAAAGAGAGGTGGGTCGCTGGACATGGGTGGCTACAGGGGGGGCAAGGGCAAAGGAGAGGAGGGTCGTTGGACATGGGTGGCTGCAGGGGGCAGGGGAGAGGAGAGTCGCTGGACATGGGTAGCTGCAGGGGGAGAGGAGGGTTGCTGGACATGGGTGGCTGCAGGGGGGGCAGGGGGAGAGGAGAGTCGCTGGACATGGGTGGCTGCAGGGGGAGCAGGGGAGAGAGGAGGGCCGCTGCACATGCGTGGCTGCAGGGGCAGAGGAGGGTTGGTGGGGAGGGGGTCCTGAGACCAGATGGGTGGCTTCAGGGGGGGGCAGGAGAGACAGGAAGGACGCTGCAGGGGGGGGATTACCTTGCTAGCGCCCGTTTCATTGCCTACCGAAACGGGCCTATTATACTAGTATTACATATAGCAGTGATTATGATTTCTGGAGACATTTATTTTTCTTTAATTAAAAGAGGAGATTATCAAGGTGGACTACTGTTAAGACATTTTATTGCACTGTCAACCCCAGTTATTAGTGATTAGGTTTCATTGCATAAAATAGGACCCTGTGGTAAAATAATATGAGTTAGTGGTTAAATAATCCATCTTAATGGTAGTCCATATTGATAACTTCCCCTCTTAGTGCCTTAAAAGGTTGCAGTCATTTCACCTTATTGGCCAAAATTAAGGGACAGTAACCGGAAAGCATCTGTTTTAAGTCTTGGGGGTATGCCCAGCATCTTATCACACAGTTAACGCAGTTATTCTATAACTGTAGTGCCTAAATGTAAGAGCCATTTGCATGCTATAATTATAGAACATTAGCATTTAAGTGTTCTTCCATATCTGACAGTGTGCATACCCATGGGCAGAGCATGCGTGGAGTATAGATGGGCTCCCACTCATAACTTACAGAATATCGGGCGTAATGCTCTAATGTTCCACCCGCACTTTTTTGACAGGTCTGGGCTGTCAAAAGCCCAAACCTGTCAAACAGCCTGGCCCGAGGCCCGAACAACGAGGCCCCCCCCAACCCCCCAGAAAACGTCCTGGCCGCCGCCGCCGGCCAAACCCTCTCCCACCCTCCCACCCAGCGACGGGGGTGGGGGGGTGGGGGCTGGAGGATCGGTGGGTCTCCAGCCCCCGAAACCCCCAGTAATCGTTGCTCCATCGACAGGGGGGGGGGGGGGCTGGAGGTCCGGTGGGCCTCCAGCCCACCCCAAATCCTCCCCCCAGCGTTGTCCTTCGATTCCCTGGTGGTCCGTGGTGTCGGGGGGGGGCTGGAGGTCCGGTGGTTCTCCAGCCCCCGAAACCCCCAGAAATCGTTCTTCCATCGACGGGGGGGGGGGGGCTGGAGGTCCGGTGGGCCTCCAGCCCACCCCAAATCCTCCCCCCAGCATTGTCCTTCGATTCCCTGGTGGTCCGTGGTGTCGGGGGGGGGGGGCTGGAGGTCCGGTGGGTCTCCAGCCCCCGAAACCCCCAGAAATCGTTCTTCCATCGACGGTCCACCGGACCTCCAGCCCACCCCAAATCCTCCCCCCAGTGTTGTCTTTAAATTCCCTTGTGGTCTGTGGTGTCGTGACACCCCCCTGGCCCCTTCCCGGCCCCCTCCCGGCCCCCCTACCTTTCTGTTGGAGGAGGGACGCTGCCTGCCTGCTTCCCTCCTCTTCCAGTCAGTCGACGCCCAAAATGGCGGTGCCCAGCGCCGCCCACTGCATCCTGGGATGCACTGGGCGGGGCTACAGACCATGTAAGGGAATCCATTTTGGTCGTTGACTGACTGGAAGAGGAGGGAGGCAGGCAGGCTGCGTCCCTCCTCCAACAGAAAGGTAGGGGGGCCGGGACGGAGCCAGGGGGGTGTCACGACACCACGGACCACCAGAGAATTTAAAGACAATGCTGGGGGGAGGATTTGGGGTGGACATGCTGGACAGGGCTCACCATTCCTCCCCAATGATCTGCAAAATCTAACGCCAGCTCGGAGCTGGCGTTGATTTTGCTGCGGCCAGCGACCCAATCTTTGGCGCGCTGGTCGCTGATCATTGGGGATGAATGCGTTAAGCGCCAATTAGCATGCATTTGCAAGCTAATTGCGCTAGAAGCCCTGTTTAGCATGCATTTGCATGCTACTTGCACTGAGAGCCCTCGAGCGCGCTGTTTCAGGCGCTCGAGGGCTCTGATCATGGGTCGGCTGCAAACTCTGGCGCTAGTATGGCGTTAACAACCTCTAGCGCCAGAGTTTGCTTTTGATCATGAGGGCCCTAGAGTATTATATACGATTCTGGAGGAGACTGCACCTTCAGATAGATATAAATAGGTTGGAGACATTCCAGAGGGCGCTAGTAAAACAGCATATGGGGACAAACTTAAGATCTCAATATGTATACTTTGAAAGAAAGGCAGGAGAAGGGATATATGCGGGCCTCTTTCAATTGAAAGGAAGCTCTGGAATGAGGGGGCATAGGATAAAGGTGAAAGGGGATAGATTCAGGAATAATCTAAGGAAACACTTCTTTACAGAAAGGGTTGTAGATGTTTGAACAGCCTCCTAATGGAGAGAGTGAAAATGAGGACTGTATCTGAATTCAAAAAAGTGTGGGACAAGCACAGAAGGTAGTAGGTGGTATGGTTGGGCAGACTGGATAGGCCATATGGTCTCTATCTGCTGTCATTTTTTGTGTTTCAAATAAATTTTAGGCTACTACTACTACTACTACTATTTAGCATTTTTATAGCGCTACAAGGCATACACAGCGCTGCACAAACATAGAAGAAAGACAGTCCCTGCTCAAAGAGCTTACAATCTAATAGACAAAAAATAAAGTAAGCAAATCAAATCAATTAATGTGCACAGGAAGGAGGAGAGGAGGGTAGGTGGAGGCGAGTGGTTACAAGTGGTTAAGAGTCAAAAGCAATGTTAAAGAGGTGGTCTTTCAGTCTAGATTTAAAGGTGGCCAAGGATGGGGCAAGACGTAGGGGCTCAGGAAGTTTATTCCAGGCATAGGGTGCAGCGAGACAGAAGGCACGAAGTCTGGAGTTGGCAGTAGTGAATGGAACAGATAAGAAGGATTTATCCATGGAGCGGAGTGCACGGGAAGGGGTGTAGGGAAGGACGAGTGTGGAGAGATACTGGGGAGCAGCAGAGTGAGTACATTTATAGGTTAGTAGAAGAAGTTTGAACAGGATGCGAAAACGGATAGGGAGCCAGTGAAGCGACTTGAGGAGAGGGGTAGTATGAGTAAAGCGACCCTGGCAGAAGACGAGACTCAGAATGCCTCTGAGTCTTCTAATTTAAACAGATACAATTTGGCTGTATACAAATGAAATATATTCATTTAGCATCCATGAAATTTAAATCAAAGCACTTGATATTGATGGCATATGTGTTTTTGACTATCAACCTCAGGATTTTTATTTACTCTGATAGAAGGTAAAAAGGCACAAATTGCAAAAGTGGAATCCAGTAAGGTATATTAAGATATCTTGCTTTTCTAGGAGAGAACACGCTTTGAGACCCTGGGCTCACAGTTAACAGGAAAATCCCATGAAGACGTGAAGATGGGTCCAGGAGTCATTGACCTCACCAGGCCTGAGGATGCAGAGGGTGAGTTGCTTATGTAAAATAGTATCTTTGTATGACTCTTTAGCCTTCTAACGATCAGATCTGTATAAAGAGACACCTACCAGGACATTACTGTGAACATTCTTACTCTGTGTGCACATACTGCAGCTGACCAAATATAGCAGCAGTATGATGATAATGGAGGACCCAAATCAAATCTGAAGAAACAAATACTTATATTAATCTCAATAATAGTGTATAAGGAGGAAAAAGCCTCAATGCTAGGGTACCAACTGCATCATATATGCTGTAATATAAGTGTTTGTGAAGTTTCTTCAGATTTGATTTGTATTTATACTTCACATTGTCCATATTTTGATGGTGATGGTAGACCACTATCCCATAAATTCACCATACATTATAGCAAAAACTATACCCATAGGGGACATAGCATTTGTTTTTAAATACATTTTTATTAAAGATCTGAGCAACAATCAGGAATAATCAAAGTAAATTAACAAACCATTGATAATAAAAAAGAACACCATGTACAATGTATAAAGAAGGAAAACATAAGACATCTCTCTGAACCCTCTGAGTTTCCTCATGGGATAATGGAAGAGGGGACAATTCTATAACTAGTTGCCATAAATTTGGTACCTAGATACAGTTTGCTGAGCTCAATTTTGTAATAACATATGGACACCCAGATTTCATTATAGAATGCTAGCATAAGTTATGTTTAGGTGTGCATATACCATGTCAATTGCAGACATAAATACGCATGTCCTGCCCCCACTGACTCAACTTCATGTTTGGCGGGACAAATCAGAGAGTGTGCTCTGGGGCAAGCCAAAAGCAACCTAGGAGGATCCATTGCACTGCCAGAGCTCTATAGAAGCTACTTTAGAAGGTACACAGTGAGGGTGGTGGGGATTGACATGCTGAATCTACGGACTGATGGAGGGAGGGGAGAGGAGGGGACAGAGAGAGGGAGCAATTTTGGACCCTAGAGGTGGGTGAGAGAGGTGCTGACTCAGGTGAGGGTTGGAGAGGAGCCTCGACTTATGCATGGGTGACCATATTTTTGACCATTTTTAGGTCTAAAACTGCCCTTGAGTTATGCATCGGCTCTAGTTGTAGTGGAGTATATACAGTAAACCACTCAAGTTTCAATTTTTGCTTTCTAATGTTATACAAAATGCTAGGTTAAATTCTGTCTTTTTAATAGAAGATAGAGAATAGTTTAAAATGCATTTTTATATACTTGTCTACCTATGGCAAACTACAGCAGAACCACATTTTAATGACAGCATTGGTCTGTAATGCCAAAATGCTACACCATGTGGAGGGGCATAATCGAACGGGGGCGCCCATCCATAAGGGCGCCCATCTCTAATGACGGCCCCGTATAGCGGTGCACCTGACCATATTATTGAAACAAGATGGGCGGCCATCTTTCATTTCGACAATTCGGGCAGAGCTGGCCAAATCTCAACATTTGGGCTGCCCTTAGAGGTGGCCGCCATTGGTTTTCGCCGATAATGGAAAGTAATGGCGGCCATCTCAAAACCGGCCAAATACAAGCCATTTGGTCATGGGAGGAGCCAGCATTTGTAGTGCACTGGTCCCCCTCACATGCCAGGACACCAACCGGGCACCCTAGGGGGCACTGCAGTGGACTTCACAAATTGCTCCCAGGTGCATAGCTCCCTTACCTTGGGTGCTGAGCCCCCCCCCCCAAAAAAAAAAAAAAAAAACCACTCCCCACAACTGTACAACAGGTAAGGGGGGGGGGGGGGGTGGGCCTGGGTCCGCCTGCCTGAAGTGCACTGCAGTACCCACTAAAAACTGCTCCAGGGACCTGCATAGTGCTGTGATGGAGCTGGGTATGACATTTGAGGCTGGCAAAAAAATGTTTTTTTATTTTTTATTTTTGGGTGGGAAGGAGTTGGTGACCACTGGGGGAGTAAGGGGAGGTCATCCCCGATTCCCTCCAGTGATCATCTGGTCAGTTTGGGCACCTTTTCAAGGCTTGGTCGTGAACAAAAAGGGACCAAGTAAAGTCGGCCAAATGCTCACCAGGGCCGGCCTTCTTTTTTCCATTATCGGCCGAGGACGGCCATCTCTTAACCATGCCCCGTCCCACCTTCAATACACTGCCGACACGCCCCCTTGAACTTTGGCTGGCCCTGCGACGGAAAGCAGTTGAAGCCGGCCAAAATCGGCTTTTGATTATACCGATTTGGCCGGCCTTAGGAGAAGGCCGGCCATCTCCCAATTTGTGTCGGAAGATGGCCGCCCTTCTCCTTTGAAAATAAGCAGGATTGTCATTTCATGCTAGACAAATCTGCAAAGGAAACATTTTCAAATGAAACATCACAAGCTTATGAATGTCTTAATTTAGCGGGGAATTCATCAAGCAGCATTAGGGCCTTCGCATGGGCATTAGGGCATTAGTGTGCCTTAAGGGAATTAGATATAAAATGGACTTCTTAGCATTTATCATGTGTTAATTCCCTTAATGCATGTTAATGCTCTAATGCTGCTTGATGAATTCCCCCCTAATACCTCAACATATGATACTAGAGATACCTGATGATATTATGAGGTCCAATTTTGGAAGAGCCTCTAAAATTAATTGGTAGACCCTTAGGTTGTCTGTTATACTCTAGCTTATTTCAACAAATATAGATTTGTGATTCAGCTTGTGAATGGAAGAGAAGCCAAAATATCAAATGAAGAAATATATTGATAAATTAAGTAAACCACAAATATAAAGTGATAGCACATGCATGTGCTGAAAGATTGAACCAAGAATGAACCTTATCAATTCTGAAAAGCACACTTTATTGTAAACTACCAGAAGCAGAAAAGTGACTTATCATAGATGCCTTGTTATAAAATTCAACATGGCTTAAACGGGCAGGAGAGGCTCCTACTTGTTTAAATCAATGGCAATAGTCAGTACAAGTGCATACATTGCTAATCAGGCAAGTTAGATGCACAAAAGCATCTAACTTGTACAATTAGTATTGCCCAGTTAGCTATACGGATACGGCACTGAATATCAGCCATACCCGCATAACTAGGCATTGCCGATGACCTGGATATTCAGTGCCAGTACCCAGCTATTGACACAATCTTCTTAGGCTCATGAAAAATGTAGTACCAAAAAAACAAACAAAAGACACGTTACTGTAACTGAGGAAATTGCATTATCTTCCATTGCCTCAAGTACAAACTTAGAGTCCTTGGCGTCTTCTCCAGATCATTCCCAACAAGCGGGTATATGCCTTCAGAGATTGGATGTTCTGTTGGGTCCCAAGCACCTGAGGACATCATTACTGGGTGTCCCAGAACAAGCTACAGCCTCCTCTCCTCCTCTTTTGGAGGAGGAAGTCCTAGAGGAGGATGACTGGGGGACCTGGAGCCTGAGTCAGAGTTTCCACTGGGGGAGGATCTCTCTGTGGTCAGGCTCTTTCACAGGCAGGAATTACCCTGGCTAACCTCTCAGGTTCTTCAATATTTGGGTCTTGAGGAGGATCAACCTGCGGTCCCTTTCAAGGGAGATTCTCTTTTGAAGGGTACCCGCAAGCCACAATGGGGTTTTCCCCTTAATGAGGACCTTAGGGAGCTGGTTAAGGCACACTGGCAGAGACCAGATGATCTAATGTGGACGGTGAGAGCCATGGTTCATCTGTATCAACTTCCGGTGGCTAAGATGGAGCATTTTCAGTTGCCTAAGGTGGACACTTTAGTCACTGCGGTGATTAAGAAAATGGTGGTACTGGTAGAGGGCAGAGCCACCCTCAAGGACCCTCAAGATCAGTGCATGGAGGCTCTTCCCATGCGCTCATTTGAAGTGTCAGCCTTGGCTCTGCAGACAGCCATCTACAGTGGCTACTTGGCTCACGTCTGTTTTCGTTGGGCAGAGAACCTTCTGGATGTTGCAGGAGATTTGGCTGATGACCTGGCTAATTTGGAGATGGGTTCTGCCTTCTTAGTGGATACCCTGTACGAGTTACTCTGGAAAAGTTGGTGGAGAACTTGGGAGAGTCCAAGGTGTCATGATTTCCAGAGAAAAGATCACGTTCCAGGTCCCAGAGATCCTTTAAGGGCTGGGACCGCAACTCTCAGCATTCTCATCAGGGTCATTTTACTAGGTCCTTTCATGGTCGGTTTTGGTCCCAGTCCTTTCCGTCCTTTCTGGGCAGTTACCATGGGGGCTGGGATGGAACTCAGGGACCTTGCCATCCCTTTTCGCTCTGCGCAATGAGGCTGTGGAGGTCCTGGCTCTGGACCTTCCCATAGGAGGGTGCTTGCAGTTCTTCTTTCGGAGCTGGGCCTACATCAAGATGGGTCCTGGACGTCATTCAGTTTGGTTATCTTCTGGAGTTTCACCATCAACTGCTGAATCGGTTTGTTCTCTCACCATGCAGGGCAGCTCCAAAGGCAGCCTTTGTCAGGCAGACCTTGGACAGATTGCTGTTGTTGCAGGGGATTGTTCCAGTCCCTCCGGTCAAGCGAGGCATCTGAATATAACAGCTTGAGCTACTACTGAAAAGGTCTAAGCTAAATCCAAATTGCAGCTCCTGAAGTCTGTTGATATAGATGACCTTCACACTGTAAAAAAATTAATTCTTCATTGCTATTTCTGTGAGTTGAACCAAAAACACTGTCTCCCCCCCACCCCCCTTGATATTCAAAACCATTTAACCGGCGATATTCAGTGGGGGATGACTGGCTATCCCCCACTGAATGTTCCCGGTTAATGGCTAGGAGATAACTGTCTATATCATGTGATATAAATGGCTATTCCCGAATATGCAGCACATAGCTGGCTATTGTAATCAACCACATTGGGCCATGTAAATAGCTGGAATATCTTTGGCTGGTTTAAACTTAACTGGCTGTCTCTGAATATTAACTTAGCTGGTTAAGTTTAAACCTTTCAAAAATAAACTGGATATTCAATGCCGGTCAATGGAAGCAGCCCGGCATTGAATATCCGGGCTGACCACTGACCACAGGAGTTAGCTGGACTACCTCCCACAGTCTAAATATCAGCCCCAGTAGGTATTTGTAATGAACCTTTACAATTATTAAGGTAATATTCCAGTACTTAAAGAGTGCCATCCAACGGTACCACTGTATATAAAGATTGAACATCTAGAGTAACCAAATTTCTTGTTGACCCCAAAATTTAATATCTCTGATTTTATTTTAAAAAAGGAGTTGAAACTTTTATATATGAAAAATGTTTTACCAAAGGGTGTAGAAAACGGTCCACAAAAATTGACAATGGCTCTAATAATAAATTATGACTCACGACTATAGGTCTCCCTTTGTAGATGATTTAAAGTTTCATGAATTTTTGAAAGTATATGAAATACAGGGCATATTGAGAAATTGAAGCTCATGCACCATAAGAAAACCCTCATTTACTCCCTTTTGTGTAATCTTTTTAATCATTTGTTGTAGCTCTGGGGTAGGACTTACTGTCAACTCTGTGTAATAATTCCTATTCTTCAGCTGTCACATTGCCTCAGTTATATAATCAATTGTGTACATTAAGACTGTAGCTCTGTCTTTATCAGCCCTTTTTAATACTATATCAGAGTTTGATCGCAACTTCTTAAATACTTGACGTTCCTCTGATGAACAATTCCACTATTTTCTATAAGATTCCATTTCCTCAATATCCTTAAGGACCAGATGTTTAAATGCCTGTAAAATTGGGCCCATCTGTATTGGAGGGACCCAGATAAATTTTGGCCTTACTACCAATATATCCATCTCTGGGTTAGACTACTTATAGAAGATCTATTTTAGATGTAAAATTTTCAAGGTCAACTCTTATACAAAAGAGGTAATAGATTTATGTGGGTACAAATGATAAGCTTTTAGCTAAAACCTGTCTCTCTGTTAATTAGTGATATGATAAATTAATCACCATTTCATCCTTAGTTATATTTTCTTCTTTTTCTGCTGTCTGGTTTGAGATATGAATTCTGACAATCATTTCTGATAACGTCTCCGATATCCCCTTTTGGTTCATTCTCTTTCTAAAAAAACACCTGTTTTTCCATCTTCATCAGAGCTAGAATTTTTGTCACCAATTGATTCAGAAGAACCCTCAAATGCTCATTTCTTCTTTCCTACTTTTGATTTATCATCTTTATGTTTTCTTCTCCATGTATATACTCACTGTTAAGCATAATCTTCCTCATCCTTCTTAAGCATCCTCTATTTTTGTCTCTTTAATTCAGTTTGAAACTGTTCTAACTTGTTCTTAAACCTCAAACGTTTTTGATCAAACTTTTCTGTCTGTAGATCTAATTGTAGTTGTATGTCTATTTCTTCTAATTGGACCTTCATGGTTTCTGCATCTCCAGTGGTCCTCTATTATAAGAACTATTAAATCCAGGGAGCATTCGTTTAGAATAGAGTTCCTTTTATTCATAAACCATACATAATCTGGGAAAAGTCTGGGTTCCTTGATTATACGTAAACCTCTTGGTATATATTCATTTTTACAGTATTCAATAAGTGTAGCACCATATAGCTCTGCCAGAATCAACTGTTTCTATAATTTGACATATGCATTCCATTTATTGCTAGATGACTAAGTACTTACAATACATGCAATCTTTATAAATCACAAATCTGTCCACAATCTGCTCAGACTTCACCCCAGAGCACGCCTACACCAAACATACATACAAGTATGTGTACTTTTATATGTGGTGTCATTTTATTTGCATATATATTGGCACATACATCTGAAAATGACAATAAAAGTACCACCTGTCATAACTAACTTAATTTCTTATTAATGTGTGTATGGGCAGGACACAATAATCAAAGCTTTTACATGGGTGAAATCATGTTAATCTAAGGAAAAACACACCTTAGATATTGCTTCCTCAGTGAGGGAGTGTGTTCATTTTTAGGTACATAAAAAAATGGAGTGGAGTGGAGAATGTAGGTGGCTTGTTTGCTTTTTCCAGGGGTGCAGCGACTGGGTGACACGCAGTGAGGCTACTGATTGGTGAATTTAAGACAGGTCTTAGGAGATATTTCTTCACTCAGCATGTGGTTGGACTCTGGAGTTCCTTTCCAGGGAGTGTGGTGGGGGAGGGTGGCTTAGCATGGTTTAAAAAAGGGTTGGATGGGCTTGGGAAAATCCACTGCTTGTTTATTGGATGAGCAGCATGGGGTCTATTTTGCTGTTTTGGGATCTTGTCGGGTGCTTGTGGCCTAGGTTGGCCACTGTTGGAGGCGGGATGCTAGGCTTGGTGGACCTTTTCATTCTACTATGTATCTGTATTTGGAATTATAGGCATTTACATAAGAAACTAGAGAGACATGGGATCGGAGGTAGTGTTTTACTGTGGATTAAAAACTGGTTGAAAGATAGGAAACAGAAAGTAAGATTAAAAGGTCAATATTCACAATGGAGAAGGGTAGTTAGTGGGGTCCCTCAGGAATCTGTGTTCGGACCTCTGCTTTTTAACATATTCATAAATTACCTTGAGATGGAGGTAACTAGTGAGGTAATCAAATTTGCTGATGACACAAAGCTATTCAAAGTCGTCAACTCGCGGGAAGATTGTGAAAAACTACAAGATGACCTTACAAGACTGGGAGACTGGGCGTCTAAATGGCAGATGGCGTTTAATGTGAACAAGTGCATGTGGGAAAGAGGAACCCAAACTATAGGTACGTCATGCGAGGTTCAGCGTTAGGAGTCACGGACCAATAAAGGGATCTAGGTGTCATCATTGATGATACGTTGAAATCTTCTGCTCAATGTGCTGCTGCGGCTAGGAAAACAAATAGAATGTTGGGTATCATTAGGAAAGGGATGGAAAACAAAAATAAGGATATTATTCTGCTGTTGTATTGCTCCATGGTGCGACTGCACCTCGAGTATTGTGTTCAATTCTGGTCGCCGCACCTCAAAAAAGATATAGTGGAATTGGAAAAGGTGCAGAGAAGGATGACAAAGATGATACAGGGGATGAGACGACTTCCTTATGAGGAAAGGCTGAAGAGGCTGGGGCTCTTTAGCTTGGAGAAGAGGCGGCTGAGGGGAGATATTATAGAGGTCTATAAGATAATGAGTGGAATGGAACAGGTCGATGTGGAGCATCTGTTTACACTTTCCAAAAATACTAGGACAAGGGGGCATGCGATGAAGATGCAGTGTGGTAAATTTAAAACGAATCGGAGGAAACTTTTCTTCACTCAACGCGTAGTTGAACTCTGGAATTTGTTGCCAGAAAAAGTGATTAAGATGGTTAACTTAGCGGACTTCAAAAAAGGGTTGGACGGCTTCCTGGAGGAAACCGCCATAGAATGTTATTGAATGGACGTGGGAATAATCCACTATGTCTGGGATGGGCGGGACAAATTGCTTGTTCTTTTGGCCGCTGTCGGTGACAGGGTGCTGGGCTCAATGGACCCTTGGTCTGTCCCAGCATGGCAATGCTTATGTACTTATGTACTTATCATACTGGGACAGACCAAGGTCCATCAAGCCCAGCATTCTATTTCCAACAGTGGCCAATCCAGGTTACAAATACCTGGCAAGATCCAAAAACAGTATGATACATATTATGCTGCTTATCTTAGAAATAAGCAGTGGATTTTCCCCAACTCCATCTTAATAATGGCTTATGGACCTTTTTTTAGGAAGTTATCCAAACCTTTTTTTAAATCCCGCTAAGCTAACTGCTTACTAACTGCGTTAGGGTTTCTTAGAAGCTGTTTTGGAAACCATTTGCTAAATAAACACTGGGGTAAATATTCAGGCACTGACAGCAATTTTTATGCTGCCACTGGTTTTATGCCCCAATATTCAGTGCTGGGCCATGTCCAAGCACAAACATTGAATATATGGGTATGTGTGGATGACGCACCAGTTTTATAGAATCCACTTCCATTTTAATCAGTTTAATGTAAAAAGGTTTTTTGTTTTGTTTTTAAAAGGTCAATGGGACGGGGCACTGACTGGTGGTAGCACTGGCTTGATGATCTGTAAAATATTTTTGAATGAATGGTGTATCTGTAGTTTTGGATGGTATGTTTGATTGGTGAATGTTCTTTACTATCAATTATGGTGTTCTTTTCCTTTTTTATGATATTTGTAAACTACTCTAATTTTATATTAAAAGGGTAGTATATCAAATCTTTTAAACTATTAAACAGGGACAGCAGGGCCGGTCCTAGGGTCTTTGGTGCCCCCCTGCAGACTATCAGTTCTCCCCCCCCCCCCCCCCCCCCCCCCCCATCTAGCATCTCCTTTCTCTCTTCTCCCTCCCTCTTCTCCCACCCTGCCCCCTTTTTCAGCCCAGTGCCTTAAAAGTTGAAGAACAAGTTGAAGAACTGCAGGCAGAGGGAGCACAAGATGCAAAGGAAATAGGAGCTGAAAGAGATGGAGTCATAGGCGGTCGGTGGCCCAACTGTTTGGGGAAGCTAAAGGGGGCGGGGTCAGGGGCGGAGTTTACATTCATAATTGTCTAACACACAGAAAAAAAGGTAAAAATAAAATAGTCACAATTAATACCTTTTATTAAATTTAGATATTAGATATGTATCATATGTCAAAGAATAAAGTGGTTGCTCAAAGCATATACTAACCACAATCGCTCAACTGGAAAACACTATGCACAACTTTGTGCAAAAACACACTCAGAACCTTATTGTACCATAAATATTACACTGTGCAGCCCCTAATACACCAATATACCACCCAAACGGACAACATCACAGACGTCAACAATATGAAACAAGGGATCATATCACAATTCTCATGTACGGCCACAAAACATCCTTTTAGGGTGGATAGTATTCACAATTAGCTCCTTCTATTAACGACCAGATAGAGATAATTTTCAAATTTCAGTTTTGGCACAGTATAAGTCATCACAAACAAAATATAAGAAAACCAAAAGCATTAGGGGCTTAGAGCCCATTTAGTTATGTTTAAACAAAAGTGATCTGCATGAAACAAAATATGTATTTTTTTATTTTGACTTATAATATAAAACCTGCCTCAGAGTCAGCACCTCTCCTGAAATCCAATTTAGGTCTGGGAACACTAGTATTCAAGCTCAACAGCTACACTGGGTGGATTAGTATTCACAACAATGAGCTCCTTCAGAGTCAGCAACTACCTCTCCTGAAATCGTGCCACAATTTCCTTTTCTGGTTTGGGAAGGAAGTGGGAACACCTCAGACAGCCATTCTTAGCCAGCCTTGAGCCTTCCCTACTCAGTAATGGCCCCGCCCGTGTGTTCCCGCCTTTGCAGGAAGTTGCATCATGACAGGTCGGGAGCCCTGGTAGGGAAGGCTGGCTCTGACTGGCTGAGGCGAAGCAGATGACGATGATCGCTATTCACTACAGTACCGCTAGCAATTAAGGCGGGACTCGGGAGCACTCAGCAGGACTCGATCATGCAGCGCATCCCTGAAAGCTGAAGTGAGTGTGAGAGTGTGCGTTGGCACGGGGGAGGGAAAGAGGAGAAACCACGGTGGGGCGCAAGCAGCAAGAACGGAAAAGAACAAAGACGGCAATGGTCGGAGAATGAGAAACTGCGGATCCAGGAGCCATCCTGCTGCTGTTTGTAACTTGTGGCTGGGGAGGCTTAGCCTCCCCAAGTCTCTTATACCGGGCGCCTATGGATGGAGTGCATCTTTGGGGGATTGCTGAACAAATAGAAGGTTTACAACCACTTAGCTTTTCGTGCTTTCATGTTCACAAAATTAGCAGATAGGATAGGGACTGCCTAGGCTGGCCACGCCACCCACATGCACAGGAGGAGCAACTCGCAAGCGGACTGAGCGGAGGGAAACCATTTGCGCTGCAGCCTTCTGCCTGCTCCACCACGGTGCTGAACACTGAGTCTGTCCGGTTCAGTCAGTGGTGTGCTGGTAAATGTGCAACAACAGGCTCTCTCCCCGATCCACCTCTGCCCCCCATCCACCTCTGCGCCCCTGTGCCCCCCCCCCCAAAAAAATTGCAAAGCTGGCTATAGCCGGGGGGGGGGGGGGGGGGGGCAATGCATTACTCTCTCCAGAAAAAAAAATTTAAATGCTCCCAGGTTCCAATCTAATTCATGTTTAATGTGGGATAAAATGCCATAAATAAGTAAATAAATATACACTTTTAACATTTTTTTTTTTTACATTTGTACCCGTGCTTTCCCACTCATGGCAGGCTCAATGCGGCTTACATATTGTATACAGGTACTTATTTGTACCTGGGGCAATGGAGGGTTAAGTGACTTGCCCAGAATCACAAGGAGCTGCCTGTGTCTGAAGTGGGAATTGCACTCAGTTCCTCAGGACCAAAGTCCACCACCCTAACCACTAGGCCACTTCTCCACAGCTCTTGAGCACCTGATTCTCAAAGTGGACATATTCCAAACACTATAATGAAAATAAAGTGATTTTTTTCTACCTTTGTTGTCTGGTGACTTTGTTTTTCTGATCATGCTGGCTCAGTACCTGATTCTGCTGTCTGACCTCTTAACTCTGTTTCCAGGGCTTCCTTTCCATTTATTTCTTTACTTTCCTTCTTTCTTCTTCATTTCTTGCCTTACATCCGTAAGTAAAAGCTGGGTCCTCTGCAGACTTGACTGTCCAGTGGATCCAGCTTCTTCCTATTTTCTCCATCCATGTGTAGGTTTTCTACCTTTCCCCTCATCTCATCTCCTTCCTCTCTCTTCCCTCCCCTCCATCCATGTCGAGCATTTCTTCTCTCTCCCTTCCTCTCCATCCACGTGTATCTCCTTCCTCTGTCTTTCCTCCCCTCCATCTGTGTCCAGAATTTCTCCCATTCATCCATGTACATCTCTTTCCTGTCTTCCCTTCCCTTCCCTCCATCCATGTCCAACATTTCTCCTCTCTCCCTGCCCTTCCCTCCATCCATGTCCAGCAACCCTCCTCTCTCCCCTGCCCTCCCTTCCATCCACCCATGTCCAGCAACCCTCCTCTCTTCCCTGCCCTCCCCTCTATCACTCATGTCCCGCAACCCTCCTCTCCCCTGCCCTTCATGCATATCCAGCATTTCTCTTCTCTCCCTTGTCCCCCCTCCATCCATACCCAGCGATTCTCTTCTCTCCCTGGGCCCTGCCCCTCCATCCATCCATCCATCCATACCCAGCGATTCTCCTCTGTCCCCTCCCCTGCCCTCCCACTCCCATCCATGTCCAGCGATTCTCCTTCGCCCCCATCCCCCTCCCATTTATGGCCACCTGCCTGCCCTCATCTCCGACTCCCCCCAACATCTCCCTTTTCCCTCCTGCCACCCTGCGTGGTTTGTCTTTTTTAATTTACCTCCGTCCCAGCGGCCGCATCATTTCAAAGCCCTGCCTGTCTCTAGCCTTCCCTCCCTTCGTGAGTTTGTTCTGTCAGAGTCCCGCCCTCGAGGAAAGAGGAAATGACGTCAGAAGGCGGGACTCTGAGGGAACGAACTCATGAAGGGAGGGAAGGCTAGAGACGGGCAGGGCTTTGAAATGACGCGGCTGCTGGGACGGAGGTAAATTAAAGATTTAAACCCCCAAGGGTGGCGCGGTATGTCGGTGCAGTGCCACAGTGGCACCCTTGAAGGCAGGCGCCCCCCTGCAGTGCTTACCCCAATTAACCGGCCTTGAGGGACAGATCAGAAGAGTGAAAATATTCACAGGGCTTTCATTTTCTAATTGCCATGTGTACTTTGTGATGTCTACTTTGCACATGTTCCCATGCTGGTGCAAAGTAAATGTTATGGGTGCCAGTTCCATAGGAAGTATGAAAATAGTCTGGGAGGGAAAATTTAGAGGTGAGACAGAAGTCAGTTGATAACTGTGCAAAATATTAAGTTCCGCTTCTACTGTAATATGATACTTTTTTTTTTTTTACACAAGAGACATATAGAAAGAGAGAAAGAGAGCTGTCTATGCTGCAGGCCCCAATTCTTTCTTATATTGAAGGTGAATGTTGACCTTTAGCAAAGAGATAAGAGAAACAGGGCAGTGTGTGCAAGGGGATAATATTGGCAGACACCCAGTGCAGTCCAAACCAGTGAGGCAACTTGTTTAAAACTCTCCTCTGGAGTTGTAAACAGTGGGTAGTACATGCATGACAAAGCATTGTCTACTTTTGTGACACTGCTTCATAAATAACTTGGGAAAGAATGCCTCTGGGTGCCAATATTTGTCACACATAAATATTTGCAATAGTTGCTAAGGGTAATTTAGTGAGATGAGGAACGGTAAACTTTGAAGGCCATATGAAGATTAGGAGGTTACCTCCTCCAACAAGAATGAAAATAGTGAAAGTGCTTCATGGGGCCTTTTTACGAAGGTACAGGAGGTCCTATATGCAGATAGTGTGTGCCAAATTGGCACTACTACTGGGCTAGTGCATGCACCCAGTGGTAATTCTTTTTTTTTTTTTTTTTTTTGTTACATTTGTAGCACAAATTTTGTACCCCATGCTTTTCCACTCATGGCAGGCTCAATGCAGCTTACATGGGGCAATGGAGGGTTAAGTGACTTGCCCAGAGTCACAAGGAGCTGCCTGTGCCTGAAGTGGGAATTGAACTCAGTTCCTCAGGCCCAAAGTCCACCACCCTAACCACTAGGCCACTCCTCCACTTCAATTCTGAGTTTGGCACGCGCTGAATCCCGCAGTAGAAAATAATTTTCTATTTTCTACCACACGGGGTGTTCCCAGCGCTAATCAGTAGTTTGCGCTCGCTGTGTGGTTACCACGTGGGTAATGCATGAGTCCTTACTGCTAGGTCAATGGCTGGCAGAAAGGGCTCAGGCCATAAAAAAGCACATACTAATTTTAATTTCAGCACACATCCATTTCCCCACCCATTAAAAAAAGCTTTTTTTTCCCATTCGCGGTAAAAAAAATGGCCCTGCGCGCACTCAAAATATGCATCCATACTACCACAGGCCATTTTTTACTGCAGTTTAGGAAAAGGACCCCTATATGCTGTCTCACATACAACAGTGTTATTTCCATAAAAACTGCTGCTTTGCTTATCAGTGCAGCGGAAGGCAATTACAATAGAAAAATGTAATAAACTTTGAACAAGAAGTTACACTCAGAACAAGATGGATACAGGTCTACCCTCACACTTAGGCATGGAAAAATCCACCCTTGCCAGAGTTCTGGAAATCTGGCCTGCATAGGATGCAAACAAAAAAGTTGTTAGGTCAAAAGACGGATACGCACACAGACAGACAGACACTGATTTCATAAGCCTTCTTTTCCTTCAGCAAGTAGGCTTATTGCTGTCTGACTTTTATACTTTTAAGATTTTGTATTACATATGAGTTTTTAATCCAGTTAATGTAGAGAATCATTTTGCTGATTAGTGATCTTACTGAAGGAAGTATATTGAACTATATTCAGAAGGATTTATGCAAAAACGAGTTACAAAAAAACTTGAAAATTGTGCTTCCGCCCAGTGGCGTAGCTAGGGGGGGTGCCATGGGAGCAGCTGCTCCCCCAAATGGAGTTCTGCCGGTGTCTATTTTTTTCTCAACGTGTTGCATTGAAAATGTGCACCGGAGGAAGTCCACTCTCGCGCCACTTTCGCTCCCCCCGTGCCGTCAACCTGGCTCCGCTTCTGCTTCCGCCCTGCCCTCACCCCGCACCTCAAAGTACATGTGTTGTTCCCAACACGCTTACTCTTAACCACTTGTCAATACAGGTGAGGACAAATCTGGAGCATCAACAGTACACATGAAGATGATCAGTTGAAATCTTCACATGTACTTCACTGACATACTTTACATCTTTTTCTATGGCAAATTACCAGCTCTGTGGGGAGTTTCAAAATTGCCCTCTTAGCTGAGTAAAAGGGATTTTTGAAAATTGTCCACCCTGTGTGTGAGTAAAAGAATGCATGTTGTTTTTTTGCATTTTAGCAGAAGCATTCCTGGGGTGATATGAGGCCAGTGGAGGTGACATTACGCATAGTTTTGGTCCAATAATGTAGCCTCAGGAAAAGCATATGCAAAACTATGTGGGTACATTGTGTGGGCTGCTCATATACCTGCCCACACATTTTGAAAATTGCACCAAAGGACATAATTTTATTTTCCAATGTAAAACATGTTTTGCACGTGGAAATGGCTCTTTAAAAATTATCTAGGGGTATACACACATACAAAGTAGGTGCCTATTTTTATGCAGTTTGAGTATAGATGTACTTAGGTGAGTCTGGTAGTGTGGGCAGAGCTAGGTCACAGTTGTAATGTAAGCATGCACTGTATAAAATGCATGCAGATGTGGATTTATGTACTATAGGGAATGACTGTAGGAGCCTAATTTATGTGGCGGGGCATTTTCGATATGACGTCTAAGTCTGACAACGTCCAAAATCCGAATAGGAAAGAAGGTCATTTTCAAAAAAGAAAAATGTCTATCTTTTGTTTTCAAAAATAATGTTCTGAACAACGTTTTGTGATTTGGATGTTTTGTTTTTTGGTCCATTTTTGGAAAAAAAAAAAACGTCCAAGTGCAAAACGCACAAAATCAAGCCATTGGGATGTAGGAGGAGCCAGCATTTTTAGTAGACTGGTCCCCCTGACATACCAGGACAGCAAAAGGGCACCCTAGGGGGCACTGCAGTGCACTTCATAAACTGCTCCCAGGTACACATCTCACCATTACCTTGTGTGCTGAGCCCCCCAAAACTCACCCAAAACCCACTACCCCTAACTGTACACCACTACCATAGCCCTTATGGGTGAAGGTGACACCTATATGTGGGTACAGTGGGTTTCTGGTGAGTTTTGGAGGGCTCACAGTTTCCTCCACAAGTGTAACAGGTAGGTGGAGGTAGGAACCTGGGTCCACCTGTCTACAGTGCACTGCATCCAACACTAGGGACCTACATGCTGTTTTAATGGACCTGAGTATAACATCTGAGGCTGGCATAGAGGTTGGTAAATAATGTTTTTCATCACATTTTTGGGGGGTGGGAGGAGGTTAGTGACCACTGGGAGAATAAGGGGAGGTCATTTCTGATTCCCTCCAGTGGTCATCTGGTTATTTCGGGCACCTTTTTGTTCCTTATTCGTAATAAAAACAGGTCTAGCTCAAAACTACGTTTTAGTCCTGGACGTTTTTGTTTTGTTCCATTATGGCTGAAAAACGTCTAAGTCTTAGGAACGCCCAAATTCTGCCCTGAACACGCCCCTGGCACTCCCCCTTGAGATTTAGACACACTTCTGGCAGACCTCAGAGAAAAACGTCTAAAAATAGGTTTCAAAAATACTGATTTGGACGTTTTTTTGTGAGAAAAACGTTGAAATGCAGACATGCAACATTTTGGATATTTTTCCCTTTTGAAAATGAGCCCGAAAGTCACATAGGTGCCTATCAGGCTTATTCTCGAAAGAGAAGGGTGCCCATCTTCCGACACAAATCGGGAGATGGGCGGCCCTCTCTCAGGGTCGCCCAAATCGGCATAATCGAAAGCCGATTTTGGGTGTCCTCAACTGCTTCCCGTCGCAGGGATGACCAAAGTTCACAGGGGCGTGTCGGCACAGTAGCGAAGGTGGGACTGGGGCATGATTAGGAGATGGGCGTCCTCGGCCGATAATGGAAAAAAGAAGGGCGTCCCTGACGAGCACTTGGCCGACTTTACTTGGTCCATTTTTTCTTGTGATCAAGCTGTGAAAAAGTGCCTGGACTGACCAGATGACCACCAGAGAGAATCGGGGATGAGCTCCCCTTACTCCCCCAGTGGTCACCAATCCCCTACCACCCTAAAAAAAAAAACTTTAAAAAAAAATGTTTTGCTAGCCTCTATGCCAGCCTGAAATGTCATACCGAGCTCCATGACAGCAGTATGCAGGTACCTGGAGGAATTTTAGTGGGTGCAGTGCACTTCAGCCAAGCGGACCCAGGCCCATCCCCCCTCCTACCTGTTACACTTGTGGTGGTAAATGTGAGCCCTCCAAAACCCACCCGAAACCCACTGTACCCACATGTAGGTACTCCCTTTCACCCCTTAGGGCTATGGTAGTGGTGTACAGTTGTGGGGAGTGGGTTTGGGGGGGGGGTTGGGGGGCTCAGCACCCAAGGTCAGGGAGCTATGCACCTGGGAGCAATTTGTGAAGCCCCTAGGGTGCCCGGTTGGTGTCCTGGCATGTCAGGGGGACCAGTGCACTACAAATTCTGGCTCCTTCCATGACCAAAGGGCTTGGACTTCGTCGTTTTTGAGATGGGCGTCCTCAGTTTCCATTATGGCTGAAAACCGGGGACGACCATCTCTAAGGTCGACCATCTGAACATTTAGGTCGACCATCTCTAAGGTCGACCTAAATGTTGAGATTTGGGCGTCCCCGACCGTATTATCGAAACGAAAGATGGATGCCTATCTTGTTTTGATAATACGGGTTTCCCCGCCCCTTCGCGGGGCCGTCCTGCGAGGATGCCCTCATGAAAACTTGGGCGCCCCTTTCGATTATGCCCCTCAACGTTGCCTTTTTAAAATAGGCATGAAATAGTACTATGTTGAAAGAGTAGGTGCCAGGTTGTGAATTTAGCCCTCTAATACATAAGGTAGAAAAATTGAGCAGCATCACTCAGCAGCTTCCATTTATATGCGCTGGTACTCATAAGTGAAATATTTACCTGATGTAAAGCAATATTTATATGAGGCACCAATTATCAAGGGAAGCCACAAAAGGTTATTGTCAGGCTTCTACAGCACAGTTCAAGTCACTCATGCATAATTCCAGGCCTGGCTCTAATTAGGACACTCAGGTCTGAGTCTTCACAAATAAAGAAATGAACTCTTTACCTTTGCAGTCTTCTATTCCTTCTCTTGTAACCCCTGGGTAATTATGCTTTACCTCAGGTTCAAACCTTGGAAACACGGTCACTTCTTGCTTCTATGGGGCTTCCCCACAGGTACTGCAGCCCAGCCAACACCTTGGGATGATTCCTTTGCTCCCAGTCCTCTTGAAGACCTCTTCCCTCAGGGCCTCCCAGAACTACTCAACTCCAGGGCATTTAACCTGGGCCCTACCATCTTGCCTCAACCTCTGACATGGCAGGGTAGCATCACCTGCCGTAAGGTAGCTTAACTGAAGCATCAGTGAGAGAGTGTTTTCAAGGACACCTGCCACTATACTACTCACTCCCTCACATTGCTTTTTATTAATATTTATTTAAATACAAAAACAATACACAAGGGATCAATTCAAGACCATTAAACCCTTCAATTTCTCATATTAAGCCCTGGCCAAAATGAGCACTTTGCAAAATGTTTATTTATTTATTTGTACCCCACATTTTCCCACCTATTTGCAGGCTCAATGTGGCTTACATAGTACTGTCAAAGGCGTTTGCCCAGTCGGTGGATAACAAATACAAAGTTGTATAGTGATCGTATAAGATATAAGTGGAGCGTTGGAATGGATGAAGATTGCATGATGTCCTGTTCGATCATAGTCATGCTGTTTTGGTAGGTGAAGAGGGTTACGTGGGGTCGTTGGGGTAAGCCTTTTTTTAGTGATTTCCTGAAGTTCAAGTGGTCGTGGATTGTTTTCACAGCTTTTGGGAGCCCATTCCATAGTTGTGCGCTTATGTAGGAGAAGCCGGCTGCGTAAGTTGTTTTGTATTTCAGTCCTTTGCAATTTGGGTAGTGTAGGTTTAGGTAGGATCTTGACGATCTGACTTTGTTTCTTATTGGTAAGTCTATAAGGTCTGTCATGTGTCCTGGGACTACGTCGTACATGATTTTGTGGACTAAGGTGCAGATTTTGAAGATGATCCGTTCTTTGATTGGGAGCCAATGCAACTTTTCTCGGAGGGGTTTGGCACTATCGAAGCATGTTTTGCTGAATATCAGCCTGGCTGCTGTATTTTTGGTGCTCTGGAGTTTTTTTATGAGTTGTTCTTTGCAGCCCACGTAGATTCCATTGCAATAATCTGCTTGGCTTAGGACTATTGATTGTATTAGGTATTGAAAAGTTGCTCTTGGGAAGAAAGGTTTTAATCGTTTGAGCTTCCACTTTGAATAGAACATTTTCTTTGTTACAGAGTTTACTTGGCTCTCGAGGGTAAGGTTGCGATCGAGGGTGACACCGAGTATTTTCAAACTGTCCGAGGTAGGAAGGGTACGTCATGGAGTATTTATGGTTGTGGATTTGTATTTGTTATATGGAGAGGAGAGGATGAGGCAATGTGTTTTTTTGGTGTTCAGTTTCAGTTGGAATGAGTTTGCCCAGGAGTCCATGATGTTCAGACTATCATTGATTTTGTTGGTTATTTCTGTCAGATCATGTCTGAAGGGGATGTATATTGTAACATCATCCGAGTAAATGAATGGGTTAAGGCCTCGGTTGGATAAGGACTTTGCCAGTGGAATCATCATCATGTTGAAGAGTATTGGTGATAATGGTGATCCTTGAGGTACTCCGCAGACTGCTTTCCACGGTGGTGATATGTTTGACTTTGATTTTATTTGATAAGTTCTGGTGGTTAGAAAGCCTTTGATCCAGTTAAGTACATTTCCTTCAATCCCAAAGTGGCCTAGTATTCGTAGTAGTATGTTGTGGTTTACCATGTCGAATGCGCTCGACATGTCGAACTGGAGGAGAAGTATGCTTTTGCCTGTAGCAATCTCCTGCTTGAATTTGGCCAGGAGAGTGACTTGGACAGTTTCGGTGCTATGGTGGGATCGGAATCCTGATTGTGAATTATGTAGTATTGAGAACTTGTCCAGGTATTCTGTAAAATGCAGCAGAAAAACAAATGCAGTAAACAATGTGTCTTAAATCCGCTCCATGAAACCTTCACAACAAATGCAAGAGCGGAAAGCAATTCTATATAGTAAACAATGCCGTATAGGCATTGCTTTCTGCTCTTACACTTGTTGTGAAGATTTCATGGAGTAGATTTAAGACACTTTCCCTGGTAGTGTAGTGTAGGGTGCAGGAGCAGTCCCCCTCTATTCCTGTCCCTTCTGGTAATGAGATTCAAAATGGCAGCTCTGACTCGTAGTTTTATTTTCTGGGGATCTGCAACAGGGAGGTTATATAGTAGAAGGTCTGCATCAGGAGAGCTGGGTGAGCAGGTGCCATGAGGGGATTTTTTTTAATTGCTATGGGCGGGGTTGAATGCTTGTGTTACATGTATCATCAAATTAAATAGACCTATAACTCACAGGTGTGGGGATTTAATTCAAACTACATAATAACAATATCCCAAACACTCCTTCATTTCAAATGTCCATATAGAAATGTCCCAATGCTTCACCCTCATAGATTAACAAACGGGGATCTTCAGATTTACAACTCTTCCACCATCCGGAAACTTCGTCTCCGTAAATATTATTGGTGTTGCTTACATCCTCATTGATCAACCTGTACAACTTTTTATCTTTCCTTTTCATTTCTTCATTATATCATTATGCTTTTAATTCCCATATACTTCTAAATAATTCTATATCAAACAATAACTTGGTTTTACTAAAACTTAGTTTTATAACTGTAGTTCAGCAGCATTTTTCCTCCCAGAGCAAACCTCCGCCGACATGTACCCACATGTAGGTACCCCCTTTCACCCCTTAGGGCTATGGTAGTGGTGTACAGTTGTGGGGAGTGGGTTTTGGGGGAGGGGGTTGGGTGCTCAGCACCCGTGGTAAGGGAGCTATGCATGTGGGAGCGTTGTCTGAAGTCCACCGCACTGACCTCTAGGGTGCCCAGTTGGTGTCCTGGCATGTCAGGGGGGCGAGTATACAACGAATCGTGGCCCCTCCCACGACCAAATGGCTCGAATTAGGACGTTTTTGAGCTGGCTGGTTTTAGTTTCCATTATCGGTAAAAAAAAAAAAAAACGCCCAGCTCAGAAATGAGCAAATCCATGGCATTTGGTCCGTACAAACCGTATTTTCGAAACAAAAAAAAGACATCCATTTTTTTTTAAAATACAGTCTGTCCCTCCTCTTCATGTACCCGTTTTCGGACATAGACGCCCATGGAGATAGGCGTTCGCGTTCGATTATGCCCCTCCACATAAACTAAAAGACATTTTTATATTAGGCTAATATCCTTAATACTGTAGCAAGTTTTAAATTATTGAAAAACTCAAAACTACTAAGATGGAGTCAGCAGTCCAGCAGCTGAAAAACGTCCATTTTTTCGAAAATACGGTCTGTCCCGCCTCTTCACATACCTGTTTTTGGACATAGATGCCCATGGAGATAGGCGTTCGCATTCGATTATGCCCCTCCACATAAACTAAAAGACATTTTATATTAGGCTAATATCCTTAATACTGTAGCAAGTTTTAAATTATTGAAAAACTCAAGACTACTAAGATGGAGTCAGCAGTCCAGCAGCGAGAGGGGTGCTATCCAGTCTTTTGCATTGAGTATCACATGTATGATTATCTCCCAGTTGGTGAGATGTCATATGTGTGTGCCAGATGCAAAGAGCTCCTAGCTCTCAGAGAACGTGTCCGTTCTCTTGAGACTACAGTAGCAGACTTGGTGGAGCTGAGGGAGACAGAGAGGTACAAAGAGGAGACCTACAGGGATGTTGTAGAGAAGTCCCACCTCTAGTCTGGTAGCCCCTGTGCTACCTTGGAGGAGGGAGGTCTCCTAGAAGGAGAGCATCACCCTGGTGAAGTAGGAAGTATTCCTGTAGCCAGGGCCTGCCCACCAGGGGATGTATTTTCCTCGCGCACCAAGGGTATGTCTCCAAGTGCTGCCCAGGAGGGAAGGGCTAGGACAGCTGTTGTAGTTGGTGATTTGATCATTAGGCATATACATAGCTGGGTGGCTGGTAGACGTGAGGATCACCTGGTGACTTGCCTGCCTGGTGCAAAGATGGCGGACCTCACGCGTCATCTACATAGGATTTTAGATAGTGCTGGGGATGAGCCAGCTGTCTTGGTACATGTGGGTACCAATGACATAGGAAAATGTGGGAGAGAGGTTCTGGAAGCCTTATTTAGGCTCTTATGTAGAAAGCTAAAAATCCAGAACCTCTAGGGTAGCATTTTCTGAAGTGCTAACCGTTCCACATGCAGGGACCAAGAGACAGGCAGAGCTCCGGAGTCTCAATGTGTGGATGAGACGATGGTGTAGGGAGGAGGATTTTAGATTTCTATGGAACTGACAACATTCTGGGGAAGGGGGAACCTATTCCAAAAGGATGGGCTCCACCTTAACCAGGGTGGGACCAGGCTGCTGGCATCGGCATTTAAAAAGGAGATAGAGCAGCTTGTAAACTAGAAACTGAGGGAAGGCCGACAGCCACGCAAAAGTGCATGGTTCGGGATAAGGTATCTTTCAAAGATATCACCAAAACAGGGAAGATAGGGTATCCCGATAGTGAGGTTGCAAAAGAGACTGTAGTAGATCAGGTGTCCTTAAATAAAAATAAAAATCAGACAAAAGATTGCAAATTAATATTGTCAAGTACTGAGCATGATGTAAATAGGAACAAACATAGTTTGAAATATCTATATGTGAATGCCAGATGCCTAAGAAATAAGATGGGAGAGTTAGAATGTATTGCACTAAATGAAAAATTAGATATAATAGGCATCTCTGACCCCTGGTGGAAGGATGATAACCAATGGGACACTGTCATATCGGGTACAAATTATATCGTAGTGATAGGGTGGATCGAATTGGTAGAGGGGTAGCATTGTATGTTAAGGAGAGCCTTGAATCAAATAGATTGAAAATTTTGCAGGAAACAAAACACATCTTGGAATCCCTATGGACTGAAATTCCATGTGTAAAGGGGAAAAAGGATAGCGATAGGAGTGTACTACTGTCCCCCTGGCCAGGATGAACAGATGGATGTAGAAATGTTAAAGGAAATTAGGGAAGCAAACAAACTGGGCAACACAAAAATAATGGGTGATTTCAATTACCCCGATATTGACTGGGTAAAAGTAACATCGGGGCATGCTAGGGACGTAAAATTCCTTGACGAAATCAAGGACAGCTTTATGGAGCAGCTGGTACAGGAGCCGAAGAGAGAAGGAAAAATTCTAGACCTAGTCCTTACTGGAGCACATGATCTGATGCGGGAGGTAATGGTGCTGGGGCCGCTTGATAACAGTGATCATAATATGATCAAATTTAATATTAGCTTTGAAGTAAGTATACACAGGAAATCCAATACAATAGCATTTAACTTTAAGAAAAGGAAACTATGATAAAATGAGAAGAATGGTGAAAAAAAAAACTTAGAGGAGTGGCTTCAAGAGTCAAAAATTTCCATCAGGCATGGATGCTGTTCAAAAACACCATCTTGGAAACCCAGGCCAAATATATTCCGCGTAATAAAAAAGGAGGATGGCAGACCAAACGACAGCCGGCATGGTTAAAAAGTGAAGTGAAAGAAGCTATTAGATTTAAAAGAAAATCCTTCAGAAAATGGAAGAAGGAACTGACTGAAAATAATTTAAAAAAACAGCATAAAGAATGTCAAGTCAAATGCAAAGCGCTGATAACATAGTAATGTGGAGGGGGATAATCGAACGGGGGTGCCCATCTCTAAGGATGGCCCCGTAAAGGGGTGGGGCAACCCGTATTATCGAAACAAGATGGACATCCATCTTTTGTTTCGATAATACGGTCGGGGACGCCCAAATCATGAAATTTAGGTCAACCTTAGAGATGGTCGTCCCCAGTTTTCGGCAATAATGGAAAGCGAGGACGCCCATTTCAGAAACGACCAAATCCAAGCTATTTGGTCATGGGAGGAGCCAGCATTTGTAGTGTACTTGTTCCACTAACTGAATTGAAAAAGCCCTTCCCTTACCGATCCGGAAAGGAGCGGGCATGCAGAAAATGGAAGAAGGAACCGACTGAAAATAATAAGAAACGGCATATGGAATGTCAAGTCAAATGCAAAGCGCTGGTAAGGAAAGCTAAGAGGGGCGTCGAAAAAAAGATTGTGTTGGAGGCAAAAACACAGGCATATTTTCAAAGCACTTTGGGAGGCTAAGTTCCATAGGTTTCTATGGAACTTTGGGAGGCTAAGTGCTTTGAAAATGAGCCTGATAGTAAAAATTTTTTTAGGTATATTAAAAGCAGGAAGCCGGAAAACAATCGGTTGGACCGCTAGATGACTGAGGGGTAAAAGGGGCGATCAGGGAAGACAAAGCCGTAGTGGAGAGATTAAATGAATTATTTGCTCCGGTTTTCACAGAGGAAGATTTGGGAGAGATACTGGTGCCAGAAATGGTATTCAAAGCTGACGAGTCGGAGAAAACGAATTAAATCTCTATAGACCTAGAGGATGTATTGGGGCAATTTGACAAATTGAAGAGTATCAAATCTCCTGGACCGGATGGTATTCATCCCAGAGTACTGATAGAACTGAAAAATGAACTTATGGAACTATTGTTAGTAATATGTAATTTATCCTTAAAATCGAGCATGGTACCGGAATACTGGAGGGTGGCCAATGTAACGCCGATTTTTAAAAAATGTTCCAGGGGAGATCCGGGAAATTATAGACCGGTGAGTCTTAACGTCGGTGCTGGGGAAAATGGTAGAGACTATTATAAACAACAAAATTTCAGAGCATATTCAAAAGCATGGATTAATGAGACAAAGCCTGTGAGCCTGTATTCCCATCAGAACTGCTGAGCTCACACTCTCACTGTAAGCCTGCACTTACTTTAGAACTGTTAAACTCTCACTTTTACAGCAGTCTACAATCTTATTAGAGCTGCTGAGCTTCAACCTTTATTGTAGCCTGCTCTTGGGGAAGGCTTTCCTCAGCCATCATCTTTCACAACATAATTTCAAACCAGGCAGATGGTTGGTGATACCAGAAAGCACCTCCCATAATAGGCAGCTTGCTTCTGAGGCTCTACCAACCTGCTAACTAACTAAAATAACCTCTATCTGTTGAATCTGAATTCTAAGCTAATAAGGGATCACTGCCCACCTCAGACTGTTTTATATACTGATTTATTTACACAGCTCATATCTGTTTACCAATATTAACCATACTGTTACATATTACTGTGTATGTAAGTTCATATATGCTTTATATTTAATAGATACTGATTTGTATAGATAGTATATAACTGTATGCTAATACTGTCTGTTTTGATCTGTATACACAGTATATAATTTTATACTCACTTTGTCTTCTCGTTCCATTTTCCCAATCCTTTGGCCTTTTTATTCCTCCACATCCTTCACATCCACCTCATCCAGACTATCAAGACAATCACACCCTCATCTCACTCGAAGTGACACTTGTCCATCCATTCCTGTAATTCTACTCTCCTGTGCCTCACCCCCACCTAATTAACAAATTACCCCTACCTTTTCTATGATTTTCTTAAAAATACTCATTGTCATTCATTCCCTTGCTCTTATCCATGCAACCTCCAAAGCCCTACCTTCGGAAATCAACATCATGCCAGTTCTTCATTACCACAAAAGAACAACCAAGATAATCACTTCTTCACGAAGTGCCCACAACCATAAAAATCCTTCAACACTCAACCAATCATCACTAAAAACAGTAGCAGTCTCAACAAAAGCTGAAGATAACTTAACAAATATTATAACATCAAAAACGCTTAAAACAACTAAAACTAATATACAAAAAACAAGACAAATTATAAATATTCGCCCGTCATCTCATGCAACAGAACCTTACTTACCCGTCCGTGTAGGATATATCAGCAGTCAATAAAGCTGAAATTATCACTGACTGGATTAAGTCTGACAATCTAGACCTGCTCTTCATCACAGAAACCTGGATCCGTGACTCCAAAGATCCCATCATACTTGACCTCTGCCCTCTTGGCTACAAAATCCTACATTGGCCTAGAAAAGAGAAAATTGGAGGAGGTATAGCATTAATCTGTAGATCCAACTTCTCCTCTGAACCCATCTCAGAAAGCTTTACCCCGCAAATTGAAATTACCTCAATAAAACTCCACAGCCCCACACTATGCGATCACATAACTTGTATTTTATTTTACAGACCCCCACTCTACCTTCATGGACTTTATATCTAACTCGTGCATCAACAACCCTAATGTAATCTTAATAGGTGACCTAAACCTACATCTAGAGGACTCCAAGTCTGTCAACACCCGAGAATGTGTGGATCTTCTTGACCTATACGACCTTATCCTACCTCCATCACAACCCACTCACATCAAGGGTCACTCGCTAGATGTTATCTCTTATAAATTCTCCACTGACCATAACTTCATTATATCCAATATTAATTGGTCTCCTACACCTTGGTCCGACCATTACAAAGCTTTCCTAACCTTACAATGGCTTGAAAAGGGCTAGTCCAAATCACATGACCCTATAACGATCTTCACCAGAGGACGGATTGATAATGATAATTTCTGGCTACATATCTACGCCAATAACTGGTCAACACAACCTAACTCAGATCTCTTCTTTACTATATGGGATAATAGACGCAAAATGATTTTGGACGAAATTGCACCACTACACTCCAAAACTTTACGTAAACGTAACCCCTCACCGTGGTTCAACAATTTACTGAAAAACCTGAAGTCACAAACCAGAAAACGTAACAACTTCACCTTCAAACCGTTCTTCTGCTGACCAATTAGCTAACTACTTCAACGACAAAATCACCAATCTTCGCAAATCGATTTCTCAAGACAATTCTACTGCAGACATCTTTCTTGATGAAAACAGAGTGACCTCGCAACTCAACGAATATATTCAGAAATTCTCCATCCTGCACGAATCGCAGTCGAGGTTTCGTTCGGCCCATAGCACTGAAACATTTCTTCTTACCTTAATATCCAAATTCAAACAAGAAATAGCAATTGGAAACCGTATCCTTCTCCTACAATTTGACTTATCCAGCGCTTTTGACATGATTGATCATACTTGGGATCGGTGGCAATATCATCAACTGGATAAAAAGCCTTATTACCACAAGATCTTACCAAGACAAAGGAACTACAAACATACTTTCCCCAAGGTCATCTGAATGCGGGGTACTGCAGGGATCTCTGCTTTCCCCGATACTCTTCAACCTCATGATGATTCCCCTAGCCAAGTTATTAGCCAAACATGGCCTTAATCCCTTCATCTATGCTGACAACATCACTATATTTATCCCCTTTAAATCCAATCTATCTGAAATCTCTGATAAAATAAATATAGGCATGACCACCCTAACCTCTTGGGCTAATGCTTTCAAGATGAAATTAAACAAAGAGAAAACACAGTGTCTAGTCCTTTCATCTCAATACTCTCTACTTGTCTCGACTACTCTTAGCACCAGACGTTAAACTCTCCATATCTGACAACCTAAAAATACTTGGAGTAACGATTGATAACCATTTTTCATTCGAAAACCATGCTACATTCATCACAAAAAAAATGTTTAATATGATGTGGATTTTGAAACGAGTGAAATCATACCTTCCCCTGGACACCTTTCGGAACCTAGTACAATCCACAGTACTCACACATGCAGATTACTGCAACAGTGTTTTCTTAGGATGTAAGACCCTAATCCTGAAGAAACTTCCCAAAACATGGCAGCCAGACTTACCTTTGGCAAGTCAAGATTCGATAGCGCAACACCTCTTCGAGAGAAGCTTCATTGGCTCCTCATCAGAGAAAGAATACATTTTAAAGTCCACACTCTGATTCATAAGATCATATATGGAGAATCCCCTAACTACATGAATAACTTCATCGACCTCCCAACCAGAAATAGATCATCGTCTTCTCAATTTACACCTTCCCAACTGCAAAGGTATTAAATACAAGACCTCCTATGCATCCAGTTTATCCTTTATGGGCAGCCAGCTTTGGAACGCTCTGCCAAGATCTATCTGAACAATCAACGACCATCTACCATTCAGAAAAATGTTGAAGACCCATCTCTTCAAGAAAACTTACCCTAATGACCCAACTTAACTTTTTAAGCCCACCCACATGATTCCTGCCCCGACAATTATTATACCTTTGACCATGTCTCACAATCTCCTTATGCTAATTCCTCAATCTCTTTCTCTCCATCCTTCCTACTCCTTACCCCTCCCAATCTCTTCTCCTTTTGCTCATCCTATCGTTGTTTACCTCTCCATGCTCAATTTACATATCCTCAAAACCCCACTACTACTATGTTTACTACAACTTGTAACATTCTCCTTCAAGACTTTGTAATTCTATTTACTATGTAAGTCGCATTGAACCTGCTATGTGTGGGAAAGCGCGGGGTACAAATGTAATTAATAATAATAATAATAAATAAAGCCAACATGGATTTAGTGAAGGGAAATCTTGCCTCACCAACCTATTACATTTCTTTGAAGGGGTGAACAAACATGTGGATAAAGGTGAGCCAATTGATATTGTGCATCTGGATTTTCAGAAGGTGTTTGACAAAGTACCTCATGAAAGACTGCAGAAGAAATTGGAGAGTCATGGGATAGGAGGTAGTGTCCTACTGTGGATTAAAAACTGGTTAAAAGATAGAAAACAGAGAATAGGGTTAAATGGTCAGAATTCTCAATGGAGAAGGGTAGTTAGTGGGGTTCCCCAGGGGTCTGTGCTGGGACCGCTGCTTTTTATCATATATATAAATGACCTAGATATGGGGGTAATTAGTGAGGTAATTAAATTTGCTGCAAACACAAAGTTATTCAAAGTCGTTAAATCGCGGGAGGATTGTGAAAAATTACAAGAGGACCTTGGGAGACTGGGAGTCTAAATGGCAGATGACATTTAATGTGAGTAAGTGCAAAGTGATTCATGTGGGAAAGAGGAACCCAAATTATAGCTACATCATGCAAGGTTCCACATTAGGAGTCACCGACCAAGAAAGGAAGATGATACGTTAAAACCTTTTGCTCAGTGTGCTGCGCCGGCTAAGAAAGCAAATAGAATGTTAGGTATAATTAGGAAAGGAATGGAAAACAATAATGAGGACTTTATAATGCCTTTGTATCTCTCCATGGTTCGACCATACCTTGAATATTGTGTTCAATTCTGGTCGCCGCATCTCAGAAAAGATATAGAAAAGGTGCAGAGAAGGGCGACAAAAATGATAAAGGGGATGGACGACTTCCCTATGAGGAAAGGCTAAAGCGGCTGGGGCTCTTCAGCTTGGAGAAAAGACGGCTGAGGGGAGATATGATTGAGGTCTATAAAATAATGAGTAGAGTGGAATGGGTAGATGTGAAGCGTCTGTTTACGCTTTCCAAAAATACTAGGACTAGGGGGCATGCAATTAAGCTACAAAGTAGTAAATTTAAAACGAATCAGAGAAAGTTTTTCTTTACTCAATGTGTAATTAAACTCTGGAATTCGTTGCCAGAAAATGTGGTAAAGGCGGTTAGCTTAGTAGAGTTTAAAAAAGGTTTGGTCAGCTTCCTAAAGGAAAAATCCATAGACCATTATTAAACTGGACTTGGGAAAAATATTTCTGGAATAAGCAGTATAAAATGTTTTGTACATTTTTGGGGATCTTGCCAGGTATTTGTGACCTGGATTGGCCTCTGTTGGAAACATGATTCTGGGCTTGATGGACCTTTGGTCTGTCCCAGTATGGCAATACTTATGTAAGTGCAAAAACTTCCTGCACTTTAATAATTTAATAAATGAAAATGAATTTTCCATTGAAAATTTAGTGCCATGTTTATTAAAGCTTAGTGGACCCCTTTTACCAAGCTGCAGCAAAAGGGGGCCTGCGCTGGCATCGGCTCATGTTTTTGATGCGCGCTGAGGCCCCCTTTTACCGCAGCAGGTAAAGGTAGATCTTTCTTTTTTTCAAGAAATAGCTGTGTGGCAAGTGAAGCACTTGCCGCTTGGCCATTTGGGGGGGGGGAGCCCTTACTGCCACCCATTGAGTTGGCGGTAAGGGCTCCCGCACTAACCTGATGGTATCCGGGTAGTGCAAGGCACTTCCCAATTACTGAAAGGTAGACACTGGTGCTACAAAAATAAATATACTTTTGTAGCGCCGGATATGACAGTGCACTGGGGATGGGAACTACCTCTGGGCTGCTGAGGTAGCCCGGCAGTACTTCCTGTTTAGCGAGTGTTAAGCCCGCATTGGGCTTACCTGCTGTTTTGTAAAAGGGGTTCAGTGTGCCTTAAGTTCTGTATGGCCCATAGGAATAACATGGGCTGCACAGCGCTTAGCATTCACTAAGCTCTAGTAAACCTGGCCCTTAACCCCTAAGTTCAACTGAAAATAGGTGTAGAGGAGTGGCCTAGTGGTTCAGCGCACCAGTCTTGACATTCCAAGGTGCCTGGTTCAAATTCTACTGCTGCTCCTTGTGATCTTGGGCAAGTAACTTAACCCTCCATTGTCTCACCTACAAACTTAGGGCCCTGTGTACTAAGCCATGCAAACGTTTTAGTGTGCGCTAACACTAGAGACACCCATAGGCATATAATGGGTGTCTCTATCATTAGTGCGTGCTAAAAGGTTAGTGCACCTACAGTACGGCTTAGTAAACAGGGCCCTTAGATTGTGAGCCCTCCAGGAAAATGCCCAATGTACCTGAGTATAACTCACCTTAAGCTAAAACTGAAAAAGGTGGGAACAAAATCCAAATAAATAACTAATTTAGATGCTTAGCTTTTCTTGAGTATCAGCCACTTAGTGAATGGCATGCTAATGCAGTTTTATCATGAACAGCAAAACATTTTACACTTTCATGCTGCATTTTTTTAACACCCTAGAGGTCCAATAACCTAACCCATCTTCTGCTTGCCAAAGAGCTAACTCTACCTTGTAATCCAGGATAAGGTGAAAGTATGCTACATGTCGATAATCAATACTACAGAAATGAAATTAATTAATTCCTGGTTCAAAATACGATGATTTCCTACATCCTGTCTGATGATGGATTGAACGAACATCTTTAACACCCTTCTACACATTATTGCTCAAATTAAAATAAGCAAAAAATGCATCGCATGATGGTCTATATCTTTTTTAAGAGAATAAAGATGCCTACAGGTGCCTTAATTACACTGATGTGAGATGGCCCAATCAGGATAATAATCTCTTGGACTATGCAGAGCAAATTCAGAGTCTCACTTGCTAATTGTGAAGTGTGATTTAATGCACGTTAAATAATGCAGGTTCCATTTTTCTCAATCAATCTTATTTTATTAACAATGGGCTAGATTGAATTAATGGCACCCAAAGTTTGGCACCCAAAGTTAGGTACTGGGATGTTCTGCACTAAGCTAGTATTCTGTAAAGAGCGCTCTGCATTGAGCTTCCTTTATGAAATACTGTTTTAGCATGCATTTTGCACCTAACTTTGGATGCGAGCATTTATACCTGCCAAAAACTGGTGTAAATGCTGGTGCCCATCTGATGGCAGTTATAACATCGTACCTAAATTCTGGGATGCCTCTGACCCCAAATGTGAGCACTGAGAGCCAATGAGTGTGTGAAGCAACGAGCTCGCTTGCTCCCAGCACAATGAGCATGCAAATACATGCTAGTCAGCTCACTCCCTATTTCTCCCCAATGCTGAGAGGACAGCTCACCAAACAAGGGTGCTCTTGTTGCTGAAAACCCTACTCCAGCTTGAAGCTGGCATTAGAGTTGTCAGCAGCAAGGTCTGTCTGCTGGGAGGAATAGGAGCAAATGCATTAGTATGCAAACATGTTTTAGGATGGCTATCTTATGCCCAGAGGTTGCACAGATCAAATCTCCCACACATCTCTTTCAAAGGTTTGCTTCCATTGGCACCTATATGCCTTCATCAAAATACTCATTTATTTGGATAGGTAGCTAAAGATGAAGTTACCTGCGGTGCTTGAATGTATTTCTCTCTCTGATCTGCCCATGAGTTCTTTTTTTTTTTTTGGAGTCTCACTTCTTTTTTTTTTTTTTTTTTGCAAAATCTCAAGCTTTTGTCAGAGAACATGCAGGAAAGGCTTGCCTTTATGTGTAGCTCTCTCAACTGGCACCTCTTCCTTCCTTCGTCCTCTCTGGCGTGCTGGACCTGCGCTAAAGAGCAGAGCTTAATGCCCAACTCTTCAGTGCATGTACAAGACACTGCCCTCCCACTGAACTCCCTAATGTTCAACGCTAACAACATGCCTAAATTTGCATGTCAATAGCATTGAGCATTAGGGAGTTTCTTCACCATGCCATTGTGGCGGTATTTTTCCGGCGCTGTTTAGTACAGCACCAGAATTTTGAGCATCTAAGTATATGAAGTTTAGGTATTCATGTTATAGAATAGGACATAGGGTAGATCCACCCACAACTCCTAATTACTACCAATTAAGTGGCTGTTAACTCAAATAATTGATTGTTAGCACCTAATTGACTAATTAGTTTACATGTGGATCTGGGATCCGCGCCTGAATTTGGGCAACCTATACAGAATCTGGGGGAATGGGCTTATCTCAAACTAACCAATGTCAATTTGCTGTAAAACAAAACCTAAGGACATGGGTCAGGAAAATGTACGCTAAGCATATAAGTAGCTAGAATTTCCTTCATTTTGCATCAGCTCAGATGGAAAAACATTCATGGATCCCACAAAAGGTTTTAGTATGGGCCCTTTGTTCATGCACATGTGGCAGTTTATAACTCCTGCACTAGTCAGGTCCTGTGTTTGCTTAAGCTGCCTTCATCAGGCCAGCTCTGAAAGAACAAAAGGCATCTTGAGCAATCCTGAGCAGGAAATAGGATAATCTAAACGCGTTTGTGACACTCTGAGCAGAATAGAAAAGGGGAGGGATTGATTAGTCATTACTGTTCAATTGACTCCATATGGTTGTTGCAATAATAAGGCCTTTTACTGTGCAGTAGCAGGGGTTATTGAATTAGTGGTTTATACTTCCGTAGAGCTGACCTGAGGGAATTCCTGTTGATTCTGCTTGTTGATAGGGGCAATAGCAGGGGGAAAAAAATGAAAGCTGGACTTCTAAGAACAATTGCTTATAATATAGCTGGATACAGAATTAATTTGACTTTGTTTGACATGTGCCAGACTTATAGGTTTGAATTTAATTTTTCAGCAATAGTAAGGCTCAAAATAAACAATGCAATCTCTTTGCCTGCACTGCTTTGAGAGGGTATATCCTTTTCACCCAGCAAAAAACTGGTGCCTCTGAGTGGTAGAAATTTCACACAGAAAAAGAATCTAAGGAAAAATTTATGATTAAAGTGTGGAAAGACTTTTGCCCAGTTCTTAAATTTAGCACTTTCATGCAAAAGTTGCACAATGTTTTTTGCAGAAATATTTTCTTTCAAGACTTTTTGGGGCCTGAGTCTTTGAAAGCTCACCTTTGTGAGAAGTCCAAAAAAGTGCATATTGTATGCCAAATTTATAAAAGCAAATTATAACTTTTAACAAAAATATAATTAATTAGGAACACTTGATCAATTGGCATGCGGTAAGAGTACTTTTACTGCATGGCCATTTTTTTAGGGGCTTTTATCCGTTGCGGGAAAAAGGGTCCTGGTGCACAGGAAAAATGGCCCCTGTCGCTACTGCAGGGCCCTTTTTCACACAGCTTTGAAAAAGGACCCCTTGTGCAATTTAATTAATGAGCCAATTAGTACCAATAATTGGATTTCCAAGAGCAAATTCTATTCTGTTCTATAAAGATGAGTGGTCATGAGAGTGGCATGGGCAGGTCAGGGGTGTTCAGTAAAGATGTTCTTACTATTATAGAAGAATTGGGGGAATCCGCACCTAATTTACACACGATAATTTACACCAGGTTTCAGTAGGTGTAAAACCTCGGATCCCAGTGCTATGCGCTTTTCCTAAGCATGTTCCTATATGTTTTATGACTAAGACCACATATCAATTTTGTAGCTGCCCTCTGGACTGACTTCATCCTGTTTATATCCTTCTGTAGGTGCAGTCTCCAGAATTGCACACAGTACTCTAAGTGGTGCCTCACCAGAGAGTTATACAAGAGCACTATCACCTCTTTTTTCCTTCTGGTCATCCCTTTCCTCATGCAGCCAAGCATCCTTCTGGCTTCGACTGTCATTTTTTCTACCTGTTTGGCCATTTTAAGGTCATCAGACACAATCACCCCCAAGTCCCTTTCTTCCTTTGTACACAGAAGCACTTCACCCCCTATATTGTACCGTTCTCTCAGATTCTTGTGACCCAAGTGCATGACTAAGATTTAATGTTTTAGCATTAAATCTTAGTTGCCAAATATTGGACCATTCGTCAAGCTTTGCTATGTCCTTCCTCATGTCATCCACACCCTCTGGGGTGTCCACCCTGTTTCACAGTTTGGTATCATCCACAAAGAGACAAATGTTACCAGACAGCCCTTCCGCAATATCACTCACAAAGATTTTATAAAGAGTCAGCCGTATGACTGACCCCTGCGGTACATCACTGACAATATCCTTTTCCTCAGAGCAAGCCCCATTTAACCAATTTTTAACCCAATAAGTCAATTTAAGTCCCATACCTAGGGCACTCAGTATATTTATCAGTCGTCTGAACGGAACCATGTTAAAGGCTTTGCTAAAATCCAAGTACATTACATCTAGCGCACTGTTGGTCACCCAGTCAAAGAAATCAATCAGATTTGTTTGACACAACCTGTCTCTAGTGAAGCCATGCTGCCTCAGGTCCTGCAGTCCATTCAATTCAAGAAACCTCACAGTCCTCCGCATTAGAAGCATTTCCATTAGTTTGCTCACCACTGAGGTCAGACTGATAGATCTGTAATTTCCAGTCTCCTCCTTACTTCAGCTCTTGTGCAGAGGGACCACATCTGCCCTTCTCCAATCCTCCAGGACCACTCCAGACTTTAAGGAAGGATTAAAGATGTCTGAGAGCGGATCTGCCAGAACCTCTCCAAGTTCCTTGAACACCCTCGGATGTACCCCATCAGTCCCCATCATTTTGTCTACTTTTAGTTTAGCTAGCTCCTCACGAACACAGTCTTCTGAGAATTGGTCCTGGTCTACCTTACATCCATCCCCATTAGCATTTGCTTTCTGCGGTCCTACCCACAGCCTTTCATCCATGAACACAGAACAGAAATAATTGTTGAGCAGTTCAGCGTTATCCATCAGTTTCCACATACTTCTCCCCTCAACTTTGAGCCTCACAATGGTATTATGACACTTCCTCCTGTCATTTATATATTTGAAAAATGTCGTGTCCCAATTTTACCGTATCAGCTACCTTTGTCTCTTCACATTCCTGACAGCTTTTCCAGCTTCTCTTAACTTTCCAGGTAATTTTCCCTGTCTTCCTCTTTCTGAGTGTTCTTGTAACATGTGAAGGCTAACCTTCTTTCCCTTGCCTTTTCAGCTACTGCATTCAAGAACCAGCATGGCCTTCTTTTCCTCTTACTTTTGTGTAATTTTTTTAACATAAAGATTTGCCACTTTTAAAATAGCTCCTTTCAGTTTTGCCTACTGCTGTTCTATTTCCTTCAGCTGTTCCCATCCAACTAATTCTTTCCTGAGAAATTCCCCCATCTCAGCTAGATGCCAAATGTTCTCCCACTGTAACATCAGAAACATTCTCCTTGTTTGTGAACACCAGGTCTAGCATAGCTCCATCTTGCTTCAGTTCTGTTACCCACTGCTGAAACAATTCTTTCTGTAGAGAATTCAAGATCTCTTTGCTTCTAGATGACTGTGCAGCAGGGACACCCCAATCGAAGTCCAGCATGTTAAAATAACCTGTTATTAGTACTTCCCCTTTTCTAGCTGTTTTGTGGATGTCTTCAATTAAGTCGCTGTCCATTTCTTCTGACTGTGAAGGTGACCTGTATGTTACACCAATGTAAATACATTTTCCTTTCCCTCTTACCAGTTTAACCCAAAGTGCTTCTTCCTTACCATAGGACTTTCTTCTGTAAGTTTAATCATCAGTCCCACTATAAAAAAGTAAATTAAAAAAAAACTTTTTCTAATGACATAAAATTGTTTTTACTAAGATATAAGGTTGGAAAGGTCAGCAATTACTTAACTGAAAGGGTCAAAGTCCATAAATCATCAGCATGATCACATCAGGGTGCTGCAATTTTCACAATATCCAGCTCCACAGGAAAATTCAAAATAACTTTATAATACGTATGAACCGAGTCTTATCCCAATTAGCCCCACTCTGCTAACCATTACCTTACTCATGACTTTGATACATCATCTCTGGTTATTGCTGGGATAAATTCAATCTTTTGACACATCCTGAATTACTGTAATTTAGATGTCAAAGAAAGGGTGTTATGTGCTTCCTGGAGTTAGATCATAAGAGAATAAGCCTGAGGATGACCTTGGTGTCTGTAAGGTTGAAGGCTCTTGCTATAATCTCTCTCTCCATAGTACTCAGTAATGACTTCTTTTTAAAAAGTCTAGAGCAGCACCTGACTCTCACACTGCAAGTATATTGAACATGGAACTCAGTTTTCCATAAGACACACTCAGGGGATAGTTAAGAGGATAATGTGCGATGTTTGCTTCTTAATGTATGTTAAACAGCAAAACTGTGCATTATTTTACCAAAATGCACATTAGTGTAAGTCACCATGGTCTGCATCATAGTAAGATGCAAAGCATGTAAAGCACCTCATTATTATGTAAATCGAATGACACAACTTGGGTTGAACTTTGCAAGCTGCATTATTTGTGGAAAAATAATACCAGCTCAAAGCTGACATTGTTTTTCCTGCCTGGGAGCTTCAAACAGCTAACACACAGTCTGATGCACCCAGGTGCCATCTTAAAGGGATTGGAGCTCAACAAGAGAAGAGTGTTCCCCCTGTTCCTGAGCATAGACCCACCCCTTGAAAATTCCCCTCCTGACCCCTTCTCCAGGCCTATCTCAATCAGTCCCTAATGGCCTAAGGGGTCTAGACAGGAGCAATTCCTAATCATTCCTGGTCCTGCCAGTGCTAGGTTCAAAATGGTACCCCATATAAGGACAAAAAGTGAGAATACTATGAGACTAGGAGTTGCTGGTGCCATTTTGAACCCGGCACTGGCAGGACAAGGAGTTACTGGGGATCACTCCTGCCATGGACCCCCTAGACCACCAGGGATTGACTGAGGAAGGTTTAGGTAAGGCTACAGGTGAGGAGGGGGGGCACTTTGTTATTTGTTGAGCTCCAGCCCCTTTAAGAAAAGTTCTTTAAATAACCAAGGTGCTCTAACAAAGGCACATCCTTTCTGTAAATAAACCATTATTGAGATGCTACTACTGAGTGGGGCATATCACTGCTGGAGCCCCCAGACTGATAGAGAATTTATTTAGTGGTCCTGAAATAGGTGGTCCTCTGAGCTAAGCATTCTTTAAAATAGGGCATGATGATTGTTTATGAAATGCATGGAAACAAGAGATGAGGATGAATGTACACTATAAATGTGTACATTAAAAACAGATTATTAAGATGGACATGAAGAAATCCACTGCTTATTTCTAGGATAAGCAACATAGTTTTATAGATTGGCCACTGTTGGAAACAGGATACTGGGCATGATTGACCTTTCGTCTCTCCCAGTATGGCAACACTTATGTTCTTATGGTAGCAACTGTTTATTGCTGGTTGCAATGTCTAGGATTTGCACTAGATTTGTGTAAGTGCAATAAAATTACATTGTAGTAGGATACTTTATATATGTTTGTAGATGTTTCCCACTTTTTTGGTACTGAAAAGATGTACAACTTGTTTTTTAAAGCAGATATTACTGTAACATGGTTTAAACATAGTTGTAAGTGAAGATAATGTAGTATCAATATATTCATATCCTCATATTTTCTTCAGTACTATTGCATGAAAACCTACATTTATGTTTCTATTGTACAAGTTTCTCTCTTTGTTTTAGAAATATATCTTGTCATGAATAGAAACCTACTGATTACCAACCCAACGAATGCTTTACTCTCACTATTCATTACAGACCAGAGGTATTTCTGTCACCTGGGGGCACATCGTTGTTGTAGCTCCTGATATAGCTGTTTAGATTTTTGAGATGCTTGAATGTTATTGGAAGAGCTGAATGTTATTGTGCATTTATTTATTTATTTGGATTGTGCTCACTTCTTTTTCAGTAGTAGCTCAAGGTGAGTTACATTCAGGTACACTGGGTATTTCCCTGTCCTTGGAGGGCTCACAATCTAATTTTGTACCTGAGGCAATAAAGGGTTAAGTGACTTGCCCAAGATCACAAGGAGCAGCAGTGGGATTTGAACTGGGTTTCTCTGGATATCAAGACTGGTGCTCTAACCACTAATCCTCCACTGCTTTTATATATATATATATATATATATAGATATATATATATATAGATATATATATATTTATTTATTTTTTTGTTTGTTTTGTTACATTTGTATCCCACACTTTCCTACTCATGGCAGGCTCAGGAACTGAAATTCAGTGCAATGAACATGAAACAAATCTATAGCCTGATTTCAAAAGAAGTTATACACTTCCCAGTGGCTGGTAAAAGTGTAGTGTCTCTATCCATTTATTGTAAAAACTTCTGGATAATATTAGGCCAAAAATCAGACATTATGCATGAGGTTTTACGCCTACTGAAGCCCAGTATAAATCCTCAAGTGTAAATTAGGCGTGGATTCCCCAACTTTTATAACAGTGTGCGCATCTTTAGTGAACTCCTCTGACCTGCCCATGCCCCTCCATAGAATATAGATCAAGGTGTACGACAGAGCACAAACAGGCTGAAAAATAATCAGGCAGATTCAGTCAGTATGCTCATTATTTCAACATGAGGCTGTGCTCCAAACTCATGCCAGCAGTAAAAAGCAGTTAGTGCAGAACGTGCATGCACGTTAATGTGCAATGAATGCACAGAGGGCTTGAGCGCGGGTGTTAACTTCAGCACTAAAGATGGCTGCAAATTGTATTGAAATGTATTAAATGTATGTAAATAGGTGAGCAAGTATTTCTTCGTAATGCATAGATGGTAGCCAAAATGGTAAGATGGACTCTAAGTCTGGAAAATTAATGCCGGATAAGGGACAGCATTAAAGGTTTTCAGGAGATGATTTCTCATCATTGTTTTGGATTTAATTGTCAGTTTTGTCCTCTTTTACAAGCCGAAGCAAGCCCATGCAAGTTTTAAATTCTGAAGTGAGAAACAAACATATGCACAAGTCCAAGCAAAACCAAAAATGAAGGCATACATCGGCGCCTGGTTATTTGCACTTAAATATGAGTCTTTCAAAAATTTAAACTGCAAACAATTTTTGAAAGGCTTATATGTAAAAGCACAGAAGAACAGCGCCGATATGTGCTTGCACTTCTGTTTTTTTCTGGACATGCATACAAGAGCTATGCTTAATGCAAAACCCTTATGCATATGTGCCAGGCACATTCCTTCTTTGGTTACATAGCGCAATTTAACCACGCATACAATGTAAATATAATTAGCTTCAAGCATCCTTTAACTATTCTTTTGTGATGTCATTGCCTTGTGCACTGTTGCATTGTGGGCTTTAGGGCTTTGAGCATCGGTCCCTCTGTATTTTACTTGTAGTCTTAATCTTCAAACTAGACTAGACTATTGTAGCTCTCTCCTCCTAGGACTCATACCCAACTACACAACAGATTATAGTTTGTCCAAAACACCATCATTATTCTACTTTATGTTCAAAAGAAATTCAACCACGTCAACCCTCTCTTTCAGATTGAACACTGGCTTCCAGTAACATACAGAAATCTCTACAAAGTTCTGGTCTTGTGTCATCAGATACAGTCACCAGGCCTCCTGCTCATCTTATCTATTTCCTTATACCTTATTCTCCTCAGAAAACATGCCCCTCTTTGCAACAGGTTTCCAGCAGGATTTTGGGAACATTACTTGGATCTCTCTTTGGAAGAAGTGTTCTGCCTATTATTAACCATTGTGATGTTAAGTCTGACTGACTGACCAATTGGATAGGTCTTGTTTGAGCCACAAATTGATCACTCCATCTGAACCAGGGCTCTTCCAATTTGGAGCTCTTTTCTACCTATTTTCCAACCCTTTTGTTTTTACATCAGGCCATTCAATAGCTTTGATATTCACCTTTTCCAGATTTTGTTGAATGCAATGTGGCCATTCTGCTTCTCAATTATACTGTACAGGATCCTTGTATAATTTTCTACAGAATGTTTCTGTTTCAGCGTTAGTTGCTGGTATTTTCACTGTACCTGTGCTCTTTTCCAATTCCCTACAGAATTATTGTGGGTTTGACTCTAAACACTTTATTTTAATGTCTTTTTTTTTTAATTTTCTTCATATATCTGCAGCTTTTGCATTTCAACTGCTAATTTTAATTTATTATTGGACCATATAAATTTAAGGTTTTCCTCTGTTAATGCAGTATGTTTCAGTTTCATGTTTTGAATCTCTCATTATCTTTACTGATCTTAATCTTTGTAGATACACTTCTATCAGGGACTCCTCTGCTTGGAATGATTTTATTTTTCCTTCAATGCATTTTTTTTCCAAAGAGGGGTTTTTATCTTTCTCTTCTTCCTCTGCCCCTGCATCCTAATTGGTAAAATTTTCCCAGTAATAATATTTGCTGCACAGCACTGTATTTGATTCATTTCTGTGATTTTAATAGATTGCCCCTTTATTCAGATTATAACCTTATTCATCATTGTTTTTACTCTAGGTGTTTAAATTCAACTTGGGTAATTTTTTCCTCTCCTAGAACCTGACATATTTATCTATTTCCAAATAGAACTTGGCCATTAATTCTTCCTCACCTCTGAATCTTTCTCCTTCCTTTCTTCTTCCTCTTCAGTTGACATCTTGGCTTGTCTTTCATTTATCTCACTCTGTTGAGGTTCTGGATCTTCTCTATCACTACCTTATCCTTCCTATTAGTACACCGTTCTGAGCCTCCTTTTTATCAACCTTTGTCCTGATTTTCCTTTCTGGATCCCCTCCTGTTCCCTGTGTGTCAGCCTTTCTTCTGATGCTTGTTTTCAAACCCTTTCTCCTGTTGTTCCTCCCTGAAGCTCCTGTTTCCTTTTCAGCATATAACTTGCTCTGATGTTCCCACCTAGGTCTAATCTTTATATCCCCATTTCCTCTTCCACTGAAGCTCTCAGTTATGTTAAGGTGTTATCACTCACATATTTCTTTTCTTTGATCTGTGAAATTAGGGATCTTAAATTTGCATCAGTCACTTTTTGCAGCTTTTGCTGTGGCAATATTCCCCTTTCCTCCAGTTGTTGGCGTAATCTTTTGGTATGACCTCTTAGTTTAAATACAGGATACATAGCATAAAGGTAACATTGAGGTGATCATGATTATTGAGCTTAACAAATCTCAGGGGGATTCCTGTGTGTCTTGAAGTGCAAGGCTGAAGATTTGGCTAGTGTACCTAATACCCTGTTTACAACATTTCTGATCAAAGAAGTAGCAGAAAATGCATTGACACATTGTATTGTAGCAGTAGCTCATTGGTTATTACCTATCCTTTGAGTGAACGAGGAAGGATTTTTTCACTCCCAATGCAATTCATTTTGTCAGATGTGCAGTAAATAACTTCATTATGCACCTTATGTCCTTATAGTTCTGAAAAGCTTCTAAAGATGGGTGTGCATGATTGTTAATTATTAGCGAAAACTGATTTTACACAGATTTTTCACTGACAGCATTTCAGCCCAGGCACAGATACACCTTTTGTAATGAAGCAGAGAAATGTGGCTTTTTCTGGCTGCCTTCTGAAGTTCTTCAAGTGTGGACCTGCTAACGCAGGTGTGGTTACTTTCTCCAACATTACTGTTTCTAAGAGTGTTTTGTAATTTATTACTTTGATTAAGCTTAGATCTTTCTGTTTTGGTTTAAAAAAAAAAAAAAACAGGGGTATCGACTGTTCCTGCAGTTATGTAACAACCTTATAAATAAAAAATCTCCTTGTTAATTATTTTTATGCAAAGAGCAGCAGATGCAGTTGTCAACAAACTACATTTCACGTGAAACAATCCAAAACTTAATGAGGTGTTTCCAAAACATGTCAACTTCAAATAAATATATTTCTTAATTAGCAGATGTCATACACTGACAGTACTCAAAACCAAGAAAGACTTTTAAATACATGCATTATATTAAAATAGCAGATGAATTCCTTAATTCTAACTTCTAAGTGTTTCTTTGTTACCAAAATTATACTAAACTTGTTGGAATTTTGACCTCAGCTGATTTCTGTGAAATATTTCTAGTCTTTTTTCCATTTTTACCTTTCTTCTGTCTTCATATCCTACACCCCTCCCCACATAGAAACCTAGGAGCCCCTATACTAAAGTGTGTTAAGCCCTTAACATGAAAGTTAGAATACATTGTTGGTGCACATCTATGAGGTGGCTTGACTAAAATAGGGCAATTCTATAGCAAGTCACTTACATTTATGCACCAAACCTGGGTTCCATATATGGCAGCTAAAGTTGTATACGCAAATCAGCGTGCATAGCCAATTTGTGCAAACAAATTAATTGATTAATGAGCCAATCAGCACCAATAATTGACTGCTAACAACCAATTATTGGCCTTAATTGTGAGTTACGCACATATCACATTCTACAATGATGTGTGTATAACTCCTGTAGTGCGTAATTTCAAGGAGGTGTGTTCAGGGTTATTCCTATGAGTTACTACTACTACTACTACTTAACATTTCTAGAGCGCTACTAGGGTTACGCAGCGCTGTACAATTTAACAAAGAGAGACAGTCCCTGCTCAAAGAGCTTACAATCTAATAGACAAGTGAACGGTCGGTCCGATCGGGGCAGTCAAATTGGGGCAGTTACATTCCACGCCTAATGTAGACACCAGTATTTGCACCTGGTTTCAAAAGGCATAAATGTAGGTGACATGGAAGTGCATAATCAAATGGGGATGACCATCTCTAAGGGAGCCCATCTCTAAGGATGTCCCGGTAAAGGGGCAGGAAAACCTGTATTATCGAAACAAGATGGGCGTCCATCTTTTCTGTCGATAATATGGTCAGGGACACCCAAATCTCAACATTTAGGTCGACCTTAGAGATTGTCATCCCCTGTTTTTGGCGATAATGGAAACCGAGGATGCCCATCTCAAAAACGACCAAATCCAAGTCATTTGGTCCTGGGAGGAGCCAGCATTCATAGTGCACTTGTCCCCCTGACATGCCAGGACACCAACCGGGCACCCTAGGGGGCACTGCAGTGGACTAACTGATGCACTAACTGAATGGAAAAAGGCATGGAGTGGTCACTAACCACCTCCCACCCCAAAAAAACAACTTTAAAAACTTTTGTCTTGTTTTTAGAGTATGGGTGAAGGATGTCCTTCGCTATGCTTCTGTGATGGCAGTTAAGGACATCCTTTGCTATTCATTTATTTATTAAGATTTTGCTCACACCAAAATGTGGATGTTTGTGAGAAGGATGTCCATGCCTGCTATGCTTCTGACACCCCCTTTATTTACTTGGATTTTGGATCACAAGTAGCAGCAGTGGCAGGGCTGTGCCGATGTGGTAAGCGGGGTAAGCGCCGCAGGGGGCGCCCACCTCTGGAGGGCGCCGCCGCGGTGTTTACCCTCGCCCCGCACCGCCGAGGACTTTAAATCTTTTACCTCGATCGCAGCAGCATCAGTGAAAGCGCTGCCGACGTCTCCCTTCCCTTGCACTCATTGGTTCCCTCAGTGTTCCGCCTTCTTCTGATGTCAGAAGAAGGCGGACACTGAGGGAACCAAGAGCGCGAAGAGAAGGGAGACGTCGGCAGCGCTCCGCTTTCACTGACGCTGCTGCGACCGGAAGTAAAAGATTTAAAGGCCCCAGGGCGCGGAGGAAAGAGCAGAGAGCATGGATGGGAGGGCAGAGAGACAGGCATGGATGGGAGGGCATGGATGGGAGGGCAGAGAGGCATGGATGGGAGGGCAGCAGCAGGGCCTAGGGAGAGGACAAATTGCTGGAAGGGGAGGGGAGAGAGGAGGATTGCTAGCTATGGATGCAGCAGGGAAGGGCAGAAAGGGACAAGGATGGACATGGGGGCCCAGGGAGAGGACAATTTGCTGGAAATGGAGGGGAGGGGAGAGAGGAGGCTTGCTGGCTATGGATGGAGGAGGGAAGGGCAGAGAGGGACAAGGATGGACATGGGGGCCCAGGGAGAGGACAATTTGCTGGAAATGG